>NW_020947521.1:0-1969 GCF_900497805.2 Vombatus ursinus | reverse complement strand
TAGATAGATAGATAGATAGATAGATAGATAGATAGATAGATAGATAGATAGATAGATAGATAGATGGACAGATATATAGATGGATAAAGGGCATAGGATGAGTTTAAGATGAAAGGATGATATCTAAAATATAAAATTAAGGGGTGAGAGAGGATTATAATGAGAGAAAGAGAAAGGGAGAGGTACAATGGGGTAAATTATCTCACATAAAACAGACAAGAAAAAGCTTTTACACTGGAGGGGAAGTGGGGGAAGGTGAGAGGGAATGAGTGAATCTTATTCTCATCGATTTGGCTTAAGGAGAGAATAACATACACACTCAATTGGGTATGGAAATCTATCTTACCCTACAGGAAAATAGGGAGGAAGGGTGTAAGAGAGAGGAGGGGATGATAGAAGAGAGACCACATTGGAGGAGAGGGTAATCAGAAGCAAACACTTCTGAGGAGGGACAAGGTAAAAGGAGAGAATAGAATAAATGGGGGATGAGATAGGATAAAGGGGAATATAGCTAGTTTTTCACAAAATGACTGCTATGGAAGTGTTTTGCTTGACTACACATGTATAACCTGTATCAAATTGTTTGCCTTCTCAATGAGGATAAGTGGGGAGGGAGGAAGGGAGAGAATTTGGAACCCAAAGTTTTAAAAACATATTAAAATTTGTTTTAACATGTAACAGAGGAATAAGATATACAGGCAATGGGGTTTAGAAATCTATCCTACCCTACAGGAAAATAGAAGAGGAAGGGGATAACAGAAAGAGGGGGTGGTAGAAGGGAAGGCAGATTAGGGGTAGGTATATTCAGAATGCATGCCATCTTGGGGTGGGGGAGGGGAAAGATGGGGAGAAAATCTGGAACTCAAAATCTTGTGGAAGTGGATGTTGAAAACTAAAAATAAATAAATTGATTTATACAGAGAAAAAAGGTGAATTCAATTAGTCACTTAATTTCAAGTATGCAATGATAATTATTTTCCAAAATTAATAAAAATTTATGAGGCCTAAAAAAAATTCATTGTAATGAGAACCAGATAGTGTGTTACAAGAACAGAAATCCTAAGGGATTAGGGTGATAGAATGAATAAAGGATGGGGTAAGGAGACACTGATTCCTGTCATTAAAATTGAAAAAAAAAAAAGCAGCTGGAGATTTAAAGCTGCAATGGTCTCCTATGGCCATCCCACCAATGGGTGTCAGCTTGGTGTTTTTTAAAAAAACTCCTTTTAGTTGTGAAATGATGCAACCATTTTGGAGAGCAATTTGGAATTATGCCCAAAGGGCTATCAAAATGTGAATAACCTTTAACCCAGCAATAGCACTTCTAGGGCTATATCACAAAGAGATCATACAAATGGGAAAAGGAACCACATGTACAAAAATATTTAAAGTAGCTCTTTTTGTGGTGGCAAAGAATTGGAAATTGAGAGGATGCCCATCAATTGGGAAATGGCTGAACAAGTTGTGGTATATGAATGTAATGGAATACTGTTGTGCTAAAGGAACAGGCTGACTTCAGAAAAACCTGGAAAAACTTGTATGGTCTGATGCTGAGTGAAGTGAACAGAACAAAGAGAATGTTGTATACAATAACAGCCACTTTGTACGATGACTAATATTGATGAACTTAACCCTTCACAGCAATACAAGGATCTAAGATATCTCCAAAGGCCTCATGATGTAAAATGCTATCCACATCCAAAGAAAGAATTATGGAGTTTGAATGCAGATTGAATCACACTATTTGCTATTTTTTTTCTTCTGTTGAGTTTTGTTTCCTCTTTCCAGTGGTTCCTCCTATTGGTTCTAATTTTCACTTACAACATCACTAATGTGAAAATATGTTTAATAGGAATGTATATGTATAGCCTATATCAGATTATGTGCCATCTTGGGAAGGGTGGTGGGGAAGGAAGGGGAGGAAAATTTTAAACTCAAAAGCATATGGAAGTGATTGTTGATAAATAAA
>NW_020947520.1:0-1151 GCF_900497805.2 Vombatus ursinus | reverse complement strand
TCCTCTCTCCCTCTGTCTCTCCATCTCTGTCTCTCTCCCCCTCTCTCTCACATGCAATGTTTTAAAAGCCAAAAAAAGAAAAGAAAGCCTTTTAAGTCTCACTTTTAAAACACACGTGTTTGTGTCATATATTGTGTTTGTGTGTGCACACGTACATGTGTTTCTCTGTGTCTGTATGTATATTTGCATGTGTATTTGTGAGCGTGTGTGTGTGCATGTATGTGCACACGCGCGCGCACATATGTTCCCCCAACTTGCAGAGTCAGAGTACAATGGGGTGCACCAGCTTCACGAAGGAGACTCTGTTGATAAACTCA
Organism: Vombatus ursinus; assembly: GCF_900497805.2. Lineage (NCBI taxonomy): Eukaryota > Metazoa > Chordata > Mammalia > Diprotodontia > Vombatidae > Vombatus > Vombatus ursinus. The sequence continues at coordinate 834 of NW_020947520.1, read as the reverse complement.
TTTTCCATCATTTCTTTTCAGCCATCATCTTCCTTGGGAGACACTGAGGACCAGACTTGGAGGGAAGAGAACCCCTGTGTTCAATTCCGCCCCTTCCTCTTAGGGGCTGCGTGACCATGAGGAAAGCCCCGGGTCACACAGCGACAGCTGGAGACCTCTAAGGTCATTGGGGCCAACTCCCTCATTTTACAGATGAGGAAACTGAGGCTGAAGGACATGAGTCCATGTCTAATCCAGCACTTTTCCCCCACTGAGTCACATTGTCCCCTCCCCTATGCATCATACAAGGTCACGAGATCTGGAAGTCCGCTAGCCCAAGCACCCCTGTCACAGGCCCAGGGAAGTCACCCAGAGGTCTGAGGGTCTCTGACCCAGAGCGAACGTCTTCTCCCCTGCCCTTTTTGCTGCCTTCCTCACAGGTTGTTGTGAAGCTCAAATGAGCTCATGGAGAAGAGCTTTGAAAAACTCCGAGCTCCAGGTCAACGCCAGTTATTCTTGTCTTCATTCATCAAAGGACATCAGTTCAAACTCTTCCAACTGACGTGGTGAAAGGAGAGAGGAAGGAGAGAGAGGAGGAGAGAGAGGAGGGGAGAGAGACAGAGAGGGAGAGAGGAAAGAGAGAGAGGAGAGAGAGGGGGAGAGAGACAGATGGAGAGACAGAGGGAGAGAGGAAGGAGAGAGAGGAGAGAAAGGTGGAGAGAGACAGAGATGGAGAGAGGAAAGAGAGGAAAGAGAGAGAGGAGAGAGAGAGAGAGATGGAGAGACGGGGGAGAGATGAAGGAAGGAGAGGAGAGAGGGGGAGAGAGACAGAGATGGAGAGACAGAGGGAGAGAG
>NW_020947519.1:0-1151 GCF_900497805.2 Vombatus ursinus | reverse complement strand
CTCTCTCCCTCTGTCTCTCCATCTCTGTCTCTCTCCCCCTCTCTCCTCTCCTTCCTTCATCTCTCCCCCGTCTCTCCATCTCTCTCTCTCTCTCCTCTCTCTCTTTCCTCTCTTTCCTCTCTCCATCTCTGTCTCTCTCCACCTTTCTCTCCTCTCTCTCCTTCCTCTCTCCCTCTGTCTCTCCATCTGTCTCTCTCCCCCTCTCTCTCCTCTCTCTCTTTCCTCTCTCCATCTCTGTCTCTCTCCCCTCCTCTCTCTCCTCCTCTCTCTCCTTCCTCTCTCCTTTCACCACGTCAGTTGGAAGAGTTTGAACTGATGTCCTTTGATGAATGAAGACAAGAATAACTGGCGTTGACCTGGAGCTCGGAGTTTTTCAAAGCTCTTCTCCATGAGCTCATTTGAGCTTCACAACAACCTGTGAGGAAGGCAGCAAAAAGGGCAGGGGAGAAGACGTTCGCTCTGGGTCAGAGACCCTCAGACCTCTGGGTGACTTCCCTGGGCCTGTGACAGGGGTGCTTGGGCTAGCGGACTTCCAGATCTCGTGACCTTGTATGATGCATAGGGGAGGGGACAATGTGACTCAGTGGGGGAAAAGTGCTGGATTAGACATGGACTCATGTCCTTCAGCCTCAGTTTCCTCATCTGTAAAATGAGGGAGTTGGCCCCAATGACCTTAGAGGTCTCCAGCTGTCGCTGTGTGACCCGGGGCTTTCCTCATGGTCACGCAGCCCCTAAGAGGAAGGGGCGGAATTGAACACAGGGGTTCTCTTCCCTCCAAGTCTGGTCCTCAGTGTCTCCCAAGGAAGATGATGGCTGAAAAGAAATGATGGAAAATGAGTTTATCAACAGAGTCTCCTTCGTGAAGCTGGTGCACCCCATTGTACTCTGACTCTGCAAGTTGGGGGAACATATGTGCGCGCGCGTGTGCACATACATGCACACACACACGCTCACAAATACACATGCAAATATACATACAGACACAGAGAAACACATGTACGTGTGCACACACAAACACAATATATGACACAAACACGTGTGTTTTAAAAGTGAGACTTAAAAGGCTTTCTTTTCTTTTTTTGGCTTTTAAAACATTGCATGTGAGAGAGAGGGGGAGAGAGACAGAGATGGAGAGACAGAGGGAGAGAGGA
>NW_020947518.1:0-12906 GCF_900497805.2 Vombatus ursinus | reverse complement strand
GCCAGGAGGGGACCATGGGCTCTGACGGTAGAGAAGCTCCTGACTAAGAGTTAATTATGATTTATGGAGTCAGAACAGAAGAGAGCCTGGGTGGAACCTTAGACCCCAGGCTCTTCTTGAAGCTCAGTTACCTCAGACAAGGAAGAAGAGGAACAACAGCCTGAAGGGCAGCCTTCACTGGCTGTGCCAGCCCCAACTGCTCTCTACCCAAGGAAAAGGCCATTAAGAAGTTTATCATCTGCAACATCATGGAGGCCAAGACTGTCAGTGACATCTTCAAAGCCAGCATGTTCTACTCCTACGAATTGTAGCACTGCGCAAGTGACCTTTCCAACTACCTGACTGTGTAAGCTGTGCGATCCACAGCAAGGAGGAGAGGATCTGCTATCATGAGGCATACAAACATTGGACAGCTTCCCTTCACACTTGCCTGTGTTGCCCCAGACCTTTTCTGAGGAGGGAGAGAGAAAAGGAGAGAGGAAACACTAAATTAAATGATTAGATGCCATTTAGAGCATGTATTTCACCAGGCATTTTGGCATCTTGCTGGCATGTGGAGCATTTCAAGGAATTCCTCTTCCTTCAGCTGAAGAGAAGTTATCAGGTTATCACTGACAATCAATTTTGGGGGCTTTAAATTTGAACAGAGTGCTGTTTATTATACATATTTGAGAGACTACACATCTTCGTGTTATCATTGAGTCATTTTTCAATTATGACTGACTCTTCATGACCCCTTTTGGAGTTATCTTGGCAAAGATACTGTAGTCGTTTGCCATTTCCTTCCCTAGCTCTTTTTACAGATGAGGAAACTGGGGCTAACAGAGTTAAGTGACTTGCCCAAGGTCACACAGCTAGTAAATGTCTGAGGTCAGATTTGAACTGAGGAGTCTTCCTGACTCCAGACATGGCATTCTATCCACTGTGCAACCTAGCTGCCCAGATACACATTTACATAGGAGATTTAATTAACTTGTGGAAACCACCTAGAAAGATGCTTTAAACACATAACATTTAGTTAAAATGTGTTAGATTTTTCTGAAGGACAATGGAAGTAGAAAATGCAGAAATCAAATATAGAGTATGGAACTAGAAGAACACAGCACCAATCTCTTTCCACGGGATGGGAGGAAGTGGAAACCATTACACCAGTGTCATGACTCACAAAACAGTGGATTATAACAAGCTCTTCAACAAATCAATACATTTGGTCCAATTATTTAAGTATAAAATGCTGGGTATTCTGTTTTCACAGATTAGAATATTTGGTATCTCTGCAGTTACTCTATATTTATCTCTATTCTAAACTTAGGAGAAATTTAAGGAAAAAATAAGGGTAGAAATGTTGACCCACAGCTCAATTTCCCCACCTGGGGACAGGAGGAGAGAGATCTTTGTAACTTCACTTTAGTCAATGACTTCCTGAACAGAGGTATTTTCTTTGACAAATAGGCCTTTCAGATCAATTCTAGGTAGAGTCCTAAAAGTCTCTGGGGGACCGCAGGCACAGGACATAATTATTTGATTCTGTCAGTGAAGGTACCATATCCTCTGGGGAGGGGGGCAAGGATTCTATGTAGTCCGTTTGTCAAAGTCACCAGGCCCATGTATTATAGTGAGAGATATCATAAACAAAGGACACTTTGTAGGAATAATAGCACCCTTCGAGTTTTTCTGTAAGCAACAGACAACAACTTCTATCCTTTACCTCTGGCTAGTTAGCTAGGCAACTCTTGGATACAGACCTTTCCAGGTGGGGAAGGCTCTCTTCCCTGTCATCTGCCTGTCTTTCTTAATTCACAGTTTCTCTAAGGAAGCCAAAACATCTCCCCTTTAATTTGGCAAACTCAATTCAACAAGCATTAGTCACCTGTTGTGCCCAGAGCATTGTATTAGTTAGGCTCTAGAAAGGTACAAAGTTAATTAAGTTATGGTTACCAGCTCTGATGGAGGTTATAGTCTAACAGAAGTAATAAAAATGAAAGTAACAGCACACTGTGTCAACATAAGACTAAATGGCATAACCTGCTTAATTATGTTAAGATCTCAGTAGATCTCAAAAGCAATATTGCCTTGATCATTTTTACAAAGCTAACAATGAAAATAATCATGGTTTGGTGAAAAGCTAGTTTGGCCTGAGTTTTTCCATAAATTTTAACACTTTTAAAGAGGGCTTATATTGCCTGCCAAACAATGTCAAGTGATTTAAAGGAAGACCTTCCAATACATTAGTATGAAACTCATGACTGATTTTCTGGGGGAACATGGACAAAAATATAGGATGAGCAGTAATGAATGAGTTGTGATATGAATTAAAGGAAGGAATAGCCACAGTGATGAGATTAGCCATCCATCTGTAGACTCAACTCTCACTTTTATTAGTGTCAGGTTCCCAGAATAACATTAGCTATATCTCTACCCCACTGAGTTCTAGGTATAAATCACAAGGAGTTATGTTTTTTCCCTAATTATATCAACTCAAACTCAGATTCTAGTGTGATTCTGCCAAAATTAATTACCAGTGCCAGTTTAAAATCTCAGTATCATCAGTACCATCGATTAGTGCCCAGACATCATTTGGCCAATTAATATCAGTTAGCTTTTACAAAGGAAATTTACTAAGAAGATATAACCAGAACAGAAATATAAATGTTCCCTAAAACTAGGGGAAGACTATCACCTATACTAACTCAATGAGTAGAGTGGACTCAAACTTAAAGTTCACTTCTGAATGCAGCATAGTCAGTGTGGGGGGGGGGAGTTCACAGGCTTATTGAAACTCCTATCTTGGTATTGCTCCACTGCTGGGCTGAATCAAGCAGGTACCACCGGGTTAGCTGTCCACAAACTCTGTCACAGACTCCAGTTTCTGAACACTCGGTGCTCTCCTAACCTTTCAAAGTTCACAAAATCACAACCTAGTCCACTCTGTTTCCAATACTTCTTCACTTAAGGCAGGAAAGAACAGGAACGATAGGGAGAGAAGCAAGAGCGGGGCCATGTGCTCATAGCTCCCTGTTGACTGATATGGGTAGAGTATCCTCTGACAACCTCCCCACTCAGAGGCTTACCATAACTACTGCCTACTCACTCAAACTAGATAGAGGACTTGGAACTTGACTCAACCCTGAAAATTTTTGGCGGTTGCCAACTCGGCATTTAATAAGCCACAACTCAGCACTTTGAGATCTGAACTTTCAAAGATGTTTCAGCTCCTAAGAGGTAGAAAGAAGAAAGTGGAAAGTGGGAGGAAAGCATAAAGAAATACACAGAACTGAGAATGAGAATGGTATGGCATGGGGTCAGGGTGAATAGGGAAGACAACAAAGAGACTGTCTTAAATTAAATGAAGCCTCTGTGCACCTGTTTTCCAAATTAATTTTTTGCTTCAGGATATAATATGCTTTTTATTTGGTGGACTGAAACTCCAGAAAATAAGTCAACATTTGGTAGATAAAAAAAGCAGTATAATAATGGAGTTGGAGGGCTGGCCTAAGAAATGAGAAGACCTGACTAATTCTGGTCCTACCATAGTAGCGGTGTGACCACAAGCAATTCACTGTAGAAGTTACAGATTACTTGCAAATCTTCATCTGCATCAGTAAAAGGAGTCTCACTTATAGGGGCGATTTACCTTTTTCTGTGTCATGATGGATTCCTTTTACAATCTAGGGAAACCTAAGATCTTCTCAGAATAATGTTTTTGAAGGCATAAAATGAAATACACAGGATTATAAAGGAAACATATTTCAATACAGTTATCACAGTGAAGCTATGTGGCACAGTGGAGAGAGTGCCAGTCCTGGAGTCAGGAAGACTCATCTTCCTGAGTTCAGATCTGGCGTATCACTTACTAGCTGTGTGACTCTGGGCAAGTCACTTAACTCTGTTTGCCTCAGCTTCTTCATCTATAAAATGAGCTGGAATAGGAAATGGCAAATCACTACAGTATCTTTGCCAAGAAAACCCTAAATGGAGTCACAAAGGGAAAGAGGTAGATATAACTGAAAATGACAAAATCAAAATGTAAAAAAATATATCTAATAGTGGATCTAATAACTTGAGTAATTTAGAAGTAATGAGCATAAATGATGTTCCAAGATATTTTCAACAACTAGAATGTGTGAAAATATCTGTGATTTCCTTTGGTGACAGAAGTTCAAGCTAATACCACTGTGGTTTGTTGCCTACATTCATAATTGAAGGAAATGCTGCATTCCAGTTATAGGTGAGTGAAAGTAAAAAATCAATTTTTTCCCATCTAAGATACACAACTTAAGAATCTAGACTCTATTAAGTGTTCCCTGTACCTAGGATAACACAGACTTAGCTCCAAAATAAAACAACAAAAAAAAATTGGCCTAGACTTCTCAGGCTGAATATCATAAACAAAAATGATGAGCCCTAAACATTCAATTTTAAGTGCTCTGCTTGCATTAAAGGATGTCATAATTTTTACACTTGGATCAGACTTATTCTGTTTTATGTGCAAGCTCAGCACTCATGCTAATTTTCAATAATAAAGACAATATTCTTCCATAAGCAGTCTACTGAGCTGTCTTTCATTATGCAGAAGTAGTCTGATGTTTTCTCCATAGGAGGGTTCCTTAAAATGTATGAATAATGGCTATTAGGTCATTTTTAAATAAATGATTTCATTAAGTGACTTGCCCAGGGTCACACAGCTAGTAAGTGTCAAGTGTTTGGTCTGAGGCTGGATTTGAACTCAGGTTCTCCTGACTTCAGGGCCAGTGCTCTATCTACTGCACCACCTAGCTGCCCCAACAAATGATTTCTTAAACAAAGTTTTGTCATGATTATATTAATTACCTACAGTGTAAGTGCATAAAATTCATTTAAACATGAATACATATGCATATGTGTATATGTGTGTGTACAATTCACATTTAAAAAAAATAAAGCAACTACTTATTGTGACTGCTATAAACGCAGCGATCTGAAAGTTCTTTGTCCTGTGAGAATCAAGGGTCTTTCCTCCCCTTCCCCCTCCCCAACAAATCTTATAACTATATAACTAAAAATAACTTAAGTCATCTATGTGTTCAGGAAACCTTCTAATTCAAGGCTTGTTTTGATCCTTCTCTTCGTTTCTAATTTTCTCTCACACCATAAGCAAACCCTTTTTTGCTTACTGGGACTCCATAACAAATAAGCATTCTATACTAAATATATATACACAGAATGATTTCTATATCTCTTTGCATATTCACACTAATTATGAGCAAACTGATCATGGCAGGTCACATTGGAGAAAAGGCTGTAGAATTGAATTTGAAATGCATTGGTCCTAATTCCTTCAGTTATGTGGGCGCTGCGTGCCTGGGATTGCAAATCCACTTTGTGTCAAAGCCAACTTCACTGCCAGTTCTGAGCTGATATCTCTGCTCTGTTGAGCTTCCTGATTCAAGCTCTTGTTGACAATCTATTAGTGTTCCTAAAGTATTTGATTTCAATGTATAAGAATGTTGGCTGTTTTGAGAGGCCTTTTAATAGGTGTTCTTTAGATTGGTGTAAGGAGTTAGCTGTTTGATGAATTGCTTTGTACATGGACTAATGAGCTGGTACTAGGAAAGAGGCTTAATGTTAGCTAACTTATACCGTGACCAATAGGATTAGAGGATCATGGATTTAGAGCAGGTAGGGAAATTAGAGGTCCTCTAGTCCAATCTTTCATTTCACAGATGAAGAAACTGAGGCTCACAGACATTAAATGATTTTCCCAAGGTCAAATAAATAGGTGGTATGTAGCAGACAGGATTTGTACTTGGGTCCTCTGATTCTAAATTTCTTCCACCTCTTTGAACCATTAGTCTGAGGGTTATGTTGATAAGCAAGTTGTTCCAGACTTGGAATTAATTTGTAAAGGATTTCGTGAACTATTCTTTCCTGTTTTCATTTTTTTGAAAAATTATAGCAAATTATCTCTGTATGAAAGATCTTCCACTAGATTATAAAGTGTATGAGGTCAGGAAAGTCTTATGTAAACTCTGCATCAGCATCCCCAGCATGTTGTAAGTGCTCTGCTAATAATAGGTGCTTAATAAATTTTTGCTGTATTTTAACCGACCTGAATTATTTTCTTTTCCAGTTAATATCGCTGTTCTCTATTTCTAGTAGAGATAGAGTGTAGTGGGGAAAGTATAGGGCCTGAATGAATTAAGAACATCCCCAGTTCACATTCCAGCTCTGACACATAATAAGTCACAACCTCAGTATCCTCTGGCAACTTTTGAGGACTTATCTAGTAGTCATGGGTTTTCTTGCACCAAGAGTTCCCGAAGCTGAGAAAATCATGACATCTGTTAGGATTCATGCATATATCCATTACTTCAGAGGAGACTGAAATGATTTGACCAATGCTTTAATGTTACTCATTTTCTTTTTCAGTTAAGTATATCAGTCAGTACTTTCCATGCTATCCATTTCAAGCTACCCCCATGAAGAATAGATGCACTTCTAAAAGTTGTCTTTCTATAAAGGACAATATGCTGAATTTAGGTTAGTTGAATTCATTTTTCTAAGTTTAATTTTGCCAAACAGTTGCTTTAGATGACCTTACTTCTTTGCTCTGTTTTGGTCTACATTAATGGGAAATAATCAGTTTGGTTGATTTTTTTTAAATCACACACATATGTGTATGTACATATATATATGTATATATATATATATATCTCATAGATATTTAGATGGATATAAATGCATATGTATATATGTATATATGTGTGTGTGTGTGTATATATACATTCAGACATTATATATAATGTTTTTATGTATGTATGTATGTATGTATTTAACTCTTCCTAGACACAACCCTGGGATCTAATCTGGAAATTTAATAAACTTTCCAGTATTTACTTGGCTGCAAATATTCTCAAGTGTAGGGATAGCTGGGTGGTGCAGTAGATAGAGTACTGGCCCTAAAGTCAGAAAGACCTGAGTTCAAGTTCAGCCTCAGACACTTCCTTACTTACTAGCTTACTAGTAATGTGACTCTGGGTCAGTCACTTAACCTTGTTTGGCCCATTTTCCTCATCTGTAAAATGAGCTGGAGAAAGAAATGGCAAATCACTTCTATATCATTGCCAAGAGAATCCCAAATGGGATCACAAAGAGTTGGACACAATTTAAATGATTGAACAACCAAATTCCTAAGTGTGGAAATGTTCCTTTTTTTTCAATATATAAAGCACTTTACAGTATATTCTGTCCTAAATTTCTATCCTAAACAAATTCACACATTATGAATTCCATTCTTCATCTGAAGAAACTTTGGATTCAGGAAATGACAAGTTTTATTCATAGAATTGGTAGTGAAATTGGTTTGATGATAATGATGTGCAAAAATATACTATAGAGAGGAAAAAAGGTATCTTTGGAATTATGATTTTTATATAGATATTAACATGATTCTGGAATTTGCAAATTAGCAATCATGTCCAAATTTTGGGGTGTCTGCATTGAGAGGATGTTTTGCCACTTGTTTGGAGAAGGGCTTAGAGAAGCTCATGACCATCTAATGCTCTGCTAGAAAGAAAAGCAGTGTTTAGAAGATAATGAACGTTTATAATGTTTTGTTTCATAGGTCAATTAAAAGAGTGTCTGGCAGCTTCTCCAGTCTTCATGTTGTTAATAGGATGAAAGGCAAATATAAGTTGAGTAGGTCAGACTACCAGGAACACTATTTTCCAAAGAATACGTGTCTAAAATCTTCTTGGTGATCTTTGAATTTTTTAATGTTGCAGGAGATATCTCAGACATATTCATTACTTGCATTACCATACTACCCCAGAACTCCAAAGCTAGACTAGATGAACTCTAAGTTTCCTTCTAGTTTTAAATCCTATGAAGGGATGTTGGAGATCTTCTAGTCCAGTGGTTCTTAGTAAATGGTTCAGGGACCTTTTGGTGTCCCTAAGATCGGTCAAAACTATTTTCATAATAATACTAAGACATCTTAATTTCTAATATGGTAAATATCAGTAGATAGAACTCATTTAAATAAAAACTCTTTGGGTAAGGGTCCTCAATATAATATCAAATATAGGCCAAAAAGTTAGAGAACCATTGATTTAGTTCAACCCATACCTCAGTAGGCCTCTTTCATATAACATCACTGACAAGTGGCATCTAGCCTCTACTGAATGATCTTAATTGGGAGCTCCCAACCACTAAAGGTAGCACATTATACTTTTAGACAAGAATAATTGCTTTTGGGAGTTGTCCCAAATATCTGTCTCTTCATAACTTTGTCCCACTACTTCTAATTCTGTCCTTCAATTCCATAAAAAAATAAAGTCTCATCCCTCTTCCACATGATAATTTTTAAAATTTATTTTATTCTGAACTTAAGAACTAAAACAAACATTTTTATAACCGTAGAATAGAAAAAAAATGATTACACATGAAACTGCAAATCTATTATGAACTTATTATTCCTTTAAAATACATATTAAAGTTATCATGTAACTTCCTGTTTTTTTCCTTTTTTTCCTCCCTCTCCATCCCCACTCTTGAGATGGCTAACAGACACACACACCCAAATCCACACACCCACACATGCACACACACACACACACACACACACAAAAGCCATTCTATACATACTTCTATTTATCAGTTCTTTCTCTGGATACAGATGGCGTCTTCTTTACCTTGATGCAGTATACCCTGTATCCTACAGGGTAAATGTCCCTTGTTATATCAGTCAACCCAATCCAGAAGAATATAAATAAGTACCTAGCCAGGCACTTGGGAATAAAAAGCAAAAATAGGGCCTTGTTCTCAAGGAGCTTACATTCTTGGGGGGAATGTAATATATAAACTGATAAGCATATACATGAGTAAAGAAGGCAGAGGGAGTGCTAACTAGAAGAATCAAAAGTAACCATGTATAGGAAGTGACTCATAGGCTTTACTTTGAAGGAAGCCAGGAGTTGCAAGAGGCGGAAAAGAGGAAGGGAGTGCAGCAGCTTCAGGCATAGGCAAAGGTGTGGAGGTGGGCAATCGGGTGTTCAGAAAACATTAAGTAAGCTAGTTTGGTGAAGTAGAATGTATGAAGAAAAGTATAGGTAATAATCCCAGAAAAGTGGGCTAGAGCTATACTATGTAGGGCTTTAAATGACAAGAGGGAGTCACTGAAGGTTTTTGAGTTGGAGAATGATAAGTTTGTTTTTGTTTGTTTGGTTGGTTGGTTTTTGTTAGGCAATGGAGTTAAGTGACTTGCCCAGGATCACACAGCTAGTAAGCTTCGAGTGTCTGAGGTCAGATTTGAACTCAGGTCCTCCTTATTCCAGGGGCGGTGCTCTATCCACTATACCACCTCACCGCCCCTGAGATTGATATGTTTAGATCTCTACTCTAAGAATATTACTTTGGCATCTGTGTTGAGGGTGGATTAGAGTGGGAAGAGACCAGAAGCAAGGATCCCAATTAGGAGGCAGTTAAAAAGGGCAACTTTAGAGATAATTCTGTCTTGATCTAAAGTGGTGGTCATGTGAATAGAGAGAAAGGGATGTATGGGAGATATGTTATATAGAGTGAAAATAGATAAGACTTGGCAACTGTTTGAACAGGAGAGGATGAGAGCAAGTCAGAAGTCAAGAATGATGTCAAGGTTTTGAATTTGTGTGGAGATGGTGGTACCTTCAACAAAGATAAGGAAGTTTGGAAGATAGTTCGATTTAGGGAGAAGATAAAGCTTTTGGTGTTGGAATATAGATTTAGAACTAGAAAGGAAGTCTAGATTTCCTCTAATCAAGCCTTGTCATTGTACAGACGAAAAAGCTGAAGCCTAGAGAGGTTAAGTGTCTTGCCTAAGGTCACACAGGGAGTGAATGGTAGGACCAGAGTTTAAATTTGAGTTTGAAAAACTTAGGAGAGAGGTGGCAATGGCCAACAGGCAGATGGTGATATGAGATTGGAGCTTAGAAGTAAAATTGGGTCTAGCTGTATCAATCGGGAATAATCTGTATAGAAATTAAAGCTGAACCTGTGGGAACTGATCTCCAAGTGAGATCACTGAGAGAGGGAATGTGAAGAAAGAAAAGAAGAGGGCCCCAGACAGAGCCTTCTGGGGCACTTGTTTAGAGGATGAGACATACATAGACAATGATCCAGCAAAAGGTACTGGAAAGGAACAGTCAGTCGGATAGCACAGTGCCTGGCATAGTAGGCACTTAACAAATACTTTTTTTTTTTTAATTTGGCTTCACTAGAGTAGAAAAAACTCAGGAAAGAGCAGTTTCACAAAACCTCAGGGAGGAGAGAGTGTGCAGAAACAAGGGGATGTCGGAGGTGTCAGGATTCTCCTGAGGTTAAGAAAGATGAAAACTGAGAAAAGGCCATCAGATTTCACATTTAAGCAGTAAAACAACCTTTTATTGGCTGGTTTTCAAGTCCCTTCATTGGCCTGCTCTACCTCTTCTGAACACACTCCAACTTGTCAGTGCCGTACCTTGTCTCTCCTGTATTATTCCTACTTCTTCACAGCAGGAATATATATACTTTATTCCAGAATGTGACTGTCGGACCAGAGACTCTTTCGTGCTTGTGGTGTTTGGTATTGGGGGGGTAAGAAGAGTGGGAAAAAATACTTAGAGTGTTTGAATTTATTGAGAGAGATTTGCTACAGAATTTGGAGGCAATTAGCTTGCATAATAATACCTTCTTATACTCATAGTTATCTCTGTTGGAGCTGTATTATGTGTCTATGGTAGTGGAGACAATGTATAACATAATCATTTAGTGGGCCCCTAATTTTGTGAATTTCTTTGCCCCTCCAAAAAAAATCACTTCTGTCTTGGGTTCAGTATTATGAAACAAGCATATTCAACATCTCAGTTCAGTGCGTCCTAGCAACTGCAATGTGGTCCTTAAGATCAAACCCATCATGATAGATGCTGATGGATCCCCCAAGTGATAGCCAATCATTTTAGCATTCTAAACAACTAAACTGAAACAAAGGGATTTATAAACATCTTAGAGCATTGTATTTTCTACTTGTGCAGCAGAATAAATAAACAAGCTTTTCAAATAATGGCAGGTACACATAGAAAATTCCTATCCAATTACATTTCAAATACATTCATAAAACAGGGATGTACCGACTCCTGGTATTGAGGGGGAAGGGCTCAGTATTAGATAATTGTGGACAGGAGAAGAGAGAGAGTAGTCCCATTTGCCTCATTGTAGATGGTTTAATCATTTGCCTGTTGCAATCATAGGAAGATAGACTCCATAGCCTATTTCTTGATAATCAAAAATTTCTTTCTTATCCGCCACTGAAATCCCTCTGCTTTCATGGGATTATAGGATTTAGAGCTGGATTTTAGACTTTAGAGATCATCTCGTCTAGCCTTTTTGCTTTAAGATGATAATAATTCTCTTTGGGGTTGTATTTTTTGAATTTCCAAAGCTCTTTTTACTTTGAGGTAGAAAATACAAGTGTTACTATCATCACTATGCAGACAAAGAAACCACAGTTCAAAAAGTTTAAATTACTTGCCCAAGGTCACTCAGCTATTAGGTGTCAGAGCCAGGCCTCAAACTCAGCTTTCTTTCCTGACTTCAAGCCTAGGTCCTAACTTCTAGTCCATCTGACTCAGATGAGAAAAGTGAGGACCCTTTGCTCAAGGTCACACAGGCAGTGTTCTTGAGGGGAGCTACAGATGAAGTATAGCTGGGATGTGAAACCAGGTTTTCTGACTCCAAATTAGTGTTCTTCCTATTATATATGGCATACCATCTGTAACTTAGTAGATAAGACTTAGGGAAGTGCCTCATTCAAAGAGGTTGTGACTTAGCCCTGGTAACATAGACGGTAAGTTTCAAAAGCAAGTTGATTTGAATTCAGGTGATTCCAAACCTAGTACTAGAAGCACTCTTCACTACTGTGAGCTCACTGTGCCAATAATCATAAATGGGAATATATTCAGAAATGAAGGTACCATACATATATTCTTTGCCCTGTTTTTTTAATACCTTTCTTTATTTCCAGTTATCACTGGAAGAATATGTTGTCTTACCTCCTTCTAACTCCTTCCCCCCCTACTCCATTGCCAACTACATAAATCAATTTACTTTCATTCGGTCCTTTATATTTGAAATATGTCAGTGTGTCGCTATGTGAAATGGATAGTAAATATTCCTGTTTCCTTCCTTTAATTTTTTCCCATTTATCCTATATATAGCTTACTTTGTATGTATTTGTTCCCACGTTGTCTCCCCTATCAGATTATAAGCTCCTTGAGGGCAGGAACTGTCTTTTGGCCCTTTTTTGTATCCCTAGCATTTAGTACAGTGTTTAATTAATGTATAGCAATTGAATGAGTAGTTTCCCTCACTGCTAGAAACAACATATGCTATATATAGTAGGGAGAATGCTATTTTTGAATCAGAAAACCTGATTTCACATCCTACCTACGCCACTTGAGCTATAGTTCCTCTCAGAACACTTCCTGTGTGACCTTGAACAAGGGGCTAAATCTCTGTAGGACTCTAAGCTAAATCTCTAGCAGTCATAAGTGTATAACAGGCTCTGAATACTTATTCATTAAGTGGTAGGTTGATGATTGGATTCTTTTTTATTCATGATGACTGAAAGTTCCCAGGAGGTACCAAAAACCACAAACTTAAAATAACAATGCTTCATATCATTTAATATTAACTGACCTACGTTATGTGTGGGCATTTCCCACTTAGAAACCAAGCATACACAGCATGATGAAGGAGAAATTCTAAGTCTAGGCATCAAGAGATATGGATTAGTTCTGTGGCATTTAGCCAGTCTTGTCCTCAATTTCCTCATCTGTAATAGAACTGCCAAAGTCTCTTCTGATGCCACCTTGCTGTAACATGAAAAAGTGATCCTGGGCTGTCAAAACGCTG
>NW_020947517.1:0-12906 GCF_900497805.2 Vombatus ursinus | reverse complement strand
GCCAGGAGGGGACCATGGGCTCTGACGGTAGAGAAGCTCCTGACTAAAAGTTAATTATGATTTATGGAGTCAGAACAGAAGAGAGCCTGGGTGGAACCTTAGACCCCAGGCTCTTCTTGAAGCTCAGTTACCTCAGACAAGGAAGAAGAGGAACAACAGCCTGAAGGGCAGCCTTCACTGGCTGTGCCAGCCCCAACTGCTCTCTACCCAAGGAAAAGGCCATTAAGAAGTTTATCATCTGCAACATCATGGAGGCCAAGACTGTCAGTGACATCTTCAAAGCCAGCATGTTCTACTCCTACGAATTGTAGCACTGCGCAAGTGACCTTTCCAACTACCTGACTGTGTAAGCTGTGCGATCCACAGCAAGGAGGAGAGGATCTGCTATCATGAGGCATACAAACATTGGACAGCTTCCCTTCACACTTGCCTGTGTTGCCCCAGACCTTTTCTGAGGAGGGAGAGAGAAAAGGAGAGAGGAAACACTAAATTAAATGATTAGATGCCATTTAGAGCATGTATTTCACCAGGCATTTTGGCATCTTGCTGGCATGTGGAGCATTTCAAGGAATTCCTCTTCCTTCAGCTGAAGAGAAGTTATCAGGTTATCACTGACAATCAATTTTGGGGGCTTTAAATTTGAACAGAGTGCTGTTTATTATACATATTTGAGAGACTACACATCTTCGTGTTATCATTGAGTCATTTTTCAATTATGACTGACTCTTCATGACCCCTTTTGGAGTTATCTTGGCAAAGATACTGTAGTCGTTTGCCATTTCCTTCCCTAGCTCTTTTTACAGATGAGGAAACTGGGGCTAACAGAGTTAAGTGACTTGCCCAAGGTCACACAGCTAGTAAATGTCTGAGGTCAGATTTGAACTGAGGAGTCTTCCTGACTCCAGACATGGCATTCTATCCACTGTGCAACCTAGCTGCCCAGATACACATTTACATAGGAGATTTAATTAACTTGTGGAAACCACCTAGAAAGATGCTTTAAACACATAACATTTAGTTAAAATGTGTTAGATTTTTCTGAAGGACAATGGAAGTAGAAAATGCAGAAATCAAATATAGAGTATGGAACTAGAAGAACACAGCACCAATCTCTTTCCACGGGATGGGAGGAAGTGGAAACCATTACACCAGTGTCATGACTCACAAAACAGTGGATTATAACAAGCTCTTCAACAAATCAATACATTTGGTCCAATTATTTAAGTATAAAATGCTGGGTATTCTGTTTTCACAGATTAGAATATTTGGTATCTCTGCAGTTACTCTATATTTATCTCTATTCTAAACTTAGGAGAAATTTAAGGAAAAAATAAGGGTAGAAATGTTGACCCACAGCTCAATTTCCCCACCTGGGGACAGGAGGAGAGAGATCTTTGTAACTTCACTTTAGTCAATGACTTCCTGAACAGAGGTATTTTCTTTGACAAATAGGCCTTTCAGATCAATTCTAGGTAGAGTCCTAAAAGTCTCTGGGGGACCGCAGGCACAGGACATAATTATTTGATTCTGTCAGTGAAGGTACCATATCCTCTGGGGAGGGGGGCAAGGATTCTATGTAGTCCGTTTGTCAAAGTCACCAGGCCCATGTATTATAGTGAGAGATATCATAAACAAAGGACACTTTGTAGGAATAATAGCACCCTTCGAGTTTTTCTGTAAGCAACAGACAACAACTTCTATCCTTTACCTCTGGCTAGTTAGCTAGGCAACTCTTGGATACAGACCTTTCCAGGTGGGGAAGGCTCTCTTCCCTGTCATCTGCCTGTCTTTCTTAATTCACAGTTTCTCTAAGGAAGCCAAAACATCTCCCCTTTAATTTGGCAAACTCAATTCAACAAGCATTAGTCACCTGTTGTGCCCAGAGCATTGTATTAGTTAGGCTCTAGAAAGGTACAAAGTTAATTAAGTTATGGTTACCAGCTCTGATGGAGGTTATAGTCTAACAGAAGTAATAAAAATGAAAGTAACAGCACACTGTGTCAACATAAGACTAAATGGCATAACCTGCTTAATTATGTTAAGATCTCAGTAGATCTCAAAAGCAATATTGCCTTGATCATTTTTACAAAGCTAACAATGAAAATAATCATGGTTTGGTGAAAAGCTAGTTTGGCCTGAGTTTTTCCATAAATTTTAACACTTTTAAAGAGGGCTTATATTGCCTGCCAAACAATGTCAAGTGATTTAAAGGAAGACCTTCCAATACATTAGTATGAAACTCATGACTGATTTTCTGGGGGAACATGGACAAAAATATAGGATGAGCAGTAATGAATGAGTTGTGATATGAATTAAAGGAAGGAATAGCCACAGTGATGAGATTAGCCATCCATCTGTAGACTCAACTCTCACTTTTATTAGTGTCAGGTTCCCAGAATAACATTAGCTATATCTCTACCCCACTGAGTTCTAGGTATAAATCACAAGGAGTTATGTTTTTTCCCTAATTATATCAACTCAAACTCAGATTCTAGTGTGATTCTGCCAAAATTAATTACCAGTGCCAGTTTAAAATCTCAGTATCATCAGTACCATCGATTAGTGCCCAGACATCATTTGGCCAATTAATATCAGTTAGCTTTTACAAAGGAAATTTACTAAGAAGATATAACCAGAACAGAAATATAAATGTTCCCTAAAACTAGGGGAAGACTATCACCTATACTAACTCAATGAGTAGAGTGGACTCAAACTTAAAGTTCACTTCTGAATGCAGCATAGTCAGTGTGGGGGGGGGGAGTTCACAGGCTTATTGAAACTCCTATCTTGGTATTGCTCCACTGCTGGGCTGAATCAAGCAGGTACCACCGGGTTAGCTGTCCACAAACTCTGTCACAGACTCCAGTTTCTGAACACTCGGTGCTCTCCTAACCTTTCAAAGTTCACAAAATCACAACCTAGTCCACTCTGTTTCCAATACTTCTTCACTTAAGGCAGGAAAGAACAGGAACGATAGGGAGAGAAGCAAGAGCGGGGCCATGTGCTCATAGCTCCCTGTTGACTGATATGGGTAGAGTATCCTCTGACAACCTCCCCACTCAGAGGCTTACCATAACTACTGCCTACTCACTCAAACTAGATAGAGGACTTGGAACTTGACTCAACCCTGAAAATTTTTGGCGGTTGCCAACTCGGCATTTAATAAGCCACAACTCAGCACTTTGAGATCTGAACTTTCAAAGATGTTTCAGCTCCTAAGAGGTAGAAAGAAGAAAGTGGAAAGTGGGAGGAAAGCATAAAGAAATACACAGAACTGAGAATGAGAATGGTATGGCATGGGGTCAGGGTGAATAGGGAAGACAACAAAGAGACTGTCTTAAATTAAATGAAGCCTCTGTGCACCTGTTTTCCAAATTAATTTTTTGCTTCAGGATATAATATGCTTTTTATTTGGTGGACTGAAACTCCAGAAAATAAGTCAACATTTGGTAGATAAAAAAAGCAGTATAATAATGGAGTTGGAGGGCTGGCCTAAGAAATGAGAAGACCTGACTAATTCTGGTCCTACCATAGTAGCGGTGTGACCACAAGCAATTCACTGTAGAAGTTACAGATTACTTGCAAATCTTCATCTGCATCAGTAAAAGGAGTCTCACTTATAGGGGCGATTTACCTTTTTCTGTGTCATGATGGATTCCTTTTACAATCTAGGGAAACCTAAGATCTTCTCAGAATAATGTTTTTGAAGGCATAAAATGAAATACACAGGATTATAAAGGAAACATATTTCAATACAGTTATCACAGTGAAGCTATGTGGCACAGTGGAGAGAGTGCCAGTCCTGGAGTCAGGAAGACTCATCTTCCTGAGTTCAGATCTGGCGTATCACTTACTAGCTGTGTGACTCTGGGCAAGTCACTTAACTCTGTTTGCCTCAGCTTCTTCATCTATAAAATGAGCTGGAATAGGAAATGGCAAATCACTACAGTATCTTTGCCAAGAAAACCCTAAATGGAGTCACAAAGGGAAAGAGGTAGATATAACTGAAAATGACAAAATCAAAATGTAAAAAAATATATCTAATAGTGGATCTAATAACTTGAGTAATTTAGAAGTAATGAGCATAAATGATGTTCCAAGATATTTTCAACAACTAGAATGTGTGAAAATATCTGTGATTTCCTTTGGTGACAGAAGTTCAAGCTAATACCACTGTGGTTTGTTGCCTACATTCATAATTGAAGGAAATGCTGCATTCCAGTTATAGGTGAGTGAAAGTAAAAAATCAATTTTTTCCCATCTAAGATACACAACTTAAGAATCTAGACTCTATTAAGTGTTCCCTGTACCTAGGATAACACAGACTTAGCTCCAAAATAAAACAACAAAAAAAAATTGGCCTAGACTTCTCAGGCTGAATATCATAAACAAAAATGATGAGCCCTAAACATTCAATTTTAAGTGCTCTGCTTGCATTAAAGGATGTCATAATTTTTACACTTGGATCAGACTTATTCTGTTTTATGTGCAAGCTCAGCACTCATGCTAATTTTCAATAATAAAGACAATATTCTTCCATAAGCAGTCTACTGAGCTGTCTTTCATTATGCAGAAGTAGTCTGATGTTTTCTCCATAGGAGGGTTCCTTAAAATGTATGAATAATGGCTATTAGGTCATTTTTAAATAAATGATTTCATTAAGTGACTTGCCCAGGGTCACACAGCTAGTAAGTGTCAAGTGTTTGGTCTGAGGCTGGATTTGAACTCAGGTTCTCCTGACTTCAGGGCCAGTGCTCTATCTACTGCACCACCTAGCTGCCCCAACAAATGATTTCTTAAACAAAGTTTTGTCATGATTATATTAATTACCTACAGTGTAAGTGCATAAAATTCATTTAAACATGAATACATATGCATATGTGTATATGTGTGTGTACAATTCACATTTAAAAAAAATAAAGCAACTACTTATTGTGACTGCTATAAACGCAGCGATCTGAAAGTTCTTTGTCCTGTGAGAATCAAGGGTCTTTCCTCCCCTTCCCCCTCCCCAACAAATCTTATAACTATATAACTAAAAATAACTTAAGTCATCTATGTGTTCAGGAAACCTTCTAATTCAAGGCTTGTTTTGATCCTTCTCTTCGTTTCTAATTTTCTCTCACACCATAAGCAAACCCTTTTTTGCTTACTGGGACTCCATAACAAATAAGCATTCTATACTAAATATATATACACAGAATGATTTCTATATCTCTTTGCATATTCACACTAATTATGAGCAAACTGATCATGGCAGGTCACATTGGAGAAAAGGCTGTAGAATTGAATTTGAAATGCATTGGTCCTAATTCCTTCAGTTATGTGGGCGCTGCGTGCCTGGGATTGCAAATCCACTTTGTGTCAAAGCCAACTTCACTGCCAGTTCTGAGCTGATATCTCTGCTCTGTTGAGCTTCCTGATTCAAGCTCTTGTTGACAATCTATTAGTGTTCCTAAAGTATTTGATTTCAATGTATAAGAATGTTGGCTGTTTTGAGAGGCCTTTTAATAGGTGTTCTTTAGATTGGTGTAAGGAGTTAGCTGTTTGATGAATTGCTTTGTACATGGACTAATGAGCTGGTACTAGGAAAGAGGCTTAATGTTAGCTAACTTATACCGTGACCAATAGGATTAGAGGATCATGGATTTAGAGCAGGTA
The DNA here is from genome assembly GCF_900497805.2 of Vombatus ursinus. NCBI lineage: Eukaryota > Metazoa > Chordata > Mammalia > Diprotodontia > Vombatidae > Vombatus > Vombatus ursinus. The sequence continues at coordinate 7,245 of NW_020947517.1, read as the reverse complement.
GGGAAATTAGAGGTCCTCTAGTCCAATCTTTCATTTCACAGATGAAGAAACTGAGGCTCACAGACATTAAATGATTTTCCCAAGGTCAAATAAATAGGTGGTATGTAGCAGACAGGATTTGTACTTGGGTCCTCTGATTCTAAATTTCTTCCACCTCTTTGAACCATTAGTCTGAGGGTTATGTTGATAAGCAAGTTGTTCCAGACTTGGAATTAATTTGTAAAGGATTTCGTGAACTATTCTTTCCTGTTTTCATTTTTTTGAAAAATTATAGCAAATTATCTCTGTATGAAAGATCTTCCACTAGATTATAAAGTGTATGAGGTCAGGAAAGTCTTATGTAAACTCTGCATCAGCATCCCCAGCATGTTGTAAGTGCTCTGCTAATAATAGGTGCTTAATAAATTTTTGCTGTATTTTAACCGACCTGAATTATTTTCTTTTCCAGTTAATATCGCTGTTCTCTATTTCTAGTAGAGATAGAGTGTAGTGGGGAAAGTATAGGGCCTGAATGAATTAAGAACATCCCCAGTTCACATTCCAGCTCTGACACATAATAAGTCACAACCTCAGTATCCTCTGGCAACTTTTGAGGACTTATCTAGTAGTCATGGGTTTTCTTGCACCAAGAGTTCCCGAAGCTGAGAAAATCATGACATCTGTTAGGATTCATGCATATATCCATTACTTCAGAGGAGACTGAAATGATTTGACCAATGCTTTAATGTTACTCATTTTCTTTTTCAGTTAAGTATATCAGTCAGTACTTTCCATGCTATCCATTTCAAGCTACCCCCATGAAGAATAGATGCACTTCTAAAAGTTGTCTTTCTATAAAGGACAATATGCTGAATTTAGGTTAGTTGAATTCATTTTTCTAAGTTTAATTTTGCCAAACAGTTGCTTTAGATGACCTTACTTCTTTGCTCTGTTTTGGTCTACATTAATGGGAAATAATCAGTTTGGTTGATTTTTTTTAAATCACACACATATGTGTATGTACATATATATATGTATATATATATATATATCTCATAGATATTTAGATGGATATAAATGCATATGCATATATGTATATATGTGTGTGTGTGTGTATATATACATTCAGACATTATATATAATGTTTTTATGTATGTATGTATGTATGTATTTAACTCTTCCTAGACACAACCCTGGGATCTAATCTGGAAATTTAATAAACTTTCCAGTATTTACTTGGCTGCAAATATTCTCAAGTGTAGGGATAGCTGGGTGGTGCAGTAGATAGAGTACTGGCCCTAAAGTCAGAAAGACCTGAGTTCAAGTTCAGCCTCAGACACTTCCTTACTTACTAGCTTACTAGTAATGTGACTCTGGGTCAGTCACTTAACCTTGTTTGGCCCATTTTCCTCATCTGTAAAATGAGCTGGAGAAAGAAATGGCAAATCACTTCTATATCATTGCCAAGAGAATCCCAAATGGGATCACAAAGAGTTGGACACAATTTAAATGATTGAACAACCAAATTCCTAAGTGTGGAAATGTTCCTTTTTTTTCAATATATAAAGCACTTTACAGTATATTCTGTCCTAAATTTCTATCCTAAACAAATTCACACATTATGAATTCCATTCTTCATCTGAAGAAACTTTGGATTCAGGAAATGACAAGTTTTATTCATAGAATTGGTAGTGAAATTGGTTTGATGATAATGATGTGCAAAAATATACTATAGAGAGGAAAAAAGGTATCTTTGGAATTATGATTTTTATATAGATATTAACATGATTCTGGAATTTGCAAATTAGCAATCATGTCCAAATTTTGGGGTGTCTGCATTGAGAGGATGTTTTGCCACTTGTTTGGAGAAGGGCTTAGAGAAGCTCATGACCATCTAATGCTCTGCTAGAAAGAAAAGCAGTGTTTAGAAGATAATGAACGTTTATAATGTTTTGTTTCATAGGTCAATTAAAAGAGTGTCTGGCAGCTTCTCCAGTCTTCATGTTGTTAATAGGATGAAAGGCAAATATAAGTTGAGTAGGTCAGACTACCAGGAACACTATTTTCCAAAGAATACGTGTCTAAAATCTTCTTGGTGATCTTTGAATTTTTTAATGTTGCAGGAGATATCTCAGACATATTCATTACTTGCATTACCATACTACCCCAGAACTCCAAAGCTAGACTAGATGAACTCTAAGTTTCCTTCTAGTTTTAAATCCTATGAAGGGATGTTGGAGATCTTCTAGTCCAGTGGTTCTTAGTAAATGGTTCAGGGACCTTTTGGTGTCCCTAAGATCGGTCAAAACTATTTTCATAATAATACTAAGACATCTTAATTTCTAATATGGTAAATATCAGTAGATAGAACTCATTTAAATAAAAACTCTTTGGGTAAGGGTCCTCAATATAATATCAAATATAGGCCAAAAAGTTAGAGAACCATTGATTTAGTTCAACCCATACCTCAGTAGGCCTCTTTCATATAACATCACTGACAAGTGGCATCTAGCCTCTACTGAATGATCTTAATTGGGAGCTCCCAACCACTAAAGGTAGCACATTATACTTTTAGACAAGAATAATTGCTTTTGGGAGTTGTCCCAAATATCTGTCTCTTCATAACTTTGTCCCACTACTTCTAATTCTGTCCTTCAATTCCATAAAAAAATAAAGTCTCATCCCTCTTCCACATGATAATTTTTAAAATTTATTTTATTCTGAACTTAAGAACTAAAACAAACATTTTTATAACCGTAGAATAGAAAAAAAATGATTACACATGAAACTGCAAATCTATTATGAACTTATTATTCCTTTAAAATACATATTAAAGTTATCATGTAACTTCCTGTTTTTTTCCTTTTTTTCCTCCCTCTCCATCCCCACTCTTGAGATGGCTAACAGACACACACACCCAAATCCACACACCCACACATGCACACACACACACACACACACACACAAAAGCCATTCTATACATACTTCTATTTATCAGTTCTTTCTCTGGATACAGATGGCGTCTTCTTTACCTTGATGCAGTATACCCTGTATCCTACAGGGTAAATGTCCCTTGTTATATCAGTCAACCCAATCCAGAAGAATATAAATAAGTACCTAGCCAGGCACTTGGGAATAAAAAGCAAAAATAGGGCCTTGTTCTCAAGGAGCTTACATTCTTGGGGGGAATGTAATATATAAACTGATAAGCATATACATGAGTAAAGAAGGCAGAGGGAGTGCTAACTAGAAGAATCAAAAGTAACCATGTATAGGAAGTGACTCATAGGCTTTACTTTGAAGGAAGCCAGGAGTTGCAAGAGGCGGAAAAGAGGAAGGGAGTGCAGCAGCTTCAGGCATAGGCAAAGGTGTGGAGGTGGGCAATCGGGTGTTCAGAAAACATTAAGTAAGCTAGTTTGGTGAAGTAGAATGTATGAAGAAAAGTATAGGTAATAATCCCAGAAAAGTGGGCTAGAGCTATACTATGTAGGGCTTTAAATGACAAGAGGGAGTCACTGAAGGTTTTTGAGTTGGAGAATGATAAGTTTGTTTTTGTTTGTTTGGTTGGTTGGTTTTTGTTAGGCAATGGAGTTAAGTGACTTGCCCAGGATCACACAGCTAGTAAGCTTCGAGTGTCTGAGGTCAGATTTGAACTCAGGTCCTCCTTATTCCAGGGGCGGTGCTCTATCCACTATACCACCTCACCGCCCCTGAGATTGATATGTTTAGATCTCTACTCTAAGAATATTACTTTGGCATCTGTGTTGAGGGTGGATTAGAGTGGGAAGAGACCAGAAGCAAGGATCCCAATTAGGAGGCAGTTAAAAAGGGCAACTTTAGAGATAATTCTGTCTTGATCTAAAGTGGTGGTCATGTGAATAGAGAGAAAGGGATGTATGGGAGATATGTTATATAGAGTGAAAATAGATAAGACTTGGCAACTGTTTGAACAGGAGAGGATGAGAGCAAGTCAGAAGTCAAGAATGATGTCAAGGTTTTGAATTTGTGTGGAGATGGTGGTACCTTCAACAAAGATAAGGAAGTTTGGAAGATAGTTCGATTTAGGGAGAAGATAAAGCTTTTGGTGTTGGAATATAGATTTAGAACTAGAAAGGAAGTCTAGATTTCCTCTAATCAAGCCTTGTCATTGTACAGACGAAAAAGCTGAAGCCTAGAGAGGTTAAGTGTCTTGCCTAAGGTCACACAGGGAGTGAATGGTAGGACCAGAGTTTAAATTTGAGTTTGAAAAACTTAGGAGAGAGGTGGCAATGGCCAACAGGCAGATGGTGATATGAGATTGGAGCTTAGAAGTAAAATTGGGTCTAGCTGTATCAATCGGGAATAATCTGTATAGAAATTAAAGCTGAACCTGTGGGAACTGATCTCCAAGTGAGATCACTGAGAGAGGGAATGTGAAGAAAGAAAAGAAGAGGGCCCCAGACAGAGCCTTCTGGGGCACTTGTTTAGAGGATGAGACATACATAGACAATGATCCAGCAAAAGGTACTGGAAAGGAACAGTCAGTCGGATAGCACAGTGCCTGGCATAGTAGGCACTTAACAAATACTTTTTTTTTTTTAATTTGGCTTCACTAGAGTAGAAAAAACTCAGGAAAGAGCAGTTTCACAAAACCTCAGGGAGGAGAGAGTGTGCAGAAACAAGGGGATGTCGGAGGTGTCAGGATTCTCCTGAGGTTAAGAAAGATGAAAACTGAGAAAAGGCCATCAGATTTCACATTTAAGCAGTAAAACAACCTTTTATTGGCTGGTTTTCAAGTCCCTTCATTGGCCTGCTCTACCTCTTCTGAACACACTCCAACTTGTCAGTGCCGTACCTTGTCTCTCCTGTATTATTCCTACTTCTTCACAGCAGGAATATATATACTTTATTCCAGAATGTGACTGTCGGACCAGAGACTCTTTCGTGCTTGTGGTGTTTGGTATTGGGGGGGTAAGAAGAGTGGGAAAAAATACTTAGAGTGTTTGAATTTATTGAGAGAGATTTGCTACAGAATTTGGAGGCAATTAGCTTGCATAATAATACCTTCTTATACTCATAGTTATCTCTGTTGGAGCTGTATTATGTGTCTATGGTAGTGGAGACAATGTATAACATAATCATTTAGTGGGCCCCTAATTTTGTGGATTTCTTTGCCCCTCCAAAAAAAATCACTTCTGTCTTGGGTTCAGTATTATGAAACAAGCATATTCAACATCTCAGTTCAGTGCGTCCTAGCAACTGCAATGTGGTCCTTAAGATCAAACCCATCATGATAGATGCTGATGGATCCCCCAAGTGATAGCCAATCATTTTAGCATTCTAAACAACTAAACTGAAACAAAGGGATTTATAAACATCTTAGAGCATTGTATTTTCTACTTGTGCAGCAGAATAAATAAACAAGCTTTTCAAATAATGGCAGGTACACATAGAAAATTCCTATCCAATTACATTTCAAATACATTCATAAAACAGGGATGTACCGACTCCTGGTATTGAGGGGGAAGGGCTCAGTATTAGATAATTGTGGACAGGAGAAGAGAGAGAGTAGTCCCATTTGCCTCATTGTAGATGGTTTAATCATTTGCCTGTTGCAATCATAGGAAGATAGACTCCATAGCCTATTTCTTGATAATCAAAAATTTCTTTCTTATCCGCCACTGAAATCCCTCTGCTTTCATGGGATTATAGGATTTAGAGCTGGATTTTAGACTTTAGAGATCATCTCGTCTAGCCTTTTTGCTTTAAGATGATAATAATTCTCTTTGGGGTTGTATTTTTTGAATTTCCAAAGCTCTTTTTACTTTGAGGTAGAAAATACAAGTGTTACTATCATCACTATGCAGACAAAGAAACCACAGTTCAAAAAGTTTAAATTACTTGCCCAAGGTCACTCAGCTATTAGGTGTCAGAGCCAGGCCTCAAACTCAGCTTTCTTTCCTGACTTCAAGCCTAGGTCCTAACTTCTAGTCCATCTGACTCAGATGAGAAAAGTGAGGACCCTTTGCTCAAGGTCACACAGGCAGTGTTCTTGAGGGGAGCTACAGATGAAGTATAGCTGGGATGTGAAACCAGGTTTTCTGACTCCAAATTAGTGTTCTTCCTATTATATATGGCATACCATCTGTAACTTAGTAGATAAGACTTAGGGAAGTGCCTCATTCAAAGAGGTTGTGACTTAGCCCTGGTAACATAGACGGTAAGTTTCAAAAGCAAGTTGATTTGAATTCAGGTGATTCCAAACCTAGTACTAGAAGCACTCTTCACTACTGTGAGCTCACTGTGCCAATAATCATAAATGGGAATATATTCAGAAATGAAGGTACCATACATATATTCTTTGCCCTGTTTTTTTAATACCTTTCTTTATTTCCAGTTATCACTGGAAGAATATGTTGTCTTACCTCCTTCTAACTCCTTCCCCCCCTACTCCATTGCCAACTACATAAATCAATTTACTTTCATTCGGTCCTTTATATTTGAAATATGTCAGTGTGTCGCTATGTGAAATGGATAGTAAATATTCCTGTTTCCTTCCTTTAATTTTTTCCCATTTATCCTATATATAGCTTACTTTGTATGTATTTGTTCCCACGTTGTCTCCCCTATCAGATTATAAGCTCCTTGAGGGCAGGAACTGTCTTTTGGCCCTTTTTTGTATCCCTAGCATTTAGTACAGTGTTTAATTAATGTATAGCAATTGAATGAGTAGTTTCCCTCACTGCTAGAAACAACATATGCTATATATAGTAGGGAGAATGCTATTTTTGAATCAGAAAACCTGATTTCACATCCTACCTACGCCACTTGAGCTATAGTTCCTCTCAGAACACTTCCTGTGTGACCTTGAACAAGGGGCTAAATCTCTGTAGGACTCTAAGCTAAATCTCTAGCAGTCATAAGTGTATAACAGGCTCTGAATACTTATTCATTAAGTGGTAGGTTGATGATTGGATTCTTTTTTATTCATGATGACTGAAAGTTCCCAGGAGGTACCAAAAACCACAAACTTAAAATAACAATGCTTCATATCATTTAATATTAACTGACCTACGTTATGTGTGGGCATTTCCCACTTAGAAACCAAGCATACACAGCATGATGAAGGAGAAATTCTAAGTCTAGGCATCAAGAGATATGGATTAGTTCTGTGGCATTTAGCCAGTCTTGTCCTCAATTTCCTCATCTGTAATAGAACTGCCAAAGTCTCTTCTGATGCCACCTTGCTGTAACATGAAAAAGTGATCCTGGGCTGTCAAAACGCTG
>NW_020947516.1:0-22212 GCF_900497805.2 Vombatus ursinus | reverse complement strand
AATATTATCTCATTTGGTACTCACAATAACCCCAGAAAGTAGGTGCTCTTGTTATCCCTATTTTGCAGATAAGGAAACCGAGGCAACAAGGGTTAAATGAGTGTCCCATGGTCATACACAGTAAGTGTCTGTGACCGGATTTGAACCCAGGTCTTCCTGACCCCAGCCCCAGTGCTCTATCCATTTTAACACCTGGCTGCTTAAGAGATCTCAAAGATAATAATTGTTAACTTTCATGAAATACAAGTTTTTAACACTTAGCAACATAGCACATACATTGGTATCCTTTTCTACCAATATCAATGTGTTCATTTTAAGTGCTGCTGCGTAGTGGATAGCACTGCTCATGGAGTGAGAAAAGAAAATGGGTTGGAATCTTGCCTTAGTCATTTAATGAGACTGGCCAAATCATTTATCCTCAGACTCTGAGCTTCTGTTGGACTGATCTCTAAGATTTCTCCCAGCTCTAGCTTCTGTAGGCCTATGGTATAAATGAGGTAATGCATAAGGGTTGAGAAACAGGAAATAATGTAACTACTTGTGCTGTTTCCTTTGTCTTCCCCTCTATGCCCATCTGCCCATTTCCTACTCTTTAGGGTCCAGCTGAAATGTTATTCTTCTCACAGCATCACAACATTTCAGAGCTGGGAAGGACTTCAGCCACCATTTGGTTCAAACCATTTGAGGTCAATACCTCTTCAGCATTTAAAAAAAAAATTGAAATTGTATTGGTATGGGTATTTCTTCCACCATTGGAGATCACAACCCACTTCTTCCTTAGTGAATAGTCTTTAGGGAATTGTCATGGCCAAAACAACAACAACAACAACAACAAAAAACAAACGAGAAAAACTAGCTGTGTAACCTTGGACAAGTCACGTAAGGTCTAATTGCCTCAGTTTCTTCAGTTGTAAAATGGCGATAATGATAGCTTCTGCCTCCCAAGGTTGTTATGAGGACCAAATGATATAATACTTATGAAGCACTTAGCACAGTGCTTGGCACATAGTCAATGTTATATAAATGCTAGCTATTATCGCTATAATTATATATTAATGCGCAGCTAGGTGGCACAGTGGATAGAGTCAGAAAGACACAGCTTCCTGAGTTCAAATCTGGCCTCCGACACTTGCTAGCTGTATGACCCTGGGCAAGTCATTTAACCCTATTAGCTTCAGTTTCCTCATCTATAAAATGAGCTGGAGAAGGAAATTGCAAACTGCTCCAGTATTTTTGTCAAGACAATCCCAAATGGGGTCCCAAAGACTCAGACATGACTGGAATGAACAACAAGAACAATTATTATTATTATTATTGTTATCTCTGATTCTGTAATCCTGTGAATACCAATTTTTCCATAGAACCCTTTGGCGCTTTATTAGTCTTCTTTCATTTCAACACTAACGTTAACTGTTTTATGCACAAAAAATTCTGGGGACAGTGACAGCTTTTTCCAGCTGCACCAGAGTTTGGCACATGGCCACAGTAAATGTTTGTCATTAATGCTGGCTCTCACTGACCTCTCCCAGATTTCTTAAGAGAGAATCTTCTTTCATCCAAACTCCATATATTACATTAGCAACATGTCATTTGAGAAAGGGGGAAGCAGGCTCAATATTATATGTTAAATAATTATTATGTATTTTAGATATTAGAGGTCCTAACACTCAGTTATCACTTCCCTCAAGTGTACAAATTTGTAGGGAGTTGGGGAGGTCCTAACCTATGATTTTATCATTGTGGAAACTCCCTCCAGTGATGCAAAGCCCAACTGGCCTTTAGTTTTAATCTTAAAGAATTCCTGGGGCCATAGTGACATCACTGTGCTTGTATCTCAGAGCTAAGTCTTGAATCCTGGTCTTCTGGAGTTGAAGTCCATCCCTCTATCAAATATGCTTCACTGCCTCTCACATTTTCAACATCAATAAATCATTAAGCATTTATTAAGTGATTTCTAGCCTTTCTTTTTGAGGTATCATGGTGCAGTGGGAGGTATTGGCTTTAGAGTCAGAAAATGAACTCCAGTCCAGCTTCTGTCACTTACTACCTGTGTGATCTTGGACAACTCACTTAACCTTTATGGGCCTCAAATTCCTTATCTTTAAAATAAGTATGTTAGATTAGCACACTAAAGTCCCTTCCAGCTTTAAATCTATGATCCCATTTAAAGGTAGGATTTAAAGGTATAATATTCGCAATGTGCCTTATCAACACTAGAGGGTGTGAGTTCCCATAATCTGCTCTGCCAGACAACTGTGGTCAGAATTGTTTATCATATTGAGCATAGACAAGAAACGGGAGAAAAGTAGAACAGAGAAACCTGTAAACAGCCACAGAAGTAAACATGAGCTTTCCCAGGAAGGGAGGGTGTGAAAAATATCACCCACAGAAACACTTGGAATGATAAAACGTTAAGATACCCTCATCCCCCTGTCTCTCTTGGTCTTGCCAGGAATGTTGTTGAAAGAAACTTATTTCCTTTTCTGCACTATATGTGTCAATTCTGCAGCTCTCTGCTATTAACACTGCCACTTAGCAACTGGAACAAACTGGGGTGCTGGTGAGTAAGGGCCCCATGCAGAAGGCGAATGGTTCAGCACGTCCTCCTAATGCCTTTATTACAAAAGGAGCATGAGAAGAGAGAGCAACATGAAGTCTCAACAACCAGCAGGAGCACTGAGCTAGAAACAGTGTATAGTATGAATTCACCTTCCTGATGGTTAATATTCTCTCCAATAAAGCCATCTTGGCTTCTGAAAATGAAAGCAGTGGTGGGGAGAAAGCCAATTATGGTTCCTATCTTTCTTCCCCCCCTTCCATGTTTCCCTCCCCCCTCCCCAGCACAGCCATAGCCTTATAGAGCCTTGATGATTTTCTATGAAAAAAAAAATGTAGGGATGAATAAAATTAACTATGAAGACAGGTTGTTTTTATTTTATTTATAATAAGTGTCTATTTGGACGACAGTCATTTTTTCTGCCTCAGCATGACCAAATACAGTAAGAATTCAAAATGAAAACTTAAATGCGTATGAATAAGAGCTTGCAGCTGGAGCAGTCTGTTATAACATCTAACATTGGCAAATGATAAACTAGAAAAGAGCCTCTTGTGTATTCACTGTCCCCTTTATCTCCTTTTTCTTCTCTGAAAGGCTGAAGAAATCTTCTCCGTTAGCCAAGGCTCCTTAGTGCTTCAGCTTAATTTTCATGGCATAATTTTAAATACAGATCATGTCTACAGTGCAGCAATTAATGGATAGCCTAAAGACTTATTATTTCAAACTAATTGATATGTAGGAAAAGTTTAAATAACATACTCTAGATAGGAAATTTTTAAGTGACTCCTGATGTAGTGAATTCAGAATCTTAGCTTCATTCTCGCTGTGTCAGGTAAACCAATAGGGTAATTTATTGTTTAATTGCAGTGATTGGTTGTAGATTTGGCTGTCTCAAAGACTCTCATTTTCTAAGCATGTGTCAAAAATTCAGGCATTCCGGAGATGTTTGGAGACTTGAGAGATTTTTTTTTTTAATTTTGTTTTGTTTTATGTTGTTTTTGAGGGGAAGAGAGCTATAACAAGAATCGACAGTTTTTTCAGAGTTTGGATACTTCCTTAAAATGTGGCAGTTACACGGCACGTCTTCTTAAGCAACCAGAAATATAAAATTATGTAAGCCCTTGTGGTTGAACACCACTGTTGAAGCATCCTTGGGGAGAAAGCCTATGGAAGCTGAGCATGCATTTGAGAGTGAATTCATTCCAAATGATCAGCACTTCTTGGCCTCAGACCCTCTCAGGACTGTCTGCATTACTTGCAGAGAATCCATCCTAAAGCCCATTCTACATTCCAAAGAGCCTCTGTAGGATCCAGAAGATCAAGCAGAGTGAAAATGAAAGGGAAGAAAATTTGTCCAAAAAAAAAAAAAAAAAAAGGAAGACCAACTTGTAATTTTTTTAATCATAATCATTTGGGACTGTGGGTCTTAGCAGTTTGATTTTTTTTTCCTTTCAGAATTAATAATTTGCAATGAAATATAAAATTTAAGTCAAGTATAAATCAAAGAGGAAAACTTCCTTTAAAATATACTTTTCATCTACTTAAAATTTAATTCAGAGCAACTAAGAAAAAAATATTTGTATGAACTTAACTCGGTGACACTTTCTAGACCTCAGTTTCTTCACTGATGAAGTGATGGGGTTGGACTGTTACGACCTTTTAGCTTCTTTCTAGCCCGTGATCCTGTGTATTAGCAGTATAAATGTATATTTTGTCATTCTGAATGGAAATAAGAATCAAGGCTGCAAAAGTGTTAAATACATCAATTTTCACTTGTTTTAGATAAAAACAACCTGAACAGATAATATTTATTTTTCTTCCTTAAAAGAATTGTTTAGTAAATAGTTCCAGAATTGTTATAATTTTCATCTCTGAAAGAGAAAACACAAGCTATTTGTCTTACTCTTCATTGTTTATGGTCAGATTCCTCCTCTGGGGATAACTGGCCCAGTATCATTGACAAACTTAGGTGCTTGACATGTCTTCAGCAATCCACAGATCTTTTAAATCATTAAATACTTATTTGACAATTTAAGAATCATAGCAAGGGGAGGGAAGTGAGAGAAATCTTTCTTCTCCTGATCATAAACTAACTGGCCTTTAGAGTTCCGCCCTTTGCATTTTCACCCTCATTTTTTTTTGTGTCCTATTACTCAATCAACAAGCATTTATTAAGCACCATCCATGTCCTGATAATACAAATGCAAAGAATGAAACAATCTCTGCTCTCTGGGAGCTTATATTCCACTTCCAGAGACTACTACATACTACATATAAATATTTACAGAATCAATTCAAGGTGATTTAAAACAATGTATGGAAAGGAGGGCACTAACAGTTGGTGAAAATCAATAATGTCTTTTCTAGAAGTTGGCACCTGAGCTATGTCTTTAAAGAAGAGAAGTATTCCATGAGGCAGAGCTGAGGATGGAATGCACTCTATGGAGGCATGGAGGCATGGAGGAGAGTCATTGTAGAGATAGGAGATAGAATGTCTTAGGTGAATTACAGAGAAAACAGTTTGACAGGATCTCAGAGTGTAAGAAGGAGAGTGATGAGGTGAGGCTAAATAGATAATTTGGGATGTCAATGGCTTTAAAAGCCAAACAGAGGAATTATTATTTGATCCTAGATGCATTAGAGAATTTCTGAAGTTCGGTTGTTTTGTTTTGTTTTGTTTTTAAGTAGGAGAGTGACATGGTCAGATATGCGCATAAGACAGTTTTTATCATGGTCATCATCATTTTTGTTATACCAAACATTTATACAGTTCTTTTAAGTTTTGCAAAGTATTTTACATATATTATCTCATTTAATCCTCACAACAGCCTTATATGAGGCAGGTGCTGTTATTATCCCCATTTTACAGATGAAGAAACTGAGACTGATAGAGGTTAATTAACCTGTCCATAGTCACATATATAGTAAGTGACTGAGACAAGATTTGAATTTAGGTCTTCCTGACTCCAAGTCCACCATTCTACCCCCTCCATCACCCAGCTGCCTCTGAAAAGTCACTTTGGCAGCTGTATTGAGGATGAATTGGAATAGTGACAGAAGAACATTTGGGATTTAATTGTAATCATCTAGTCAGAAACTGAAGAGCTCCTGGACCAAAGTGTATGAGTAGAGATAAAGTGTCAGATGAAAGAACTGCTGTGGTGGTAGAATCAGCAGCTGATTGTATATGTGGGGAGAGAAAGAGGTTGAAGATGACACCAAGGTCAGGAACCTGGGAAATAAGAAAAGCAATGTCTTTGACAGAAATAGGGAAGTTTGGAAGAGGACTGAGTTTGGGCAGAAAGATAATGGGTCCTATTTTGGGTCATGTTGAGTTTAAGATGTTTTGGGAACATCTACTTTGAAGTTTCTAGTAGGCAGTTGGTGATAGGAGTTTGAAGCTCATGGGAGAGGCAAGGAGTGGGGTATATGGATCTGGGAGTGATCTGCATAGAAATGATAATTAAACCCATGGGAAGAGATAAAGTCACTAAGAGAAAGGTAGTAGAGAAAGAAGAGGAGCAGGCTCAGTTCATTAACTGCTCTTTATCTTGGAAATTTCCTCCTCTTTGCCACGTGGGAGAGATTGAGATAAGAAGTGAGGCATTCTGGGTTAGTGTTGAACTTCCGCTGATAGAAAAATCTTGCTGATTTCAAGTAGTGCTTATCTCTCTTCCCCTATCTTTTTTCTGTCCAAGAAGCCAGATATTAGACCCAAAAATCTATTGTTCTTTCAAGTTTCATTTAGTCCAAGTGATGGCTAGAAAAAGTCTGATCAATTATAAATATTTCACAAATAATCTGTGTGTTTTATTGTTTTATATACATAGAAGGGAAGCCAGAGAAAGGGAGATATGATGGCCAGGTGTTGTAAATGAAAGTGAAAGAGATAGAAGCTTAGAATTTGTCTAAATCACTGTGACCTAGTCTTGTCTAGGAGCTCATATTTTATTATTTTCATATTTTAATGAGCTCCCCAAACAGGATAATAAACTTTGTGAACTCCAACCTCAGGATCCTCCTTCCTCCACCCTCCCCTGGAGCACAACTGAGTTAAAACTATGACAGTAGAGGAAAGACACTTGGTAGTCAGGGGGGTCTTCTGGTAAGGTTCACTTATTGTTCTGTGACAGCTTCTTTGCTCCTGAGTGAGGGGTGGTTGGAGCATTTGCCTAGGCAAAAGTCATGCCCCCAGGGCTGGCTAAAGGAAGAAGCTGGCAAAGTATGGCTTCACTCACAAAAGATGGGGCTGTCCAAGAGGGAGTAGCTAGTTTTCTACTAATTTAAATACAATACTTCCAAACCTATACCCTGTTAAACAAGTAAAAGATAAGTCCCATAGTAGACAAGTGGAGGTATGTCTTAATTTTTATTTTCATAGGATCATATATTGAGAACTTAAAGGGACTTAATTTGTCATCTGGTCCAACCTCTTCATCTTTATTTTGTGGAAACAGGTAAATAGAAATTAAATGACTTGCCCAACCTTTTCTTTCCACAACAGAATGTCATCCTTATTCTTACATATCAGATAGAACGTTGTATAGTAGGCCTAGGATAAAAAGACAAAAAAGGAAGTGTCCCTGCTATCAAGAAGCTTATATCATGCCTGTAGATTACAGCAATGATTAGAGTCAAACTGGTAAGGATTTTAAATTCCCTTTGTCCGGTGTTTACCACTGTTTCAGTAGGAAATAAATTTTTGAGTAGGAGAAAGATAAGAGAGATTAGATTGCTGGGAAATATAGTCAATTCTGGATTGGAAATAAGAAGTACGAGAGACAGGAAAGAGGCTGTTAGAATCCAGACAATGAGAATTTGACCTAAGGTGATTGTAGGGGGAATGAAAAGGGGAAGATTGACATGAGAGACATTGTGGAAAAATGAGTGTGGGGGAGAGGAAGGACCTTGTCACAGTTCGATTGTGAATTAGGTATATGTTATCTTATGAAGAGAAAAAGAGAAATTAGTAGAGAAACAAATTCAAGGAAGAAGATGAGTTTGAGTTATAGGTTAGACATTCAGGTAGAATGTCTATCCAGTAGTTCAACTGAAATACCAGAAAGTATCTCAGAGTGGAGGTCAGGGCTAAAGTTTCCTTCTTAGGAAACTGGTCATTTATGTGATGCCAAAAAGTATCTGTAAGTCAGTCAATTCCATTTTTACAAAAGCATTCCAACCAGTGTTTTAACAGAATATTTAACTTTCTATTGGTTGTTTTAACACCATAAAACCAAATGAGTTGGGGAAATTTAAACCATCAGAACACTTAAGTTTTTCCTATTTCTACTCCCCATGCAAATATTTTTATCTCAGTACCTATTTAGCCCTATACTATATGTATTGAAAGAAAAAAAAAAGGTGACCTCTAACTTCAGGTTTTGTTCTTGGGGTTAGGCATAATTGGATAATGACAGCAAAATCATTAATTTTGTTTATACTTTAGTTCCAAAGATTAAATGTTAAATTCATGATTTATCCCTCTATCAGAGACCTTTCTACTTGAAAGTGGTGTCTGAGTTTGACTCCCTGGTGTGAAATGCAAGCTTTGTGAAATGCAAATTTGGTGTAATTTATTAATTATTACTAATAACCAATGATCCAGGCACCATGTTTTCAG
The DNA here is from genome assembly GCF_900497805.2 of Vombatus ursinus. Lineage (NCBI taxonomy): Eukaryota > Metazoa > Chordata > Mammalia > Diprotodontia > Vombatidae > Vombatus > Vombatus ursinus. Next base: position 14,035 of record NW_020947516.1, on the reverse strand, counting down.
TAAAGAATAATCAATCAGTTTGCTTGTTTGAAAGTAAACAAAAGATAATTCATTAATATATTAATTAAGCCTTTTTTTTCTGAAAGGATACATTTGAATAAAATGCATTCTTTGGATATATTTGGAGGAGCTGTTATGTCATTAACATTTGATTGGTTGAAAGGAAATAGGAAAAAATTTGACTGAGTAAGGTTAAAAAAAAACCTTACCAACCCATAAATCTTAAGTGATATGTTAAAAAAAAAAAAGAATAATCTTCCCCATAAAAATAGTAACATTATATTCATAGTTGTTGATGTAATACAATGATTCTGTCTTCTTATATAATACATTTAATTTGTGCTGTTTTGGCTCAGTGTAATACTTCAGAAAAAGAAAATGCAGTCATTGTACCATTATATTATTTAATCTTTTTAAATGGTCAGCGTAACTTTCTGCAGGAACTTTTTTCTGTAGCTTAGTATTTTATGTAAAAAAAAAAATGAAGTTTAATTGGAATTCCATGTTAGCCCTCTCTTCAGCGTGCTGCAATACGCAGAGAAATATACACCTTTAGTATTCTTGACATTCGGTAGTCACAGAGAGAAAAGCTCTGCATTTTCCTTAGAAGGTTGGTTTCTTTTTTCCCCTGGAAATAACTTCTAAGCTGCTTGGGATCCTGGGTGCAAGGTAAATGACAACAGGAACTAAAGTGTTATGTTCAGTGCAGGTGTATTTATACTACCATTTGGACAAAAATATTCCTGGATTGAAATGGATTCAAAGGGTGTGTTTACATCATTTTATTCTTTAATTGCCTTCTTTTCAGTAACTTCTTTGGTCTCTTAAACTGGAAATCTATAGCATCTAAGAATTCAAAACCTAAGTATGGAAGGCCAAAGGAAAGATTTTTTTTTTTTTTATTTTTGAGTCCCAGATGCAAATAAATAGAGGTGCACTGGGAATCTGGTTCTAACCTCAGTAATTCATTAAGGTGAAATATTCTAGGTGTGCAAATCACCCGTGGAGTTTATTGTCAGACCACCTAATCAGTTTAGCTATGATAGGATGTCCAGCAAGGCAAATACAGTTATAACATTCAATGATCCCAATACAAGCACCCACAGATATCAAATTAGGGCAGCATTTAACCTGGGCATTAAAGTGTGTTTACCACTAAACATGGCATATTTGCCTACACAGAAATCAAGACACTGGGGTCACATATTGCTTTTCTAATCTCAGCACAGTGCCTTGAAAGTAATAGGTTCATAATGCTTATATATTCTTCTTTTCATACAGCCCATTTATGAAAAATGACAAATTCCTCACCCTTCTTCCTTCTTTTGATGCAAGTATTCTTTTTTGAAATTTATTTTCATTTTTAATTTATGGAATAAAACAAACATGTCCACAACATAGCATAATAAAAATATGATTGCATATGAAATTGCAGATCTGTTATGTACAACTTGCTATTCTTTTAAATATATAATAAAGTTGTCACGTGCATTTATTTTTCTCTTTTTTTCTTCCCTCTTCCCCACCCCGTATTGGCTGCCATTACACACAAATATATCTCTGTGTGTGTGTGTGTGTGTGTGTGTGTGTATATACACACACAGATATATTTGTAAAATTATTCTATACATACTTCTGTTTATCAGTTCTTTCTCTGGATACAGATAGCTTCTTTCTTCATATGTCCTTTATTTTTAGTTTGTTTATTTATAATAGTTAAAATGACTTGGGCATTCAAAGTCATTCTTAAAACAATATTGCGATTACTGGAAGTAATACTCTCTCAGTTCTGCTCATTTCACTCTTTACCATTTCATGTTAGTCTTTCCATGCCTTTCTAAGATCATTGAGCTCATCATTTTTATAGCATAGTAGTGTTCTATTGTAACCATACACTACAACTTGTTCAGCCATTTCCCAATTAATGGAGATCCCTGCAATTTCCAGCTCTTTGCCACCACAAAGAGAACTGCCATAAACATCCCATTCACATTCAAAGTTATAATTACTATTTGTGAATTTCCTTCCATCATATTTTTACTCACTATTTTCTTTCTCAGCCTCTCTTTTTACCCTATCCCTGTTACCTTATGCAACCCTCCTTATCCTTATCTAACCCTCCACCCTCCTCTTCCCCATCCCACACATCCCTCCAAAAGTCCTTCCCCTGCAATGTCCCCCAGTTTTCTCACCTCTCTACATGTTGAGAAGACTTCTACACCCTTTCAGATGTACACGTTGTTTCCTCTCAACTCAGATGAGAATAAGATTCCAACATTACCAGCCCTCCCCCCTCCACCAGCTTCTTCTGCATTTTATCTTCCTTTCAAGCCCCATTTTTATAATACCATCACTCCCTTTTGCCTTTTCCTCCCTAATTTTGTTTTTAGAATCATCTCATCATACACAACTCAGCCCCAACATTTCTTTCAAATTACCTTAGTAATGATGACAGTTTTAAGAATACTGATAAAATTTTCATGTATGTAATAAGTAAACAGTTTGACCTTAATGAGTGCCTTATAATTATTCTTTAATTTTTCCTCATATTTCTTCTGGGTCTTTTATGTTGAATTTTCAATTGAGTTCTGGTCTTTTTGTTATAAATACCTGAAAGTTTTTCAGTTTGTCAAATGTCCAATTTTTTTCATTCAGGGTTATACTCAATTTTGCTGGGTAAGTTATTGTTTTACAAGTATTTGCAAGTATTATTCTTTACAAATATTCTTTCATCCTCTCTTCTCTTTCTTCTCTTAAAACAGTTAAAACAAAATCCATTCAACTCCAGCATTTCTGGTTTTCCTTATTTAACTCCCTCAATAGGCTTTGAAAACATTAAGGTCCTAAAGGGACAATTCTTTCTTCTTACTCTATTAGAATGTTAGCGCAATATCATCCTATAGCTCCTTTCAATGACTCAATAAATTTACTTTCCTAAGTTTCTCTGGACTTTGGCATTTGTGTTTCAAAATTTCTACACATTTCTGGTCTTTTCATGAGAAATGCTTAAAAGTTCTCTCTTCTATTAATATTCCATTTTTTTCACTTGTAGAACTGTACTTAACCTTGTAGGGTACGTTGGTTTTAAGCCTCTATCTTTGACCTTTTAAAATATTGTAATCCAAGATGCTCTCTGGTTCTTGGTAGAAGCTGCCAGGTCTTGAGTGATGCTGATTTTAGTTCCTTGGTACTTGAACTGCTTCTGCCTAGATGTTTGAAATACTTTTTCTTTGATATAGGCACTCTGGATTTTGTTTTGGGACTTTTCCTTTTGGAGTTCCTGTAGCTTTACTTTTCTCTCCTTTTCTAAAAATCTAATCAGTTTTTTTTTAATGATTTCTTGAAATATATCGTCCAGGTTTTTTAAGAATCATGGTTTACAGGGAGTCCAATGATTCTGAAATTATCTGTTGTCTTGTTTTCCAGGTTAGTTGTTTTTTGTATCATATTTCTTATGTTTTTTCTTTTTGTTTTCAATCTTTTGATTTTATTTTAACATTTCTTATCTCATTCAATCATTATTGGTACAGTGTACAGAGCACAACAAATGGGGGGCAGGAAGATTTGAGTTCAAGTCCTGGCTAAGACACTTACTTAGCTTGATGACCCTGGGAAAGTCACTTAACTTCTCCAAGTCTCAGTTTCCTCATTTGTGAAATGGGAATAATAATAGCATTTACTTCACAGAATTGTTATGAGACTCAAATGAGTTAGCAAATGTAAAGTACTTTGCAAATCTTAAAGTAACATATAAATGCTAGCTATTATAGTTGCTGTTTTCAAGGTTTCCATTTCTTAGGTAAGTTTTACCACTTTCTCTTCTGAGCTACTTATTCTCTTATGATTTCTTTCCTCGAGCTTTTATTTAATTTTTAATCTGTTTCCTTTTTTTCTTGATATTCATGTATCCTTCCTAGAAAATCCATTTTTCCCTTAGAGTCTCTGCTTATAATTATTATGGAGTTAGATTTACAATCATTTTAAATACTGGATATTGTTTTCTTTGATTTACTCATCTCTCCAGCTTTAGTTCCTGGAGTCGAGCTTTGTGAACGGGGCAAACCCCGCTTCCAGCTGCCCTCTTGCATAGAGTGGTCATCACTGCTTAGTCTTACCCTGGGTCCTTGTTCTGACCTCCACCTCCCAACCTTTGGTCCCCTTAGGGTTTCTGAATTTCAGAGCACTGAATTTTCAGTGTCTTCTCTTGTATTTCAGAACAGTGTTAGTGGCCTCTGAGCTTCTGGCCCTGGGTAGTGCCTATCAGAGAACTGGAACCATCCTCTGGTCTACAGAGTTCTGGTCACTGCCTTAGGCCTGTCCCAGGGGCTCCAAAGGTTCCTACTGTGGGCCTTTCTGACTACTCTAGAGCTTTCTCAGGGAAGCTCTCATTCTTTCTGGTTCCCAACACAGAGCCTTCAGGCTACACATGGTTCTGTCTCTATTCTTGCCAGAGCTCGCTTTTTTAAAGAGTTCCTCTTTCCTATTGCTCTCAGGCTTCTGGCTGACTTTTTGTGTAGTTCTGGAGGAGAAAATGTCACTTACTGCCTTTTACCATTTTAGGTCTTGATCATTATTCAGTCTGTTGCGAACTTAATAGTTTTGCTAGAGTATGAGAGGAGAAGCTTGGGACCCCCCACCTCCTGATCAGGGAGCCATCTTGGCAGGAATTCATAAGTGTTCTTTATATCAGAACTAGAATCTCAAGGAATAAGAAAGAGCAGTGTTGGGCTGCAGTTAACCAATTTGTATCTTATTGGTAGGTTGATCAGAATTCCCAGAAAATGTTTTATTCTTCTGTGAATTACACATGACCATATAAGCCTTTCTTTCCTTATGTGATCACAGTGTTTAGAAGAGGAAAATGCCTTAGAGATCACCTGGTCATTTTGGAGATGAAGTAACTGAAATGAATGGGTTCCCCAAAATCAGAGAGAGATTATGATCCAAGGTCTCAGACTTAATCCAGTGCTCTCTCAACTACACCAGACCTGCGACATCCTTTAAACTTGTTCACTAGAGTCATAGTCTAAAGGCACTAGTCCTCTGCATTTGCTCTTTGGAGAGAATTCGAGGATAAACATGCTTAACCTTTTTTTGTGTTGTGGATCCCCTTGGCAGTCTGGTGAAGAATATGAACCCGTTCTCAGAATAATATTTTTAAATACATAAAATACAGAGAATTGCAAAGGAAAACAATTACACTAAATGCAATTAAAAAATTAAAAACAAGTTCATAGATATGAGGTTAAGAAAACAGGCCTTTCCCCTATTAGATTTTATATACAAGAGAAAAACGGTGGATGATTTATGTGATGATTTTGTGATATTAATTTTACCTACATTGACCTGGTTTAACATTGTGCTAGCAAAGTTAAAAAAAAAAGGATGATTTTTAAAAAACTGTTTTTGAACAGTATTAAGCTTGTATCCATTCAAATCATTATGTGAGCAACTTCATTATCTTCCCATGCTCCCTCTCTTATCTCTCTTAATCCAGGGATACTGGTGGGAGAAAGAGATTTTTTTTTTTTTACTTCTCAGAATTTCTGCCCTCTTGTGAAATGAAAGCTGTGACTGCTTTAAATTAATAAAGCTCTCAGGCACCATAACATCAGCTCATTCTCTCTGCAGCTATATAATACTCAAGAGTTATAGTTAGAATTATACTCTAATTGAGTTTCAAATTTTGAAGAACTAGAAAACCCCCAAGCAACTTAAGAAGGCATACTTATAATGCTAAACCTGGTTAATAAAGATGAATCATAAATAGCAATCTATGTGAGTGATCACTAAATATGCATTTATGTATTAGTTTCAAGACTACACTGAACTTCACCTGCAGTCATACACCAAGGATTAAACGCACACACACACACACACACACACACACACACACACACACCTCATCAAAGATAACTGGATTCAAGTTGACTGTCAAATCAAAAATTATCTTAAGCTGAATTTACACTTTTCTTTTTTTTCTCAGTCTTTTTATTTTGTTTTAATATTTCTTGTCTCATTGAGTCAGTGTTGGTACAGTGGACAGCACACAAGATTTGGGGTCAGGAAGATTTGAGTTCAAATCCTGCCTCAGATTTCAATGCCATTCATAGATGACTCAACGGAAAAGGAAATCAAAATTAGGTCCCCATGGTATGTGAACTCACACTATACCTCACAGAGTTTCCTGAAAGTCAATAAAATCAAATTCCCTAGAAACCCCAATAGTAGGGTATTGTGAAATTGGTCTGAGAAAAGCTGTTTCTAGCTATCAAAGAATCAAATTGATAAAGGAGGCAGTAGCTCCCTCATTTACCTCCATGGTAGCATGAGATAATGAAAAAGATATTATTTAATTCTTTTTATTTGTATCCTCAGCACCTGACACAGTGCTTGGCAAGTAGTATACACCTAATAAATATTTGTTGATTGAATGAGGACAGAGAGTTAATAGGATTTTCCTAAATTAAATCACCTCCCTATTTCATCAGGAAACTTAAACAGAACCTATACTATGTTGAGCCATAACCAATCATCTTGATTTTTGTCTTGCCACTGAACTTCAGTGACTCTGGAAGAGAAAGTGAGGCTGGCAACGTTGTTTAACTCTGCCTCACTTAAATCCAATTTATGCACAAGTCAAGACATCACCCATGATGTCACTGGTCCTAGTCAAAAATGAAGGACAAACAACAACAATATAAAAAGATTTCCACAAAAATACTTTCTGGTGACTAATATTCATTATTCCTCCCCCAAATCACATGAACCCAAATTGCAACATGTTTTCCTTCACTTTATACATGAAGAAACTGAAAAAGAGGGAGATCTACCATATTCTGCTGTAAACCACCTCCAGAGTCACATCCAATATCCTACCTCATTTTGATGTGCAGATTCTAATATAGGAGAACTTCAGGCCTGGGTAAGCTTTCATCAACTCCTCTATGTTACACAAAACGTTTTATTTTGAGCTGCCCAAATGAACTTCTTCACCTCTCTATTTCACTTCAGATTATAGATATGACCATGATAACCAGTCCTCATCAAGTATTTATGAGGTCAAGAGCACATGGTGATCTCCCGTGAAGGGAATGTAAGTAAAACAATGTAGTCAACATCGAATCATAGATTTCCAGCTTGGTCTCAGAACAGTTTTAATGGAGAAATATAAACATGATCCTTGGAAGTAAATACTCATTGAAATAAGCAATAACATATTTTGCCCATTCCTAAACATTTCAATTAATTATCCTGTGCAACTTCCAGTGTCAAGAAGGCAGAGTAAGAAAGGAACCCTCTGAAACTCTCCAAACAACTAGAAAACCATCCTCAGAATTGATCTAGGAGCAGGGAAGTAGCTTACCAGCACAGCAGGAAAAATCTGTCTCATTTAACAAAAAAAGAGTTTGACTATAGAAAGTTACTATGGTGATAAGGAGGATCAAAGCATAAACTTAGAAGAGGACAATAGTGCCAAAATGGCTACATGTGAAGCCTCAAAGAAAAATGGAATTTGGTTTCAGGCCCAAAAAGAATTCCCAGAAGAGGTTAAAAAAGGATTTTAAAAAGCAAATTAGAGAAGTAGAAGGAAAATTGGGGGAAAAAGTGAGAGTAATACAAGAGAATCATGAAGGAAAGTCATTAGCATAGGAAAAAATACACAAAAATTTAAAGAGAAAAATAACTCTCTAAAAAATAGAATTGGCCAAATGAAAAAAGAGGTACGAAAGCTCACTGAAGAAAATAATTCCCTAAAAATTAAAATAGAAGAAGTAGAAACTAATGACTCTATGAGACATCAAGATACAATGAAACTAAATAAAAAAAAATTGAAAAAACAAGAAAATGTAAGATTTCTCATTGGAAAAACAACTAATCTAGAAAATAGACCCAAGAGAGATAATGTAAGAATTATAGGACTACTTGAAAGCCACGCTCAAAAAAAATCCTGGATAACATCTTTCAAGAAATTATCAAAGAAAACTATCCTGATATATTAGAACTAGAGGCCAAAATAGAAGTTGAAAGAATCTACTGATCATCGCCCAAAAGAAATCCCAAGATGAAAACTCCCAGGAACATCATAGTCAGATTTCCAGAGCTCTCAGATCAAGGAGAAAGTATTGCAAGCAGCCTAAAAGAAACGATTCAAATATTGTGGAGCTATAGTCAGAATTACACAGGATTTGGCAGTTTCCACATTAAAGAAGGAAGGCTTAGAATGTGATATACCAGAAGGCAAAGGAGTTTGGATTACAACTAAGAATCACTTATATAGCAAAATTGAATATAATCTTTCAGAGGGGAAAATGGACATTTAACAAAATAGAGGACTTTCAAACATTCCTAATTAAAGACCAGAGCTAAATTAAAAAAAAATTGACCTCCAAATACAAGACTCAAGGGAAATATAAAAAGGTAAAAAAGAAACAAGAAAGAGAAAAAATAAGAAATTCAATAAGGTGAAACTGTTTATATTTCTATATGACAAGATAATATTTATAACTCTTAACAACTTTATTACTATATGAGCAATTAGAAAGAGAATTTGTAGACAGAGGATGTGGATATAAGGGGAATTTGATGAGATGATACCCCCAAAAAATAAATAAATAAAGGGGTAAGAAAAAAAATTGCACTGGAAGAAGGAAGGGAGAGATTGAATGGGGGTAAATTATCCCACATAAAAGAGGCATGAAAGAGCTTTTATAATGGAGGGGAAGATGGGGGCAGGGGTGGCAGGCAAAGTTTAAACCTTACTCTCATTGAAATTGTCTTAAAGAGGGAATAACATACACACTCAGTTGGATATAGAAATCTACCTTACCCTATAAGGAAATAAAAAGGTATAGGGATAATAGAAAAAGGAGGGGGAGACTGATAAAAGTGAGGGTATTTTGGGGAATGTGGTGATAAGAAGAGAAGGTAAAGAAAACAGAATGGAAATAAAAAAGGAATATACCTTTTTCTCAACAGTACATGCACCACACAAAAATTGACCATGTATTAGGACATAAAAACCTCACACCCAAATACAGAAAAGCAGAAATAGAAAAAAACAAAAACAAAAGCAAAAATAGTAAATGCATCCTTTTTTAGGATTAGAATGCATCTGATGCAATAAAATTACATTCAATAATGGACAATGGAAAGAGAGATTAAAAATTAATTGGAAGAAGAAAATGGAAAAAATGCAAAAGAAGGTGGTCTAGCCATACAAGATCTCAAATTATATTATAAAGATGTAATTATCAGAACAATCTGGTACTGGCTAAGAAATAGAGTAGTGGATTAGTGGAATAGATTAGGTACAAATTACATTATAATAAACGACCATAGTAATCTGGAATATGATAAACCAAAAAAATCCAAACTTTTGGGACAAAAACTCCTGGGAAAACTAGAAAAAAAGTATGGCAGAAACTAGATATAGAACAACATCTCAGACCATATACCAAGATAAGGTCAAAATGAGTGCATGATTTACACATAAAGATGATACCATAAGCAAATTGAGAGAGCACGGAATAGTTTAACTATCAGATTTATGGATAAGGGAAGAATTTTGGACCAAAGAAAATATAGAGAACATTACAAAATATAAAATAGATAATTTTAATAATATAAAATTAAAAAGCTTTTGCACAAACAAAACTAATGCAACCAAAATTATAAGGAAAGAAGAAAACTGGGGGGGGGGAATGTTGTAATAAGTCTCTCTGATAAAGGCCTCAGTTCTTAAATATATAGAGAACTGACTCAAATTTGAAAAAAATACAACTCATTTACCAATTAATAAATGATCAAAGGATGTGAACAGGCAGTTTTCAGACTGAGAAATCAAAGCTATCTATAGTTAGCTAAAAATACTCTGAATCACTATTGACAAGAGAAATGCAAGTTAAAAATAACTCTGAGGTACTACCTCACACCTATCAGAGTGTCTAATAAGACAAAAAGAAAAGTGAAATACTGGATGTTGAAAGGGATGTGGGAAAACTGAGACACTAATGCACTGTTGGTGGAGTTGTGAACTGATCCAACCATTCTGGAGAGCAATTTGTATCTATGCCCAAAAGGCTATAAAACTGTGCATACCCAGCAATAATACTGCTAGGTCTATATCCTAAAGACATCCAAAAAAGGGGAGAAGAACCTATGTGCACAAAAATATGTATAGCAGTTCTTTTGTGCTGGCTAAAAAATGGAAATTAAAGAAGGCCCATCAACTGGGGGATGACTGAACAAGCTGTGGTATATGATTGTGATGGAATATTATTATGCTATAAGAAATGATAGCAGGATGATTTCAGAAAAACGTGGAAAGGCTCCCATGAAATGATACAAATTGAAGTGAGCAGAACCAGGAGAATGTTGTACACAGTAACAGTAATATTGTTTGATGAAGAACTATGAGTGACTTAGCTATTCTCAGCAATACAATGATCCAAGACAATCCCAAAGGACTAACGATGAAACATACTATGCACCTCCAGAGAAAGAACTGGTATCGATTGAACACGAACTAAAACATGCTATTTTTCATTTTTTTTTGTTTTATTCAAGTCTTCTTGTACAAAATGACTAATGTGGCAGTGTTTTCATAATTGCACACATCTCAGGGAGGGGAGAGAGAAGGGAGGGAAGGAGGGACAGAATTTAAAACTCACAACTTTAAATAAAAATGTTTTAAAAAATTGGAAAAAATTTATCCTGTGCCTTTCCATTTTTTAATACCTAGAACAACTAAATACTCTTGAAATCTTCCTTTCTGTCTCCCTCTTCCCCCCTACACACACCCATACACACATCTCTCCTTATACATACTTTGATGCACATAAAATATCCATTGAAGTATGTATATGTATGCATGCATACACATACGTGAAAAGAAAAAGAAAGACTAAAGGTATTTTGAGGTAAAGTGAGAAGGAAATACCAAAGGGACATGTCTGAGTTCATAAGAAGTGTAATGCTCAAAAGTCACATACAGAACATCTGTAGATGGGGCTCTCGGTCTAATTCCAGCTTGAGTACCTGTTAAGGATGAGTAAATAAATACTTATATGAACGAAAGCCTGAGTATCTAAATAGAAATGGGAGTTCCATGAGAATAGGCTTTCTGATAACATGTCTGCCATAACTTTTGTCACTCTCAATTCCTCTTAGAATAGCTATTTAGATAGTATTCCAGTCTTTGTGGGAGATGGTCTGACAACACTCTATTTTATCAAGTGCTACAGCTGTTCTCTCTATATATAACCTTTTCACATACAATCTTTTTTATTGATTTGAGAGTTTTTATTGATTTTTTAAGGTTCTTTGTGGTAGAAAGGATGGGACTCCTCTGGCATTTCCTTTCTCAGACTCACAGGAAGGGGTAGGAAAGAGCAGACGACAAATTATTCTTTCGTAAACTACAGGTCCCTTCTTCCCTGACCAGTCGTGTAATAGGGTTGTGTTTTGTTTTGTTTTTGGTCTCACGTTGCCCTCTGAAGTGACTGCCATCCTGTGGACAGATGTGTTTTGTATAGTCTTTTTTGGTTTACTTGGTGGTGTCCACAAGGGATACCACTTCAGGCTGTTTCAGGTGTTTCATTTCTTTTCTTGTGAAATTTTTGAGTTCTTAGAGAAGCAGGCAAAATTGAATTAGATATACTTCACTTAAAGACATACAGGAAAGCAGCCAGCTGGCCAAACAAAAGTATCTTAAAATGAAAGATAATGTAGATATGAGAGTGAAGGAAGTAGAAAGTTGGATTCCTCTAACATAAACTATCATAAATTGAAAAGCATGATATACAAGCCAAAAAGGGCAGAAATTACCTGGAATGAATGCAGTTGGGAGAAGGAGAAGATCTTAAGGATTTAAGGATTTCAGTTTATGGTTTCTCTGTCCAAACTACTCAGTCTACCACTACAGTATTACTAGGGATATTATGTAGATTGAGAACCAAGCAATATAATTTGACAGAAACACTTTACATTAATAGGTATTTTTAAATCATTTTGTGGAAGCATTTTGAAAAGCTAAGAGATTTACCCAAACTGAGTGTCCTTATTCCTCCAGATGCAAATTAACTTATAATGCATATCATTTTACAGAGAAAGAAACTGTCTATAATAGAGCAAAAGGAACATTGGATTATGAGGCGGAAGCCCAAGGTTCAATGACTAGCTGTCTGACCTTAATATTACCATCTATAAAATGAGGAAGTTTGATTATTTTCCAACCCTTCCAGAGTTAAAGAAATTGTTCCCCTCAATGTTTTTAAGGTCACCTAACTTCCCTTTGATCAGAGCTGTAGTGGTATTTCTCAGTCTTACTGTAATGTTTAGAATTCAAAATAATACAGGCTCCCTCATTGTCTATAAGGATTGTGATTAAACATTTAAATATTGTTTCAAAATAGGCTTCTTTTTGTTGACCCAGACTATTAATTTACCCCCTTCTGCTCCCAGGGAATGATGATCTTCACAAACTTCATATGAAAGATTCAAGAGAAATCATATAAACCCTTTTGTCCTAAAAGCATTAAAAACATTTCTTTAAAAATTAGAACTTTTCAGGGGAATGGAGCCTCTATTCCATTTAATCCTTCTGGTCAATAAAATCAACATTTTTAAAATCTCTAAACTCTTCATAAATCCGTGACTACAGGACATCAGCATCAGAAAATTTGGCATTCCTGTAAGTGGGAAATCCTATTTGAAAAAAAAAAAAGATCCTTGGAGAGCTTCAGGAGAGAATAGCAGACTCCTTGGCAGTCTGTGAATCTGACTGCAGCAAAGTAAACCCTAAAATCCCTCCTGACTCCGTATTTCTGTGATCTTACATTTCTGGGAAGAAGGTAACATACCTGGATATTGTAGGATTTCGCATGTTTTGTAAGTCAGTCTGTTTGGTGAGAGATCCTTTTGACTCTTAGAAGTTTTAAAGAACGTGGGTAGCAGGGAATTGTGTCATATAAAGCAGCAAGTGGGGAGTTTTCTCATGTGGCCATTTCTCTGCATCAGTGACTTGAGAGAATCAATCAGCCAGTGTTCCCATAGTATAGCACATCTAAATTAAAGATGCCATAAAAATGTCATCTATAGTCATATGATCCATGTCTTTGGAGCCAAAAGAAATTGATCTTCTTCCTATACTCATTGGGAGTACAGGATATTCTAGTATCCACATCATGTTAAAATACTTTCTGTTTAGATTTTGGGTTTCCCTATCATCATCTGAAAGATCTGTGGGAAAAACTGTAGAATACTCATTCAACTACATGTTTTATAAATAGTAAGCTCTGTGAGATTCTGAGTTGGATCTTTGATTATACTGAATTGAAAATAGGCATGTGTCTGTATGAAACATTTAAAAAACCTTTACTTTTTTGAAAACAGACTGAGAATTGGGGCCTGTAAGTATAATTATTGAAAAGAGGCTTACTGGGAACTTTCTGACTTTGATCATAAGATTATAGATTTGTAGCTCGAACCTACCTTATAGAGGCCAAGTCCAATCCCATCATTTCACTGATAAGGAAACTGAGGCATGGAGAGGTTACATGACTTGACTAGGGTTACATACCTAGTAAGTGTCTGATGTGAGATTTGAGCTTCCTAATTTGTAAAATCAGAATGCTAATAATAATAATAGTTATAATGCTTGCAAGCTACCATATGATTGCCATCGAATGCAACTACACACACACACACACACACATATATATGTGTATATATATATATATACACATATATATATGTATATATACAGAATAGTCTGAAAATTGTTGAACAGGATATACATGTGTACTATCATTATTACCCTGCATACAATGTAGACCTACCAGATCAGTCTAAGATGTCTATTATTTATGAACCATTTTGTTGACTTAGCTGGACATGTATAATTTTTAGATGGTCCATTCAGGGAAAAGCAGCATTCTTCATGGATATGTGTACATTATAAACATCACAGTCAAAGGATGGTGACCAAAAAAAAAATAAGTAGAGTCCAGGAGAGAGAAGGAAAGCATCCCAG
>NW_020947515.1:0-22212 GCF_900497805.2 Vombatus ursinus | reverse complement strand
AATATTATCTCATTTGGTACTCACAATAACCCCAGAAAGTAGGTGCTCTTGTTATCCCTATTTTGCAGATAAGGAAACCGAGGCAACAAGGGTTAAATGAGTGTCCCATGGTCATACACAGTAAGTGTCTGTGACCGGATTTGAACCCAGGTCTTCCTGACCCCAGCCCCAGTGCTCTATCCATTTTAACACCTGGCTGCTTAAGAGATCTCAAAGATAATAATTGTTAACTTTCATGAAATACAAGTTTTTAACACTTAGCAACATAGCACATACATTGGTATCCTTTTCTACCAATATCAATGTGTTCATTTTAAGTGCTGCTACGTAGTGGATAGCACTGCTCATGGAGTGAGAAAAGAAAATGGGTTGGAATCTTGCCTTAGTCATTTAATGAGACTGGCCAAATCATTTATCCTCAGACTCTGAGCTTCTGTTGGACTGATCTCTAAGATTTCTCCCAGCTCTAGCTTCTGTAGGCCTATGGAATAATGAGGTAATGCATAAGGGTTGAGAAACAGGAAATAATGTAACTACTTGTGCTGTTTCCTTTGTCTTCCCCTCTATGCCCATCTGCCCATTTCCTACTCTTTAGGGTCCAGCTGAAATGTTATTCTTCTCACAGCATCACAACATTTCAGAGCTGGGAAGGACTTCAGCCACCATTTGGTTCAAACCATTTGAGGTCAATACCTCTTCAGCATTTAAAAAAAAAATTGAAATTGTATTGGTATGGGTATTTCTTCCACCATTGGAGATCACAACCCACTTCTTCCTTAGTGAATAGTCTTTAGGGAATTGTCATGGCCAAAACAACAACAACAACAACAACAAAAAACAAACGAGAAAAACTAGCTGTGTAACCTTGGACAAGTCACGTAAGGTCTAATTGCCTCAGTTTCTTCAGTTGTAAAATGGCGATAATGATAGCTTCTGCCTCCCAAGGTTGTTATGAGGACCAAATGATATAATACTTATGAAGCACTTAGCACAGTGCTTGGCACATAGTCAATGTTATATAAATGCTAGCTATTATCGCTATAATTATATATTAATGCGCAGCTAGGTGGCACAGTGGATAGAGTCAGAAAGACACAGCTTCCTGAGTTCAAATCTGGCCTCCGACACTTGCTAGCTGTATGACCCTGGGCAAGTCATTTAACCCTATTAGCTTCAGTTTCCTCATCTATAAAATGAGCTGGAGAAGGAAATTGCAAACTGCTCCAGTATTTTTGTCAAGACAATCCCAAATGGGGTCCCAAAGACTCAGACATGACTGGAATGAACAACAAGAACAATTATTATTATTATTATTGTTATCTCTGATTCTGTAATCCTGTGAATACCAATTTTTCCATAGAACCCTTTGGCGCTTTATTAGTCTTCTTTCATTTCAACACTAACGTTAACTGTTTTATGCACAAAAAATTCTGGGGACAGTGACAGCTTTTTCCAGCTGCACCAGAGTTTGGCACATGGCCACAGTAAATGTTTGTCATTAATGCTGGCTCTCACTGACCTCTCCCAGATTTCTTAAGAGAGAATCTTCTTTCATCCAAACTCCATATATTACATTAGCAACATGTCATTTGAGAAAGGGGGAAGCAGGCTCAATATTATATGTTAAATAATTATTATGTATTTTAGATATTAGAGGTCCTAACACTCAGTTATCACTTCCCTCAAGTGTACAAATTTGTAGGGAGTTGGGGAGGTCCTAACCTATGATTTTATCATTGTGGAAACTCCCTCCAGTGATGCAAAGCCCAACTGGCCTTTAGTTTTAATCTTAAAGAATTCCTGGGGCCATAGTGACATCACTGTGCTTGTATCTCAGAGCTAAGTCTTGAATCCTGGTCTTCTGGAGTTGAAGTCCATCCCTCTATCAAATATGCTTCACTGCCTCTCACATTTTCAACATCAATAAATCATTAAGCATTTATTAAGTGATTTCTAGCCTTTCTTTTTGAGGTATCATGGTGCAGTGGGAGGTATTGGCTTTAGAGTCAGAAAATGAACTCCAGTCCAGCTTCTGTCACTTACTACCTGTGTGATCTTGGACAACTCACTTAACCTTTATGGGCCTCAAATTCCTTATCTTTAAAATAAGTATGTTAGATTAGCACACTAAAGTCCCTTCCAGCTTTAAATCTATGATCCCATTTAAAGGTAGGATTTAAAGGTATAATATTCGCAATGTGCCTTATCAACACTAGAGGGTGTGAGTTCCCATAATCTGCTCTGCCAGACAACTGTGGTCAGAATTGTTTATCATATTGAGCATAGACAAGAAACGGGAGAAAAGTAGAACAGAGAAACCTGTAAACAGCCACAGAAGTAAACATGAGCTTTCCCAGGAAGGGAGGGTGTGAAAAATATCACCCACAGAAACACTTGGAATGATAAAACGTTAAGATACCCTCATCCCCCTGTCTCTCTTGGTCTTGCCAGGAATGTTGTTGAAAGAAACTTATTTCCTTTTCTGCACTATATGTGTCAATTCTGCAGCTCTCTGCTATTAACACTGCCACTTAGCAACTGGAACAAACTGGGGTGCTGGTGAGTAAGGGCCCCATGCAGAAGGCGAATGGTTCAGCACGTCCTCCTAATGCCTTTATTACAAAAGGAGCATGAGAAGAGAGAGCAACATGAAGTCTCAACAACCAGCAGGAGCACTGAGCTAGAAACAGTGTATAGTATGAATTCACCTTCCTGATGGTTAATATTCTCTCCAATAAAGCCATCTTGGCTTCTGAAAATGAAAGCAGTGGTGGGGAGAAAGCCAATTATGGTTCCTATCTTTCTTCCCCCCCTTCCATGTTTCCCTCCCCCCTCCCCAGCACAGCCATAGCCTTATAGAGCCTTGATGATTTTCTATGAAAAAAAAAATGTAGGGATGAATAAAATTAACTATGAAGACAGGTTGTTTTTATTTTATTTATAATAAGTGTCTATTTGGACGACAGTCATTTTTTCTGCCTCAGCATGACCAAATACAGTAAGAATTCAAAATGAAAACTTAAATGCGTATGAATAAGAGCTTGCAGCTGGAGCAGTCTGTTATAACATCTAACATTGGCAAATGATAAACTAGAAAAGAGCCTCTTGTGTATTCACTGTCCCCTTTATCTCCTTTTTCTTCTCTGAAAGGCTGAAGAAATCTTCTCCGTTAGCCAAGGCTCCTTAGTGCTTCAGCTTAATTTTCATGGCATAATTTTAAATACAGATCATGTCTACAGTGCAGCAATTAATGGATAGCCTAAAGACTTATTATTTCAAACTAATTGATATGTAGGAAAAGTTTAAATAACATACTCTAGATAGGAAATTTTTAAGTGACTCCTGATGTAGTGAATTCAGAATCTTAGCTTCATTCTCGCTGTGTCAGGTAAACCAATAGGGTAATTTATTGTTTAATTGCAGTGATTGGTTGTAGATTTGGCTGTCTCAAAGACTCTCATTTTCTAAGCATGTGTCAAAAATTCAGGCATTCCGGAGATGTTTGGAGACTTGAGAGATTTTTTTTTTAATTTTGTTTTGTTTTATGTTGTTTTTGAGGGGAAGAGAGCTATAACAAGAATCGACAGTTTTTTCAGAGTTTGGATACTTCCTTAAAATGTGGCAGTTACACGGCACGTCTTCTTAAGCAACCAGAAATATAAAATTATGTAAGCCCTTGTGGTTGAACACCACTGTTGAAGCATCCTTGGGGAGAAAGCCTATGGAAGCTGAGCATGCATTTGAGAGTGAATTCATTCCAAATGATCAGCACTTCTTGGCCTCAGACCCTCTCAGGACTGTCTGCATTACTTGCAGAGAATCCATCCTAAAGCCCATTCTACATTCCAAAGAGCCTCTGTAGGATCCAGAAGATCAAGCAGAGTGAAAATGAAAGGGAAGAAAATTTGTCCAAAAAAAAAAAAAAAAAAAGGAAGACCAACTTGTAATTTTTTTAATCATAATCATTTGGGACTGTGGGTCTTAGCAGTTTGATTTTTTTTTCCTTTCAGAATTAATAATTTGCAATGAAATATAAAATTTAAGTCAAGTATAAATCAAAGAGGAAAACTTCCTTTAAAATATACTTTTCATCTACTTAAAATTTAATTCAGAGCAACTAAGAAAAAAATATTTGTATGAACTTAACTCGGTGACACTTTCTAGACCTCAGTTTCTTCACTGATGAAGTGATGGGGTTGGACTGTTACGACCTTTTAGCTTCTTTCTAGCCCGTGATCCTGTGTATTAGCAGTATAAATGTATATTTTGTCATTCTGAATGGAAATAAGAATCAAGGCTGCAAAAGTGTTAAATACATCAATTTTCACTTGTTTTAGATAAAAACAACCTGAACAGATAATATTTATTTTTCTTCCTTAAAAGAATTGTTTAGTAAATAGTTCCAGAATTGTTATAATTTTCATCTCTGAAAGAGAAAACACAAGCTATTTGTCTTACTCTTCATTGTTTATGGTCAGATTCCTCCTCTGGGGATAACTGGCCCAGTATCATTGACAAACTTAGGTGCTTGACATGTCTTCAGCAATCCACAGATCTTTTAAATCATTAAATACTTATTTGACAATTTAAGAATCATAGCAAGGGGAGGGAAGTGAGAGAAATCTTTCTTCTCCTGATCATAAACTAACTGGCCTTTAGAGTTCCGCCCTTTGCATTTTCACCCTCATTTTTTTTTGTGTCCTATTACTCAATCAACAAGCATTTATTAAGCACCATCCATGTCCTGATAATACAAATGCAAAGAATGAAACAATCTCTGCTCTCTGGGAGCTTATATTCCACTTCCAGAGACTACTACATACTACATATAAATATTTACAGAATCAATTCAAGGTGATTTAAAACAATGTATGGAAAGGAGGGCACTAACAGTTGGTGAAAATCAATAATGTCTTTTCTAGAAGTTGGCACCTGAGCTATGTCTTTAAAGAAGAGAAGTATTCCATGAGGCAGAGCTGAGGATGGAATGCACTCTATGGAGGCATGGAGGCATGGAGGAGAGTCATTGTAGAGATAGGAGATAGAATGTCTTAGGTGAATTACAGAGAAAACAGTTTGACAGGATCTCAGAGTGTAAGAAGGAGAGTGATGAGGTGAGGCTAAATAGATAATTTGGGATGTCAATGGCTTTAAAAGCCAAACAGAGGAATTATTATTTGATCCTAGATGCATTAGAGAATTTCTGAAGTTCGGTTGTTTTGTTTTGTTTTGTTTTTAAGTAGGAGAGTGACATGGTCAGATATGCGCATAAGACAGTTTTTATCATGGTCATCATCATTTTTGTTATACCAAACATTTATACAGTTCTTTTAAGTTTTGCAAAGTATTTTACATATATTATCTCATTTAATCCTCACAACAGCCTTATATGAGGCAGGTGCTGTTATTATCCCCATTTTACAGATGAAGAAACTGAGACTGATAGAGGTTAATTAACCTGTCCATAGTCACATATATAGTAAGTGACTGAGACAAGATTTGAATTTAGGTCTTCCTGACTCCAAGTCCACCATTCTACCCCCTCCATCACCCAGCTGCCTCTGAAAAGTCACTTTGGCAGCTGTATTGAGGATGAATTGGAATAGTGACAGAAGAACATTTGGGATTTAATTGTAATCATCTAGTCAGAAACTGAAGAGCTCCTGGACCAAAGTGTATGAGTAGAGATAAAGTGTCAGATGAAAGAACTGCTGTGGTGGTAGAATCAGCAGCTGATTGTATATGTGGGGAGAGAAAGAGGTTGAAGATGACACCAAGGTCAGGAACCTGGGAAATAAGAAAAGCAATGTCTTTGACAGAAATAGGGAAGTTTGGAAGAGGACTGAGTTTGGGCAGAAAGATAATGGGTCCTATTTTGGGTCATGTTGAGTTTAAGATGTTTTGGGAACATCTACTTTGAAGTTTCTAGTAGGCAGTTGGTGATAGGAGTTTGAAGCTCATGGGAGAGGCAAGGAGTGGGGTATATGGATCTGGGAGTGATCTGCATAGAAATGATAATTAA
The DNA here is from genome assembly GCF_900497805.2 of Vombatus ursinus. Taxonomy (NCBI): domain Eukaryota; kingdom Metazoa; phylum Chordata; class Mammalia; order Diprotodontia; family Vombatidae; genus Vombatus; species Vombatus ursinus. Next base: position 16,190 of record NW_020947515.1, on the reverse strand, counting down.
ACCCATGGGAAGAGATAAAGTCACTAAGAGAAAGGTAGTAGAGAAAGAAGAGGAGCAGGCTCAGTTCATTAACTGCTCTTTATCTTGGAAATTTCCTCCTCTTTGCCACGTGGGAGAGATTGAGATAAGAAGTGAGGCATTCTGGGTTAGTGTTGAACTTCCGCTGATAGAAAAATCTTGCTGATTTCAAGTAGTGCTTATCTCTCTTCCCCTATCTTTTTTCTGTCCAAGAAGCCAGATATTAGACCCAAAAATCTATTGTTCTTTCAAGTTTCATTTAGTCCAAGTGATGGCTAGAAAAAGTCTGATCAATTATAAATATTTCACAAATAATCTGTGTGTTTTATTGTTTTATATACATAGAAGGGAAGCCAGAGAAAGGGAGATATGATGGCCAGGTGTTGTAAATGAAAGTGAAAGAGATAGAAGCTTAGAATTTGTCTAAATCACTGTGACCTAGTCTTGTCTAGGAGCTCATATTTTATTATTTTCATATTTTAATGAGCTCCCCAAACAGGATAATAAACTTTGTGAACTCCAACCTCAGGATCCTCCTTCCTCCACCCTCCCCTGGAGCACAACTGAGTTAAAACTATGACAGTAGAGGAAAGACACTTGGTAGTCAGGGGGGTCTTCTGGTAAGGTTCACTTATTGTTCTGTGACAGCTTCTTTGCTCCTGAGTGAGGGGTGGTTGGAGCATTTGCCTAGGCAAAAGTCATGCCCCCAGGGCTGGCTAAAGGAAGAAGCTGGCAAAGTATGGCTTCACTCACAAAAGATGGGGCTGTCCAAGAGGGAGTAGCTAGTTTTCTACTAATTTAAATACAATACTTCCAAACCTATACCCTGTTAAACAAGTAAAAGATAAGTCCCATAGTAGACAAGTGGAGGTATGTCTTAATTTTTATTTTCATAGGATCATATATTGAGAACTTAAAGGGACTTAATTTGTCATCTGGTCCAACCTCTTCATCTTTATTTTGTGGAAACAGGTAAATAGAAATTAAATGACTTGCCCAACCTTTTCTTTCCACAACAGAATGTCATCCTTATTCTTACATATCAGATAGAACGTTGTATAGTAGGCCTAGGATAAAAAGACAAAAAAGGAAGTGTCCCTGCTATCAAGAAGCTTATATCATGCCTGTAGATTACAGCAATGATTAGAGTCAAACTGGTAAGGATTTTAAATTCCCTTTGTCCGGTGTTTACCACTGTTTCAGTAGGAAATAAATTTTTGAGTAGGAGAAAGATAAGAGAGATTAGATTGCTGGGAAATATAGTCAATTCTGGATTGGAAATAAGAAGTACGAGAGACAGGAAAGAGGCTGTTAGAATCCAGACAATGAGAATTTGACCTAAGGTGATTGTAGGGGGAATGAAAAGGGGAAGATTGACATGAGAGACATTGTGGAAAAATGAGTGTGGGGGAGAGGAAGGACCTTGTCACAGTTCGATTGTGAATTAGGTATATGTTATCTTATGAAGAGAAAAAGAGAAATTAGTAGAGAAACAAATTCAAGGAAGAAGATGAGTTTGAGTTATAGGTTAGACATTCAGGTAGAATGTCTATCCAGTAGTTCAACTGAAATACCAGAAAGTATCTCAGAGTGGAGGTCAGGGCTAAAGTTTCCTTCTTAGGAAACTGGTCATTTATGTGATGCCAAAAAGTATCTGTAAGTCAGTCAATTCCATTTTTACAAAAGCATTCCAACCAGTGTTTTAACAGAATATTTAACTTTCTATTGGTTGTTTTAACACCATAAAACCAAATGAGTTGGGGAAATTTAAACCATCAGAACACTTAAGTTTTTCCTATTTCTACTCCCCATGCAAATATTTTTATCTCAGTACCTATTTAGCCCTATACTATATGTATTGAAAGAAAAAAAAAAGGTGACCTCTAACTTCAGGTTTTGTTCTTGGGGTTAGGCATAATTGGATAATGACAGCAAAATCATTAATTTTGTTTATACTTTAGTTCCAAAGATTAAATGTTAAATTCATGATTTATCCCTCTATCAGAGACCTTTCTACTTGAAAGTGGTGTCTGAGTTTGACTCCCTGGTGTGAAATGCAAGCTTTGTGAAATGCAAATTTGGTGTAATTTATTAATTATTACTAATAACCAATGATCCAGGCACCATGTTTTCAGTAAAGAATAATCAATCAGTTTGCTTGTTTGAAAGTAAACAAAAGATAATTCATTAATATATTAATTAAGCCTTTTTTTTCTGAAAGGATACATTTGAATAAAATGCATTCTTTGGATATATTTGGAGGAGCTGTTATGTCATTAACATTTGATTGGTTGAAAGGAAATAGGAAAAAATTTGACTGAGTAAGGTTAAAAAAAAACCTTACCAACCCATAAATCTTAAGTGATATGTTAAAAAAAAAAAGAATAATCTTCCCCATAAAAATAGTAACATTATATTCATAGTTGTTGATGTAATACAATGATTCTGTCTTCTTATATAATACATTTAATTTGTGCTGTTTTGGCTCAGTGTAATACTTCAGAAAAAGAAAATGCAGTCATTGTACCATTATATTATTTAATCTTTTTAAATGGTCAGCGTAACTTTCTGCAGGAACTTTTTTCTGTAGCTTAGTATTTTATGTAAAAAAAAAAATGAAGTTTAATTGGAATTCCATGTTAGCCCTCTCTTCAGCGTGCTGCAATACGCAGAGAAATATACACCTTTAGTATTCTTGACATTCGGTAGTCACAGAGAGAAAAGCTCTGCATTTTCCTTAGAAGGTTGGTTTCTTTTTTCCCCTGGAAATAACTTCTAAGCTGCTTGGGATCCTGGGTGCAAGGTAAATGACAACAGGAACTAAAGTGTTATGTTCAGTGCAGGTGTATTTATACTACCATTTGGACAAAAATATTCCTGGATTGAAATGGATTCAAAGGGTGTGTTTACATCATTTTATTCTTTAATTGCCTTCTTTTCAGTAACTTCTTTGGTCTCTTAAACTGGAAATCTATAGCATCTAAGAATTCAAAACCTAAGTATGGAAGGCCAAAGGAAAGATTTTTTTTTTTTTTATTTTTGAGTCCCAGATGCAAATAAATAGAGGTGCACTGGGAATCTGGTTCTAACCTCAGTAATTCATTAAGGTGAAATATTCTAGGTGTGCAAATCACCCGTGGAGTTTATTGTCAGACCACCTAATCAGTTTAGCTATGATAGGATGTCCAGCAAGGCAAATACAGTTATAACATTCAATGATCCCAATACAAGCACCCACAGATATCAAATTAGGGCAGCATTTAACCTGGGCATTAAAGTGTGTTTACCACTAAACATGGCATATTTGCCTACACAGAAATCAAGACACTGGGGTCACATATTGCTTTTCTAATCTCAGCACAGTGCCTTGAAAGTAATAGGTTCATAATGCTTATATATTCTTCTTTTCATACAGCCCATTTATGAAAAATGACAAATTCCTCACCCTTCTTCCTTCTTTTGATGCAAGTATTCTTTTTTGAAATTTATTTTCATTTTTAATTTATGGAATAAAACAAACATGTCCACAACATAGCATAATAAAAATATGATTGCATATGAAATTGCAGATCTGTTATGTACAACTTGCTATTCTTTTAAATATATAATAAAGTTGTCACGTGCATTTATTTTTCTCTTTTTTTCTTCCCTCTTCCCCACCCCGTATTGGCTGCCATTACACACAAATATATCTCTGTGTGTGTGTGTGTGTGTGTGTGTGTGTGTATATACACACACAGATATATTTGTAAAATTATTCTATACATACTTCTGTTTATCAGTTCTTTCTCTGGATACAGATAGCTTCTTTCTTCATATGTCCTTTATTTTTAGTTTGTTTATTTATAATAGTTAAAATGACTTGGGCATTCAAAGTCATTCTTAAAACAATATTGCGATTACTGGAAGTAATACTCTCTCAGTTCTGCTCATTTCACTCTTTACCATTTCATGTTAGTCTTTCCATGCCTTTCTAAGATCATTGAGCTCATCATTTTTATAGCATAGTAGTGTTCTATTGTAACCATACACTACAACTTGTTCAGCCATTTCCCAATTAATGGAGATCCCTGCAATTTCCAGCTCTTTGCCACCACAAAGAGAACTGCCATAAACATCCCATTCACATTCAAAGTTATAATTACTATTTGTGAATTTCCTTCCATCATATTTTTACTCACTATTTTCTTTCTCAGCCTCTCTTTTTACCCTATCCCTGTTACCTTATGCAACCCTCCTTATCCTTATCTAACCCTCCACCCTCCTCTTCCCCATCCCACACATCCCTCCAAAAGTCCTTCCCCTGCAATGTCCCCCAGTTTTCTCACCTCTCTACATGTTGAGAAGACTTCTACACCCTTTCAGATGTACACGTTGTTTCCTCTCAACTCAGATGAGAATAAGATTCCAACATTACCAGCCCTCCCCCCTCCACCAGCTTCTTCTGCATTTTATCTTCCTTTCAAGCCCCATTTTTATAATACCATCACTCCCTTTTGCCTTTTCCTCCCTAATTTTGTTTTTAGAATCATCTCATCATACACAACTCAGCCCCAACATTTCTTTCAAATTACCTTAGTAATGATGACAGTTTTAAGAATACTGATAAAATTTTCATGTATGTAATAAGTAAACAGTTTGACCTTAATGAGTGCCTTATAATTATTCTTTAATTTTTCCTCATATTTCTTCTGGGTCTTTTATGTTGAATTTTCAATTGAGTTCTGGTCTTTTTGTTATAAATACCTGAAAGTTTTTCAGTTTGTCAAATGTCCAATTTTTTTCATTCAGGGTTATACTCAATTTTGCTGGGTAAGTTATTGTTTTACAAGTATTTGCAAGTATTATTCTTTACAAATATTCTTTCATCCTCTCTTCTCTTTCTTCTCTTAAAACAGTTAAAACAAAATCCATTCAACTCCAGCATTTCTGGTTTTCCTTATTTAACTCCCTCAATAGGCTTTGAAAACATTAAGGTCCTAAAGGGACAATTCTTTCTTCTTACTCTATTAGAATGTTAGCGCAATATCATCCTATAGCTCCTTTCAATGACTCAATAAATTTACTTTCCTAAGTTTCTCTGGACTTTGGCATTTGTGTTTCAAAATTTCTACACATTTCTGGTCTTTTCATGAGAAATGCTTAAAAGTTCTCTCTTCTATTAATATTCCATTTTTTTCACTTGTAGAACTGTACTTAACCTTGTAGGGTACGTTGGTTTTAAGCCTCTATCTTTGACCTTTTAAAATATTGTAATCCAAGATGCTCTCTGGTTCTTGGTAGAAGCTGCCAGGTCTTGAGTGATGCTGATTTTAGTTCCTTGGTACTTGAACTGCTTCTGCCTAGATGTTTGAAATACTTTTTCTTTGATATAGGCACTCTGGATTTTGTTTTGGGACTTTTCCTTTTGGAGTTCCTGTAGCTTTACTTTTCTCTCCTTTTCTAAAAATCTAATCAGTTTTTTTTTAATGATTTCTTGAAATATATCGTCCAGGTTTTTTAAGAATCATGGTTTACAGGGAGTCCAATGATTCTGAAATTATCTGTTGTCTTGTTTTCCAGGTTAGTTGTTTTTTGTATCATATTTCTTATGTTTTTTCTTTTTGTTTTCAATCTTTTGATTTTATTTTAACATTTCTTATCTCATTCAATCATTATTGGTACAGTGTACAGAGCACAACAAATGGGGGGCAGGAAGATTTGAGTTCAAGTCCTGGCTAAGACACTTACTTAGCTTGATGACCCTGGGAAAGTCACTTAACTTCTCCAAGTCTCAGTTTCCTCATTTGTGAAATGGGAATAATAATAGCATTTACTTCACAGAATTGTTATGAGACTCAAATGAGTTAGCAAATGTAAAGTACTTTGCAAATCTTAAAGTAACATATAAATGCTAGCTATTATAGTTGCTGTTTTCAAGGTTTCCATTTCTTAGGTAAGTTTTACCACTTTCTCTTCTGAGCTACTTATTCTCTTATGATTTCTTTCCTCGAGCTTTTATTTAATTTTTAATCTGTTTCCTTTTTTTCTTGATATTCATGTATCCTTCCTAGAAAATCCATTTTTCCCTTAGAGTCTCTGCTTATAATTATTATGGAGTTAGATTTACAATCATTTTAAATACTGGATATTGTTTTCTTTGATTTACTCATCTCTCCAGCTTTAGTTCCTGGAGTCGAGCTTTGTGAACGGGGCAAACCCCGCTTCCAGCTGCCCTCTTGCATAGAGTGGTCATCACTGCTTAGTCTTACCCTGGGTCCTTGTTCTGACCTCCACCTCCCAACCTTTGGTCCCCTTAGGGTTTCTGAATTTCAGAGCACTGAATTTTCAGTGTCTTCTCTTGTATTTCAGAACAGTGTTAGTGGCCTCTGAGCTTCTGGCCCTGGGTAGTGCCTATCAGAGAACTGGAACCATCCTCTGGTCTACAGAGTTCTGGTCACTGCCTTAGGCCTGTCCCAGGGGCTCCAAAGGTTCCTACTGTGGGCCTTTCTGACTACTCTAGAGCTTTCTCAGGGAAGCTCTCATTCTTTCTGGTTCCCAACACAGAGCCTTCAGGCTACACATGGTTCTGTCTCTATTCTTGCCAGAGCTCGCTTTTTTAAAGAGTTCCTCTTTCCTATTGCTCTCAGGCTTCTGGCTGACTTTTTGTGTAGTTCTGGAGGAGAAAATGTCACTTACTGCCTTTTACCATTTTAGGTCTTGATCATTATTCAGTCTGTTGCGAACTTAATAGTTTTGCTAGAGTATGAGAGGAGAAGCTTGGGACCCCCCACCTCCTGATCAGGGAGCCATCTTGGCAGGAATTCATAAGTGTTCTTTATATCAGAACTAGAATCTCAAGGAATAAGAAAGAGCAGTGTTGGGCTGCAGTTAACCAATTTGTATCTTATTGGTAGGTTGATCAGAATTCCCAGAAAATGTTTTATTCTTCTGTGAATTACACATGACCATATAAGCCTTTCTTTCCTTATGTGATCACAGTGTTTAGAAGAGGAAAATGCCTTAGAGATCACCTGGTCATTTTGGAGATGAAGTAACTGAAATGAATGGGTTCCCCAAAATCAGAGAGAGATTATGATCCAAGGTCTCAGACTTAATCCAGTGCTCTCTCAACTACACCAGACCTGCGACATCCTTTAAACTTGTTCACTAGAGTCATAGTCTAAAGGCACTAGTCCTCTGCATTTGCTCTTTGGAGAGAATTCGAGGATAAACATGCTTAACCTTTTTTTGTGTTGTGGATCCCCTTGGCAGTCTGGTGAAGAATATGAACCCGTTCTCAGAATAATATTTTTAAATACATAAAATACAGAGAATTGCAAAGGAAAACAATTACACTAAATGCAATTAAAAAATTAAAAACAAGTTCATAGATATGAGGTTAAGAAAACAGGCCTTTCCCCTATTAGATTTTATATACAAGAGAAAAACGGTGGATGATTTATGTGATGATTTTGTGATATTAATTTTACCTACATTGACCTGGTTTAACATTGTGCTAGCAAAGTTAAAAAAAAAAAGGATGATTTTTAAAAAACTGTTTTTGAACAGTATTAAGCTTGTATCCATTCAAATCATTATGTGAGCAACTTCATTATCTTCCCATGCTCCCTCTCTTATCTCTCTTAATCCAGGGATACTGGTGGGAGAAAGAGATTTTTTTTTTTTACTTCTCAGAATTTCTGCCCTCTTGTGAAATGAAAGCTGTGACTGCTTTAAATTAATAAAGCTCTCAGGCACCATAACATCAGCTCATTCTCTCTGCAGCTATATAATACTCAAGAGTTATAGTTAGAATTATACTCTAATTGAGTTTCAAATTTTGAAGAACTAGAAAACCCCCAAGCAACTTAAGAAGGCATACTTATAATGCTAAACCTGGTTAATAAAGATGAATCATAAATAGCAATCTATGTGAGTGATCACTAAATATGCATTTATGTATTAGTTTCAAGACTACACTGAACTTCACCTGCAGTCATACACCAAGGATTAAACGCACACACACACACACACACACACACACACACACACACACCTCATCAAAGATAACTGGATTCAAGTTGACTGTCAAATCAAAAATTATCTTAAGCTGAATTTACACTTTTCTTTTTTTTCTCAGTCTTTTTATTTTGTTTTAATATTTCTTGTCTCATTGAGTCAGTGTTGGTACAGTGGACAGCACACAAGATTTGGGGTCAGGAAGATTTGAGTTCAAATCCTGCCTCAGATTTCAATGCCATTCATAGATGACTCAACGGAAAAGGAAATCAAAATTAGGTCCCCATGGTATGTGAACTCACACTATACCTCACAGAGTTTCCTGAAAGTCAATAAAATCAAATTCCCTAGAAACCCCAATAGTAGGGTATTGTGAAATTGGTCTGAGAAAAGCTGTTTCTAGCTATCAAAGAATCAAATTGATAAAGGAGGCAGTAGCTCCCTCATTTACCTCCATGGTAGCATGAGATAATGAAAAAGATATTATTTAATTCTTTTTATTTGTATCCTCAGCACCTGACACAGTGCTTGGCAAGTAGTATACACCTAATAAATATTTGTTGATTGAATGAGGACAGAGAGTTAATAGGATTTTCCTAAATTAAATCACCTCCCTATTTCATCAGGAAACTTAAACAGAACCTATACTATGTTGAGCCATAACCAATCATCTTGATTTTTGTCTTGCCACTGAACTTCAGTGACTCTGGAAGAGAAAGTGAGGCTGGCAACGTTGTTTAACTCTGCCTCACTTAAATCCAATTTATGCACAAGTCAAGACATCACCCATGATGTCACTGGTCCTAGTCAAAAATGAAGGACAAACAACAACAATATAAAAAGATTTCCACAAAAATACTTTCTGGTGACTAATATTCATTATTCCTCCCCCAAATCACATGAACCCAAATTGCAACATGTTTTCCTTCACTTTATACATGAAGAAACTGAAAAAGAGGGAGATCTACCATATTCTGCTGTAAACCACCTCCAGAGTCACATCCAATATCCTACCTCATTTTGATGTGCAGATTCTAATATAGGAGAACTTCAGGCCTGGGTAAGCTTTCATCAACTCCTCTATGTTACACAAAACGTTTTATTTTGAGCTGCCCAAATGAACTTCTTCACCTCTCTATTTCACTTCAGATTATAGATATGACCATGATAACCAGTCCTCATCAAGTATTTATGAGGTCAAGAGCACATGGTGATCTCCCGTGAAGGGAATGTAAGTAAAACAATGTAGTCAACATCGAATCATAGATTTCCAGCTTGGTCTCAGAACAGTTTTAATGGAGAAATATAAACATGATCCTTGGAAGTAAATACTCATTGAAATAAGCAATAACATATTTTGCCCATTCCTAAACATTTCAATTAATTATCCTGTGCAACTTCCAGTGTCAAGAAGGCAGAGTAAGAAAGGAACCCTCTGAAACTCTCCAAACAACTAGAAAACCATCCTCAGAATTGATCTAGGAGCAGGGAAGTAGCTTACCAGCACAGCAGGAAAAATCTGTCTCATTTAACAAAAAAAGAGTTTGACTATAGAAAGTTACTATGGTGATAAGGAGGATCAAAGCATAAACTTAGAAGAGGACAATAGTGCCAAAATGGCTACATGTGAAGCCTCAAAGAAAAATGGAATTTGGTTTCAGGCCCAAAAAGAATTCCCAGAAGAGGTTAAAAAAGGATTTTAAAAAGCAAATTAGAGAAGTAGAAGGAAAATTGGGGGAAAAAGTGAGAGTAATACAAGAGAATCATGAAGGAAAGTCATTAGCATAGGAAAAAATACACAAAAATTTAAAGAGAAAAATAACTCTCTAAAAAATAGAATTGGCCAAATGAAAAAAGAGGTACGAAAGCTCACTGAAGAAAATAATTCCCTAAAAATTAAAATAGAAGAAGTAGAAACTAATGACTCTATGAGACATCAAGATACAATGAAACTAAATAAAAAAAAATTGAAAAAACAAGAAAATGTAAGATTTCTCATTGGAAAAACAACTAATCTAGAAAATAGACCCAAGAGAGATAATGTAAGAATTATAGGACTACTTGAAAGCCACGCTCAAAAAAAATCCTGGATAACATCTTTCAAGAAATTATCAAAGAAAACTATCCTGATATATTAGAACTAGAGGCCAAAATAGAAGTTGAAAGAATCTACTGATCATCGCCCAAAAGAAATCCCAAGATGAAAACTCCCAGGAACATCATAGTCAGATTTCCAGAGCTCTCAGATCAAGGAGAAAGTATTGCAAGCAGCCTAAAAGAAACGATTCAAATATTGTGGAGCTATAGTCAGAATTACACAGGATTTGGCAGTTTCCACATTAAAGAAGGAAGGCTTAGAATGTGATATACCAGAAGGCAAAGGAGTTTGGATTACAACTAAGAATCACTTATATAGCAAAATTGAATATAATCTTTCAGAGGGGAAAATGGACATTTAACAAAATAGAGGACTTTCAAACATTCCTAATTAAAGACCAGAGCTAAATTAAAAAAAAATTGACCTCCAAATACAAGACTCAAGGGAAATATAAAAAGGTAAAAAAGAAACAAGAAAGAGAAAAAATAAGAAATTCAATAAGGTGAAACTGTTTATATTTCTATATGACAAGATAATATTTATAACTCTTAACAACTTTATTACTATATGAGCAATTAGAAAGAGAATTTGTAGACAGAGGATGTGGATATAAGGGGAATTTGATGAGATGATACCCCCAAAAAATAAATAAATAAAGGGGTAAGAAAAAAAATTGCACTGGAAGAAGGAAGGGAGAGATTGAATGGGGGTAAATTATCCCACATAAAAGAGGCATGAAAGAGCTTTTATAATGGAGGGGAAGATGGGGGCAGGGGTGGCAGGCAAAGTTTAAACCTTACTCTCATTGAAATTGTCTTAAAGAGGGAATAACATACACACTCAGTTGGATATAGAAATCTACCTTACCCTATAAGGAAATAAAAAGGTATAGGGATAATAGAAAAAGGAGGGGGAGACTGATAAAAGTGAGGGTATTTTGGGGAATGTGGTGATAAGAAGAGAAGGTAAAGAAAACAGAATGGAAATAAAAAAGGAATATACCTTTTTCTCAACAGTACATGCACCACACAAAAATTGACCATGTATTAGGACATAAAAACCTCACACCCAAATACAGAAAAGCAGAAATAGAAAAAAACAAAAACAAAAGCAAAAATAGTAAATGCATCCTTTTTTAGGATTAGAATGCATCTGATGCAATAAAATTACATTCAATAATGGACAATGGAAAGAGAGATTAAAAATTAATTGGAAGAAGAAAATGGAAAAAATGCAAAAGAAGGTGGTCTAGCCATACAAGATCTCAAATTATATTATAAAGATGTAATTATCAGAACAATCTGGTACTGGCTAAGAAATAGAGTAGTGGATTAGTGGAATAGATTAGGTACAAATTACATTATAATAAACGACCATAGTAATCTGGAATATGATAAACCAAAAAAATCCAAACTTTTGGGACAAAAACTCCTGGGAAAACTAGAAAAAAAGTATGGCAGAAACTAGATATAGAACAACATCTCAGACCATATACCAAGATAAGGTCAAAATGAGTGCATGATTTACACATAAAGATGATACCATAAGCAAATTGAGAGAGCACGGAATAGTTTAACTATCAGATTTATGGATAAGGGAAGAATTTTGGACCAAAGAAAATATAGAGAACATTACAAAATATAAAATAGATAATTTTAATAATATAAAATTAAAAAGCTTTTGCACAAACAAAACTAATGCAACCAAAATTATAAGGAAAGAAGAAAACTGGGGGGGGGGAATGTTGTAATAAGTCTCTCTGATAAAGGCCTCAGTTCTTAAATATATAGAGAACTGACTCAAATTTGAAAAAAATACAACTCATTTACCAATTAATAAATGATCAAAGGATGTGAACAGGCAGTTTTCAGACTGAGAAATCAAAGCTATCTATAGTTAGCTAAAAATACTCTGAATCACTATTGACAAGAGAAATGCAAGTTAAAAATAACTCTGAGGTACTACCTCACACCTATCAGAGTGTCTAATAAGACAAAAAGAAAAGTGAAATACTGGATGTTGAAAGGGATGTGGGAAAACTGAGACACTAATGCACTGTTGGTGGAGTTGTGAACTGATCCAACCATTCTGGAGAGCAATTTGTATCTATGCCCAAAAGGCTATAAAACTGTGCATACCCAGCAATAATACTGCTAGGTCTATATCCTAAAGACATCCAAAAAAGGGGAGAAGAACCTATGTGCACAAAAATATGTATAGCAGTTCTTTTGTGCTGGCTAAAAAATGGAAATTAAAGAAGGCCCATCAACTGGGGGATGACTGAACAAGCTGTGGTATATGATTGTGATGGAATATTATTATGCTATAAGAAATGATAGCAGGATGATTTCAGAAAAACGTGGAAAGGCTCCCATGAAATGATACAAATTGAAGTGAGCAGAACCAGGAGAATGTTGTACACAGTAACAGTAATATTGTTTGATGAAGAACTATGAGTGACTTAGCTATTCTCAGCAATACAATGATCCAAGACAATCCCAAAGGACTAACGATGAAACATACTATGCACCTCCAGAGAAAGAACTGGTATCGATTGAACACGAACTAAAACATGCTATTTTTCATTTTTTTTTGTTTTATTCAAGTCTTCTTGTACAAAATGACTAATGTGGCAGTGTTTTCATAATTGCACACATCTCAGGGAGGGGAGAGAGAAGGGAGGGAAGGAGGGACAGAATTTAAAACTCACAACTTTAAATAAAAATGTTTTAAAAAATTGGAAAAAATTTATCCTGTGCCTTTCCATTTTTTAATACCTAGAACAACTAAATACTCTTGAAATCTTCCTTTCTGTCTCCCTCTTCCCCCCTACACACACCCATACACACATCTCTCCTTATACATACTTTGATGCACATAAAATATCCATTGAAGTATGTATATGTATGCATGCATACACATACGTGAAAAGAAAAAGAAAGACTAAAGGTATTTTGAGGTAAAGTGAGAAGGAAATACCAAAGGGACATGTCTGAGTTCATAAGAAGTGTAATGCTCAAAAGTCACATACAGAACATCTGTAGATGGGGCTCTCGGTCTAATTCCAGCTTGAGTACCTGTTAAGGATGAGTAAATAAATACTTATATGAACGAAAGCCTGAGTATCTAAATAGAAATGGGAGTTCCATGAGAATAGGCTTTCTGATAACATGTCTGCCATAACTTTTGTCACTCTCAATTCCTCTTAGAATAGCTATTTAGATAGTATTCCAGTCTTTGTGGGAGATGGTCTGACAACACTCTATTTTATCAAGTGCTACAGCTGTTCTCTCTATATATAACCTTTTCACATACAATCTTTTTTATTGATTTGAGAGTTTTTATTGATTTTTTAAGGTTCTTTGTGGTAGAAAGGATGGGACTCCTCTGGCATTTCCTTTCTCAGACTCACAGGAAGGGGTAGGAAAGAGCAGACGACAAATTATTCTTTCGTAAACTACAGGTCCCTTCTTCCCTGACCAGTCGTGTAATAGGGTTGTGTTTTGTTTTGTTTTTGGTCTCACGTTGCCCTCTGAAGTGACTGCCATCCTGTGGACAGATGTGTTTTGTATAGTCTTTTTTGGTTTACTTGGTGGTGTCCACAAGGGATACCACTTCAGGCTGTTTCAGGTGTTTCATTTCTTTTCTTGTGAAATTTTTGAGTTCTTAGAGAAGCAGGCAAAATTGAATTAGATATACTTCACTTAAAGACATACAGGAAAGCAGCCAGCTGGCCAAACAAAAGTATCTTAAAATGAAAGATAATGTAGATATGAGAGTGAAGGAAGTAGAAAGTTGGATTCCTCTAACATAAACTATCATAAATTGAAAAGCATGATATACAAGCCAAAAAGGGCAGAAATTACCTGGAATGAATGCAGTTGGGAGAAGGAGAAGATCTTAAGGATTTAAGGATTTCAGTTTATGGTTTCTCTGTCCAAACTACTCAGTCTACCACTACAGTATTACTAGGGATATTATGTAGATTGAGAACCAAGCAATATAATTTGACAGAAACACTTTACATTAATAGGTATTTTTAAATCATTTTGTGGAAGCATTTTGAAAAGCTAAGAGATTTACCCAAACTGAGTGTCCTTATTCCTCCAGATGCAAATTAACTTATAATGCATATCATTTTACAGAGAAAGAAACTGTCTATAATAGAGCAAAAGGAACATTGGATTATGAGGCGGAAGCCCAAGGTTCAATGACTAGCTGTCTGACCTTAATATTACCATCTATAAAATGAGGAAGTTTGATTATTTTCCAACCCTTCCAGAGTTAAAGAAATTGTTCCCCTCAATGTTTTTAAGGTCACCTAACTTCCCTTTGATCAGAGCTGTAGTGGTATTTCTCAGTCTTACTGTAATGTTTAGAATTCAAAATAATACAGGCTCCCTCATTGTCTATAAGGATTGTGATTAAACATTTAAATATTGTTTCAAAATAGGCTTCTTTTTGTTGACCCAGACTATTAATTTACCCCCTTCTGCTCCCAGGGAATGATGATCTTCACAAACTTCATATGAAAGATTCAAGAGAAATCATATAAACCCTTTTGTCCTAAAAGCATTAAAAACATTTCTTTAAAAATTAGAACTTTTCAGGGGAATGGAGCCTCTATTCCATTTAATCCTTCTGGTCAATAAAATCAACATTTTTAAAATCTCTAAACTCTTCATAAATCCGTGACTACAGGACATCAGCATCAGAAAATTTGGCATTCCTGTAAGTGGGAAATCCTATTTGAAAAAAAAAAAAGATCCTTGGAGAGCTTCAGGAGAGAATAGCAGACTCCTTGGCAGTCTGTGAATCTGACTGCAGCAAAGTAAACCCTAAAATCCCTCCTGACTCCGTATTTCTGTGATCTTACATTTCTGGGAAGAAGGTAACATACCTGGATATTGTAGGATTTCGCATGTTTTGTAAGTCAGTCTGTTTGGTGAGAGATCCTTTTGACTCTTAGAAGTTTTAAAGAACGTGGGTAGCAGGGAATTGTGTCATATAAAGCAGCAAGTGGGGAGTTTTCTCATGTGGCCATTTCTCTGCATCAGTGACTTGAGAGAATCAATCAGCCAGTGTTCCCATAGTATAGCACATCTAAATTAAAGATGCCATAAAAATGTCATCTATAGTCATATGATCCATGTCTTTGGAGCCAAAAGAAATTGATCTTCTTCCTATACTCATTGGGAGTACAGGATATTCTAGTATCCACATCATGTTAAAATACTTTCTGTTTAGATTTTGGGTTTCCCTATCATCATCTGAAAGATCTGTGGGAAAAACTGTAGAATACTCATTCAACTACATGTTTTATAAATAGTAAGCTCTGTGAGATTCTGAGTTGGATCTTTGATTATACTGAATTGAAAATAGGCATGTGTCTGTATGAAACATTTAAAAAACCTTTACTTTTTTGAAAACAGACTGAGAATTGGGGCCTGTAAGTATAATTATTGAAAAGAGGCTTACTGGGAACTTTCTGACTTTGATCATAAGATTATAGATTTGTAGCTCGAACCTACCTTATAGAGGCCAAGTCCAATCCCATCATTTCACTGATAAGGAAACTGAGGCATGGAGAGGTTACATGACTTGACTAGGGTTACATACCTAGTAAGTGTCTGATGTGAGATTTGAGCTTCCTAATTTGTAAAATCAGAATGCTAATAATAATAATAGTTATAATGCTTGCAAGCTACCATATGATTGCCATCGAATGCAACTACACACACACACACACACACATATATATGTGTATATATATATATATACACATATATATATGTATATATACAGAATAGTCTGAAAATTGTTGAACAGGATATACATGTGTACTATCATTATTACCCTGCATACAATGTAGACCTACCAGATCAGTCTAAGATGTCTATTATTTATGAACCATTTTGTTGACTTAGCTGGACATGTATAATTTTTAGATGGTCCATTCAGGGAAAAGCAGCATTCTTCATGGATATGTGTACATTATAAACATCACAGTCAAAGGATGGTGACCAAAAAAAAAAATAAGTAGAGTCCAGGAGAGAGAAGGAAAGCATCCCAG
>NW_020947514.1:0-8302 GCF_900497805.2 Vombatus ursinus | reverse complement strand
TTTGTTCAAGATTTAGGAAAACAATCACTGCACGGCAAACATTGATACGACTTTTAATGGCAGTTTAGCTGATTAATATCCTTTCATGCTGCAAGACAGCAGGAGACACAGTGTTTTAATGAAAGCCAGCAACAAAGAGTGTACCAGGTGTGTTACTAAGAAACAATCTCTTGTGTGATTTAATTAGTCAAAGCCTCGCATGGAGCAATTACAAGCAACCTTGCACGAGAGGCAGCGGCACAGAGCCCTGTGCTTTAAATTGGTTTTAAAGAAAAACATCATGATTTAATAACTGTGCTTCACTAGTGAAAGAAGAAACCTCCCTTTAATTGGGAACAAGAGGGGGAAAAAAAGTAAAGAACAGCGTGCTAATCATGAATTTTAGATCTCTCCCCTCCCACTTCTAACTGGGCACACAAAACTTTGAATGGTTCTTGAGAAGAGTCACAAGTGGTTGCTTATTTCTGGTTGGTTTCTCCCCCTCTGTTCAGCCCAGGGAGGAAAGAATTTGTGTTGGAGAGCAGAGGTCCCTATTTCCTCGTGGTGGCAAACTGGGATAATCTTCCTGGCTGGGCTGGCTCCTTGTGTGATGGGCATCCTGTAATTTTAAGAGCTGTCTTTATTGTATTGTCACCTAAAGAGGAAATGGAAGCTGTGATGGTTTGATGGGGCTTTTTTTTTTTTTAATCCTCATGCCTCGGTTTAATGATGTGTCAACCAGCCATGGAAAGACTGACTGGCATAATGCTTATTACTTAAGATAAAGAGAGATTGCTCCTGTGATGTGGGTGCTTTACAATAGATAGGGTCTTATCAAGGAAAGTATGCCTAACCCAGGTAGGATTCGTGAGTGACTTCAGCACAGTTCTCTCCTACTTGAGTTAAGCAGACAAGCATACAGTACAGGAGGGGGGAGCATGCCCTTTAGGGACTCCTAGGTTTGATTTTCCGTTTTCCCCTTCTTCCCCAACTCCCATTTCTGTTGACTTCCTGAGTCTGGGGATTTGGATGACTGCTGCTGAGGGTGTTGGATGAGGGGGGACCAATAAACAGGGACTAGTTCACCCTAAGGATGGAAAACTCATGCCCAGGGGGAAACTGTTAGGGTTTTAGGGTATGTGACACTAGGAAATGCATAGCTCTAGGGTTTGAATTGTGCCTTCTGCTGATATGGAGCAAGCAAAATGGGCTCCGCTGGGTTAGGTCAGAAAGTAGGAAAGCACACTAAGTTTTCTGAAGGCATTCTGGAAGGTCTGGGGCTCTTGTTTTGTATTTAAATCTCTGTCTCCTCAGGCCTAAACCTGAGACTTTGCCAGTGTTGAGGGGAGTGAGGAGGAAGAAGGTGGTGAGGTGCTTGATAAATGGTTATTGAAAAGGAAATGGATTTATTTGACTTTTGTTTACACACTGGTTACGGATGAAAAGGAGCCTAGATGCAAAAGTCCTCCTGGGTCCCAGAGAAGCCAGGTCCTGGAGGGCAGAAGGAAAACTTGTTCCAACCTTTCTCTGTCTGGTTGTTGGTCCACACACAGCCACATGGATTCTCCTCCCCAATCTGGTGTCCTAGCGATTCACTGGAGCTAGGCTGCCATTTTGGCTTTAGGAAATTATTCTCTTGTGCTGGAAAAAGAAACAAGTCCTCTAGTCCAATCTCCAAGCTGGAAGTAGGATTGGCTTTAAACTAGTCCAGACAGTCTAAGGTTTTCTTTAGTTTCAGAGATCTCCTAAGCAGGTAATTTCAAAGACTTTCTTGGAACAAACAGAAGGATGAAAACCCTAGATTTTTAAATAGGAGGCAGGGCATCATAAGAGATAGAGAGCTGGCCTCAATGTGAGGAACACCTGGCTTCCACTTATGCCACATACTTGTTCTGTGACCCCTGGCCAGGCCCTTAAACCTCTCACTACCCAGGCTAGAGGCATTAGACAAGGCCTATAATGCTTCTGAGTGGGGCCTGAACTAGGTTAAAAATGTAATTGGGAAATATTTAACCAAAGAAATAAAAATACAATAAATCATGATAATATCACATTTAAAAACTAAGTCAATATGTGACACACAGGGATCCTTTCTTCTATTTGAGTCTGACCCCACTGCCCTGGGCATCTAAGACCTTAAGTTTCAGAGAAAGTGTTGATTTGCATTGGTAGAGTGAGTTCCTCACCTGGATATTTCTGCAATGATTAAATCACGGGTCTGTTTTTTTTTTTTTTCTTTTTAAAGTGAAATAGGAATCCATTACATGAAAATAGTTTCAGTGAAACTTAAAACAAATAATCCCAGACGACTAACCTGAGGAAAGAGCAACTTTGAGCCCTCCTCCTTTTATCCCTCAGTTTTGCCTGAGGGTCCCAGAGTTTATCTTCTCTGGCTACTTCTCCAGCCTTCTCTCTCAAGACAAAGGGGATAGATAGGAGGAAGAGCAGATGTCTGTTGGCATCCTCCTTGGCTCCACACTTTCTGGAAATTGGTCCCCTGTGCAACAGTCAGGACTCCAATCCTGAGTGGGCCATGGCTTCCTGTAAAACAGGGTTTGGGAAGGAATAACGTCCTTTTTCCTTTTTCCCCTGTGGTTGCATGGCCAGACAAACTGGCCAATAATGGCAAGAAGGGAAAAACATTAGAATTTATATAGACTTGTTCTTTATGAATCTGCAAGCTAATCGATATGGGTACTCTCCATGAGGCAGATTACCACCCATTAATGCTTGCCTACCTTGTGGGACTACTGTCAAAGTCCTCCTGAAAATCTGATATAACAAGCCAACTCAATATGATGGGGACATCCCTCTGTGTTTTTTATATTGTATGGATAATAACAATGCATGTGGGCTGTACATTAGTTATCCCACACTTCGGCTGCCTGCCTTTTACTGGTCATGCATTTTTCTGTGGACATTATGCTTATTGCTAGGTGGCATTTGATCTGGTAGAGTGAAATGCCTTGAAGTCTTTTCTGCAACAAGGTATTTCCTATGCATTCATCAAAATCATCCAAGATTCCTTGAAAGAGGTAACCACAAACATAATTTCTGTTGATGACCCTCTAATTTTTAACATCAAGTGAAAAATAAGACATGGGAATGTAGACAAGCCAGAGGTGGTTGCCACTATCATGAAGATTGTGCTGCAGAGTCTAACAGAAGAGGGGTTCTCTTTAAATGGAGAGGTCCTCCAAGTATTTCTCTTTGAGGATAATTTATTCTGATTGAATCAAACCCAGGACCATGGGAGAACCTTCTACAAAAGGAAAATTAAGCAGATGAATAATTACCATTGAACAGACCATGATATGTAGTTAAAAGGACAACCCATCAGTACTTGCATCTTGGACAGACATTGCACATAAACAATGAGCTGAACCTAGAACTGAGGAATGACTGCTGGATTGCCTTTGGGAATCCGTGCATTAAAAAAAAAAAAGTGACCTGAAGCTTTCCCTTGAAACAAAGGTTCATCTTTATTAACACTAATATTCCCCAGCTAATACTATATAGCTCAAAGTCATAGAATACCATTCTCTGAAGAAATGTAGTTGACAATTCCCCAAAGGGCAATGGAGAAATAGTTTGGTGGCTATAAGCAGGCATAACACTTCACAGGTGAGGATTGTGCAGAACAATTTTTGTAAAGCATTGTCAACTGTGTTCCTAGAAATAGGTTAGCATGTTAATAGTATAATTACTTTTTTTCTTATCTTGAATATGGGCATCCCTTTGGATGTAGCTAGACTGCCTATGTCCTACTTTTGAGCAAGGGCAGATGCTAATCACCCAAGATATCTCCTCCCTCTTCTCCTGGGGTGAGGGTTACCAGTGACCCTAGGCAAAATTTTTTCAAGTTATCCAGTACCAAGGTTTGTATTCAGTGTTCTTTGTCCAATTCCCCTAAGGGCTCTGGGTAAACTAGCTACAGCTAAGATACTAATGACTGTTAATGGATTACATATTTGTGGGTGAGCAGTGGCCTTTTCCAGATATGACTCCAAAGAGAGGAATTTCAGACTCTTTAACCAGCAAGGAGGGCCAGGGATAGGGTTGAGGGGAGGAGAAGAGGTGGGGGCAGTATATTAGTTTAGGGCAGAGAAGCTTTTTATTGCTTATTTTTGAGAGGTCTAAGACAAGTTCTGCTGATGGGAAAGAGTGATGATTTATATTAGATAATTGGAACAAAATAAGACACTGAAGATCTATCAACAGTGAACAAAAGATTTACTTAGCTGTAAGCAGCAGAATGATATTAACAACCATATGCACTGAGAGCACACTGAGTGGATTCAGCTGAGCAAAGCTCCTCTGTCTGAGTTGCCCATTGTGGTCTACCAGCCAATCATCAAGAATACATCTAGAGCTTCTTGTGGGTGCTTTGTACTCAAGGGACCAGAAGTGATGTCAATAGCCTAAGCCTTTGGTTCCCTGAGCTAATCAAGTCTGAGAATGGTATTAGTACCTTCCTAGCAATGTACAAAAACAAAAACAAAAAATCCTAGCTTAATTTTCCTGGAGGTAGAGGTTAGGCTATTGCTCCTACCACACTGGGTCTTTGGGTTGTTAGCATATGTCTAAGGAACGGCCCTAAATTGATGTGGGGGGATGGTATGGAGACTACACTGGTATAATCCTTGCTGATGAGGAATGACCTAATTTAAATAATTTGATTGTTCCAAGGTGGGGGAACATGGGGTGGGAATGGTGCTCTTTGTTTTGAAAGAAATACATGAACTTAAAAGATGGAGAGAATGTTATTCAGTGATTTTCAGTCATTTCTGAATCTTTGTGACACTATTTGGGGTTTTGTTGGCAAAGATATTGGAATGGTTTGCTACTTCCTTCTCCAGCTAATTTTACAGGTAAGGAAACTGAGACAAATGGAACAAATGACTTACAATGGACAGGTAATAACCATCAGAGGTGGGTTTTGAACTCAGGACCTTTCCTTTCAGAATCTGTTTTTTCTACAATACCACACTGGTCTTAGTGTACTAGTGGGAAGTGCTCTTACCATACAGAAAAACCATGGTGCAAGGGGACTTAAATTTTTTTTCATGTTGTTATTTTATGTATTTATAAAAAAGACCCTCCTTCTGAAGATCATCTTCCCATGACTGGCTCACAAAGGGAGATAAGATCCACTATCCCCTTTAGTAAAAAGGGAAAATGAACCAAAATATAATACATTTTTGAATGCAGTCCAAGATTCAATTTAACTCAGTTGAACACATTTTTAAGGATTCATGAACTTTTTCTTAGCTAGCTAAACTGGGATACTGACTGTTCCTCCATTTTGTCCTCTAATCTTATGCCTTTGTGCATTTGAATAAAACACATTAAGCCCCATATTAATAAATGCTTCTCCCCGACCATACCTAGAATATTCTCCCTCTTTATCTCAGTCTGTTGAAATTTTTCTTTTCCTTCTGGGACCAGGTCAGGTACAAACTTCTTCACAATGCTTCTCTTGCTCTTCCTAGTTGAAACTTCTCTCTCCCTAGTTAAATTTTCTTTGATTACTTTGCCTGGCCACCCCTGCAACCCCATCACATTCTTCCCAATACTATATTTATCTGTCAACATGCTATGCCCCCTCAAATAGCCTATAAGCTCTTTGAGGAATGAGATTTTTCATTTTTACATGGGATGAATGATTTTTCAGGGAAAGAGAATCATGTGACCTAAAACAGCTTGTTTTGTGAGCTAGAGCCTGGGGACAGTAGTGGAAATGGAAATCAAACTCAAAGGCTTAAACTGTTGACATCACTTCTGGTTCCCTGAGTATATTGGAAAGAGCAATGGGTTCAAATCTCAATTCTGCTGTTTACTAACCGTACAACTTTGGATAATTAATATAGGATCATAGATTTAGTGCTGGAAAGGACCTTGGAGGCCATTGTGTCTATCTCTTCGTCTTACAGAAGAGAAAACTGAGGCTCAGAGAGGCAACATGGCTTTTTCTAGGGTCAAATAGTAAATACCTGAAGGAAGACCTGACTTCTTGTCCAATGCCACACCCACTATGCTGTGCTGCTCCTTAACAAGCATTTATGAAGTACTGGCTATGTGCTAGGCACTATGTTAGGTGATAGGCATAGAAGCACAGAAGTTAAAAATAAAAACAAAAACATTAAGCTTCTTACCTCAAGGAGCTTACATTCTAATTGGTGTGGAGTGTAGGTTGGGTAGGGAAGGAACAAAATGGATTGCACATATAGAAACAAAACACAAACTGAGCAGATACATGGTAACCTTGGAAGGGAATGTACCAGCATAGAAAAGGCTGACAATATCAGGTGGTGCTAGATCTGACTCTTGAAGGGATTGCAAGTCTAGAGATTGCAAGAAGCAAATGAGGATGGATGGCATTCCAGCCATGGGGGTGGGGGAAAATCAATGTACTCAAACAGAGAGATGGAATGTCTGCATGAGGAGCAGTGAGAAGTATGGTTGAACCATAGAGTGTGTCAAGGTAATGTGTAACCAGGAAGGAAAGGAAGGATGTGGCCAGGTTGTGAGGAGATTTCAATGCCAAATAAAATACTTTTTATTAGATCCCAGAAGTAATGGGAAAATGCTGGAGTTTAGTTTATTAAGGCAGTGTATGACATGGTCAGACCTGCACTTTAGAAAAATCACTTTGGCAGAAGTGAGCTGAAGGAAGTCTGGAAGGTGATACAGACAAGCAGAAGAATGTATTGTCATGTTAAATTTAATATATCCTTTATTTTTATAAAGCTAGAAGGGATTGCAAATATCCAAAATAAAAATTCATGTTTTCATATATAATCTTTTTTTCTGTTTGTATATGGAAATATTTTGTTACATTAATAATTATTAAAAACATAAGACTCAAAAGAAAAAGAAAAAACAGGGAAATTGCTTTGATAATTATATAGTTATTGTTGTTTGTCCTTCATTCTCAAAGAGGACCATCACATCAGGAAGTTGATGCCATGACTTGCAAGTGAATTGGATTTAAGTGAGAGAGGGCTGTGTAAAATCACCAGCCTCACTTTTTCCTCTGAAGCCATCTTGGTCCAGTGGCAAAATATAGATCAGGATGAATGGATATGCCCCTAGATGCAGTGGGAGACCATGGTCTTTTTAAGCTAAGGTCTTTCCCAGGTCTCAGTTTCATGGAGGCAACACCTATTCAGTGATTAAGGCCAGGTAAGAAATGAGGCAAAGAATGATCTCTTTTACCTAGTTTAAGAAAATATCAATCTGGGAGGGGAAGACCCTCGGGGTTTCTGACCAAAACAGAATGATGTGGAGGATAGACTGGAATGGGGACAGATTGAGATAGAGAGAATTAGGAGGCTATTAGAATAGTGTACTATAGTAAGAGGTTGAAGGGCTTGAATTAGTGTGAAGGATGTGTGAGTGGAGGGAAAGAAGAGAAAGGGTTTGCAAGTAAGAGAAGTTATGGAGGTAGAAACAATAAGATGTAGCAAATTATTAGGTTGGTGGGATGAAAGAAAGCAAAGAGCCCATGATGACATTGAGTTTGTGAATCTGGATCCCTGGAAGAATGATGGTCCCTTCAATAGTAAAAGGGAAGTTCAAAAAATGGGAGGGCTTTGAGGAAAAGATCATGAGGTCTGTTTTAGACTTGTTGAGTTTGAGATGCCTATGGGACATAATGGGGCAGCTAGGTGGCTCAGTGGATAGAACACTGGTCCTACATTCAGGGAGACCTGAGTGAAAATCTAGTCTTAGACACTTAGTAGCTGTGTGACCTTGACCAAGTCACTTAGCCCCTATTTGCCTAGGAAGTAGCTAGGTGGGCCTGGAGTCAGGAAGATCTTAGTTTAAATCCAGCCTCAGACACTCACTAGCTGTGTGACCCTGGGCAAGTCCCTTAACCTCTATTTGCTTTAATTCACTGGAGAGGGGAATGGTAAACCACTCCTATATCTTTGCCAAGAAAACACCATGGATAGTATGGTCCATGGGGTCGTGAAGACTCAGACATGACCAAACACTGAGCAACAATAAAAATGGGATATATAGTTGAAAATGCCCATTTGGGCTGAATATATTTCTATACAAAAAAAAAATATATATATATATACACACATATACATACATGTATATATATACTTACACATATATAAATGTGTGAATATTATGTATATAATTGTGCATATATATAATTTATAACTCTATCTATATACATGTACATATACACACACATATATACACACACACACACACACACATATATATCTATATATCTATAGATATATATATCTGAGAGCCATCCACATAGAGATGATAACTGAACCCGTGGGAAATGAAGTCATCA
>NW_020947513.1:0-8304 GCF_900497805.2 Vombatus ursinus | reverse complement strand
TTTGTTCAAGATTTAGGAAAACAATCACTGCACGGCAAACATTGATATGACTTTTAATGGCAGTTTAGCTGATTAATATCCTTTCATGCTGCAAGACAGCAGGAGACACAGTGTTTTAATGAAAGCCAACAACAAAGAGTGTACCAGGTGTGTTACTAAGAAACAATCTCTTGTGTGATTTAATTAGTCAAAGCCTCGCATGGAGCAATTACAAGCAACCTTGCACGAGAGGCAGCGGCACAGAGCCCTGTGCTTTAAATTGGTTTTAAAGAAAAACATCATGATTTAATAACTGTGCTTCACTAGTGAAAGAAGAAACCTCCCTTTAATTGGGAACAAGAGGGGGAAAAAAAGTAAAGAACAGCGTGCTAATCATGAATTTTAGATCTCTCCCCTCCCACTTCTAACTGGGCACACAAAACTTTGAATGGTTCTTGAGAAGAGTCACAAGTGGTTGCTTATTTCTGGTTGGTTTCTCCCCCTCTGTTCAGCCCAGGGAGGAAAGAATTTGTGTTGGAAAGCAGAGGTCCCTATTTCCTCGTGGTGGCAAACTGGGATAATCTTCCTGGCTGGGCTGGCTCCTTGTGTGATGGGCATCCTGTAATTTTAAGAGCTGTCTTTATTGTATTGTCACCTAAAGAGGAAATGGAAGCTGTGTTGGTTTGATGGGGCTTTTTTTTTTTTTAATCCTCATGCCTCGGTTTAATGATGTGTCAACCAGCCATGGAAAGACTGACTGGCATAATGCTTATTACTTAAGATAAAGAGAGATTGCTCCTGTGATGTGGGTGCTTTACAATAGATAGGGTCTTATCAAGGAAAGTATGCCTAACCCAGGTAGGATTCGTGAGTGACTTCAGCACAGTTCTCTCCTACTTGAGTTAAGCAGACAAGCATACAGTACAGGAGGGGGGAGCATGCCCTTTAGGGACTCCTAGGTTTGATTTTCCGTTTTCCCCTTCTTCCCCAACTCCCATTTCTGTTGACTTCCTGAGTCTGGGGATTTGGATGACTGCTGCTGAGGGTGTTGGATGAGGGGGGACCAATAAACAGGGACTAGTTCACCCTAAGGATGGAAAACTCATGCCCAGGGGGAAACTGTTAGGGTTTTAGGGTATGTGTCACTAGGAAATGCATAGCTCTAGGGTTTGAATTGTGCCTTCTGCTGATATGGAGCAAGCAAAATGGGCTCCGCTGGGTTAGGTCAGAAAGTAGGAAAGCACACTAAGTTTTCTGAAGGCATTCTGGAAGGTCTGGGGCTCTTGTTTTGTATTTAAATCTCTGTCTCCTCAGGCCTAAACCTGAGACTTTGCCAGTGTTGAGGGGAGTGAGGAGGAAAAAGGTGGTGAGGTGCTTGATAAATGGTTATTGAAAAGGAAATGGATTTATTTGACTTTTGTTTACACACTGGTTACGGATGAAAAGGAGCCTAGATGCAAAAGTCCTCCTGGGTCCCAGAGAAGCCAGGTCCTGGAGGGCAGAAGGAAAACTTGTTCCAACCTTTCTCTGTCTGGTTGTTGGTCCACACACAGCCACATGGATTCTCCTCCCCAATCTGGTGTCCTAGCGATTCACTGGAGCTAGGCTGCCATTTTGGCTTTAGGAAATTATTCTCTTGTGCTGGAAAAAGAAACAAGTCCTCTAGTCCAATCTCCAAGCTGGAAGTAGGATTGGCTTTAAACTAGTCCAGACAGTCTAAGGTTTTCTTTAGTTTCAGAGATCTCCTAAGCAGGTAATTTCAAAGACTTTCTTGGAACAAACAGAAGGATGAAAACCCTAGATTTTTAAATAGGAGGCAGGGCATCATAAGAGATAGAGAGCTGGCCTCAATGTGAGGAACACCTGGCTTCCACTTATGCCACATACTTGTTCTGTGACCCCTGGCCAGGCCCTTAAACCTCTCACTACCCAGGCTAGAGGCATTAGACAAGGCCTATAATGCTTCTGAGTGGGGCCTGAACTAGGTTAAAAATGTAATTGGGAAATATTTAACCAAAGAAATAAAAATACAATAAATCATGATAATATCACATTTAAAAACTAAGTCAATATGTGACACACAGGGATCCTTTCTTCTATTTGAGTCTGACCCCACTGCCCTGGGCATCTAAGACCTTAAGTTTCAGAGAAAGTGTTGATTTGCATTGGTAGAGTGAGTTCCTCACCTGGATATTTCTGCAATGATTAAATCACGGGTCTGTTTTTTTTTTTTTTCTTTTTAAAGTGAAATAGGAATCCATTACATGAAAATAGTTTCAGTGAAACTTAAAACAAATAATCCCAGACGACTAACCTGAGGAAAGAGCAACTTTGAGCCCTCCTCCTTTTATCCCTCAGTTTTGCCTGAGGGTCCCAGAGTTTATCTTCTCTGGCTACTTCTCCAGCCTTCTCTCTCAAGACAAAGGGGATAGATAGGAGGAAGAGCAGATGTCTGTTGGCATCCTCCTTGGCTCCACACTTTCTGGAAATTGGTCCCCTGTGCAACAGTCAGGACTCCAATCCTGAGTGGGCCATGGCTTCCTGTAAAACAGGGTTTGGGAAGGAATAACGTCCTTTTTCCTTTTTCCCCTGTGGTTGCATGGCCAGACAAACTGGCCAATAATGGCAAGAAGGGAAAAACATTAGAATTTATATAGACTTGTTCTTTATGAATCTGCAAGCTAATCGATATGGGTACTCTCCATGAGGCAGATTACCACCCATTAATGCTTGCCTACCTTGTGGGACTACTGTCAAAGTCCTCCTGAAAATCTGATATAACAAGCCAACTCAATATGATGGGGACATCCCTCTGTGTTTTTTATATTGTATGGATAATAACAATGCATGTGGGCTGTACATTAGTTATCCCACACTTCGGCTGCCTGCCTTTTACTGGTCATGCATTTTTCTGTGGACATTATGCTTATTGCTAGGTGGCATTTGATCTGGTAGAGTGAAATGCCTTGAAGTCTTTTCTGCAACAAGGTATTTCCTATGCATTCATCAAAATCATCCAAGATTCCTTGAAAGAGGTAACCACAAACATAATTTCTGTTGATGACCCTCTAATTTTTAACATCAAGTGAAAAATAAGACATGGGAATGTAGACAAGCCAGAGGTGGTTGCCACTATCATGAAGATTGTGCTGCAGAGTCTAACAGAAGAGGGGTTCTCTTTAAATGGAGAGGTCCTCCAAGTATTTCTCTTTGAGGATAATTTATTCTGATTGAATCAAACCCAGGACCATGGGAGAACCTTCTACAAAAGGAAAATTAAGCAGATGAATAATTACCATTGAACAGACCATGATATGTAGTTAAAAGGACAACCCATCAGTACTTGCATCTTGGACAGACATTGCACATAAACAATGAGCTGAACCTAGAACTGAGGAATGACTGCTGGATTGCCTTTGGGAATCCGTGCATTAAAAAAAAAAAAGTGACCTGAAGCTTTCCCTTGAAACAAAGGTTCATCTTTATTAACACTAATATTCCCCAGCTAATACTATATAGCTCAAAGTCATAGAATACCATTCTCTGAAGAAATGTAGTTGACAATTCCCCAAAGGGCAATGGAGAAATAGTTTGGTGGCTATAAGCAGGCATAACACTTCACAGGTGAGGATTGTGCAGAACAATTTTTGTAAAGCATTGTCAACTGTGTTCCTAGAAATAGGTTAGCATGTTAATAGTATAATTACTTTTTTTCTTATCTTGAATATGGGCATCCCTTTGGATGTAGCTAGACTGCCTATGTCCTACTTTTGAGCAAGGGCAGATGCTAATCACCCAAGATATCTCCTCCCTCTTCTCCTGGGGTGAGGGTTACCAGTGACCCTAGGCAAAATTTTTTCAAGTTATCCAGTACCAAGGTTTGTATTCAGTGTTCTTTGTCCAATTCCCCTAAGGGCTCTGGGTAAACTAGCTACAGCTAAGATACTAATGACTGTTAATGGATTACATATTTGTGGGTGAGCAGTGGCCTTTTCCAGATATGACTCCAAAGAGAGGAATTTCAGACTCTTTAACCAGCAAGGAGGGCCAGGGATAGGGTTGAGGGGAGGAGAAGAGGTGGGGGCAGTATATTAGTTTAGGGCAGAGAAGCTTTTTATTGCTTATTTTTGAGAGGTCTAAGACAAGTTCTGCTGATGGGAAAGAGTGATGATTTATATTAGATAATTGGAACAAAATAAGACACTGAAGATCTATCAACAGTGAACAAAAGATTTACTTAGCTGTAAGCAGCAGAATGATATTAACAACCATATGCACTGAGAGCACACTGAGTGGATTCAGCTGAGCAAAGCTCCTCTGTCTGAGTTGCCCATTGTGGTCTACCAGCCAATCATCAAGAATACATCTAGAGCTTCTTGTGGGTGCTTTGTACTCAAGGGACCAGAAGTGATGTCAATAGCCTAAGCCTTTGGTTCCCTGAGCTAATCAAGTCTGAGAATGGTATTAGTACCTTCCTAGCAATGTACAAAAACAAAAACAAAAAATCCTAGCTTAATTTTCCTGGAGGTAGAGGTTAGGCTATTGCTCCTACCACACTGGGTCTTTGGGTTGTTAGCATATGTCTAAGGAACGGCCCTAAATTGATGTGGGGGGATGGTATGGAGACTACACTGGTATAATCCTTGCTGATGAGGAATGACCTAATTTAAATAATTTGATTGTTCCAAGGTGGGGGAACATGGGGTGGGAATGGTGCTCTTTGTTTTGAAAGAAATACATGAACTTAAAAGATGGAGAGAATGTTATTCAGTGATTTTCAGTCATTTCTGAATCTTTGTGACACTATTTGGGGTTTTGTTGGCAAAGATATTGGAATGGTTTGCTACTTCCTTCTCCAGCTAATTTTACAGGTAAGGAAACTGAGACAAATGGAACAAATGACTTACAATGGACAGGTAATAACCATCAGAGGTGGGTTTTGAACTCAGGACCTTTCCTTTCAGAATCTGTTTTTTCTACAATACCACACTGGTCTTAGTGTACTAGTGGGAAGTGCTCTTACCATACAGAAAAACCATGGTGCAAGGGGACTTAAATTTTTTTTCATGTTGTTATTTTATGTATTTATAAAAAAGACCCTCCTTCTGAAGATCATCTTCCCATGACTGGCTCACAAAGGGAGATAAGATCCACTATCCCCTTTAGTAAAAAGGGAAAATGAACCAAAATATAATACATTTTTGAATGCAGTCCAAGATTCAATTTAACTCAGTTGAACACATTTTTAAGGATTCATGAACTTTTTCTTAGCTAGCTAAACTGGGATACTGACTGTTCCTCCATTTTGTCCTCTAATCTTATGCCTTTGTGCATTTGAATAAAACACATTAAGCCCCATATTAATAAATGCTTCTCCCCGACCATACCTAGAATATTCTCCCTCTTTATCTCAGTCTGTTGAAATTTTTCTTTTCCTTCTGGGACCAGGTCAGGTACAAACTTCTTCACAATGCTTCTCTTGCTCTTCCTAGTTGAAACTTCTCTCTCCCTAGTTAAATTTTCTTTGATTACTTTGCCTGGCCACCCCTGCAACCCCATCACATTCTTCCCAATACTATATTTATCTGTCAACATGCTATGCCCCCTCAAATAGCCTATAAGCTCTTTGAGGAATGAGATTTTTCATTTTTACATGGGATGAATGATTTTTCAGGGAAAGAGAATCATGTGACCTAAAACAGCTTGTTTTGTGAGCTAGAGCCTGGGGACAGTAGTGGAAATGGAAATCAAACTCAAAGGCTTAAACTGTTGACATCACTTCTGGTTCCCTGAGTATATTGGAAAGAGCAATGGGTTCAAATCTCAATTCTGCTGTTTACTAACCGTACAACTTTGGATAATTAATATAGGATCATAGATTTAGTGCTGGAAAGGACCTTGGAGGCCATTGTGTCTATCTCTTCGTCTTACAGAAGAGAAAACTGAGGCTCAGAGAGGCAACATGGCTTTTTCTAGGGTCAAATAGTAAATACCTGAAGGAAGACCTGACTTCTTGTCCAATGCCACACCCACTATGCTGTGCTGCTCCTTAACAAGCATTTATGAAGTACTGGCTATGTGCTAGGCACTATGTTAGGTGATAGGCATAGAAGCACAGAAGTTAAAAATAAAAACAAAAACATTAAGCTTCTTACCTCAAGGAGCTTACATTCTAATTGGTGTGGAGTGTAGGTTGGGTAGGGAAGGAACAAAATGGATTGCACATATAGAAACAAAACACAAACTGAGCAGATACATGGTAACCTTGGAAGGGAATGTACCAGCATAGAAAAGGCTGACAATATCAGGTGGTGCTAGATCTGACTCTTGAAGGGATTGCAAGTCTAGAGATTGCAAGAAGCAAATGAGGATGGATGGCATTCCAGCCATGGGGGTGGGGGAAAATCAATGTACTCAAACAGAGAGATGGAATGTCTGCATGAGGAGCAGTGAGAAGTATGGTTGAACCATAGAGTGTGTCAAGGTAATGTGTAACCAGGAAGGAAAGGAAGGATGTGGCCAGGTTGTGAGGAGATTTCAATGCCAAATAAAATACTTTTTATTAGATCCCAGAAGTAATGGGAAAATGCTGGAGTTTAGTTTATTAAGGCAGTGTATGACATGGTCAGACCTGCACTTTAGAAAAATCACTTTGGCAGAAGTGAGCTGAAGGAAGTCTGGAAGGTGATACAGACAAGCAGAAGAATGTATTGTCATGTTAAATTTAATATATCCTTTATTTTTATAAAGCTAGAAGGGATTGCAAATATCCAAAATAAAAATTCATGTTTTCATATATAATCTTTTTTTCTGTTTGTATATGGAAATATTTTGTTACATTAATAATTATTAAAAACATAAGACTCAAAAGAAAAAGAAAAAACAGGGAAATTGCTTTGATAATTATATAGTTATTGTTGTTTGTCCTTCATTCTCAAAGAGGACCATCACATCAGGAAGTTGATGCCATGACTTGCAAGTGAATTGGATTTAAGTGAGAGAGGGCTGTGTAAAATCACCAGCCTCACTTTTTCCTCTGAAGCCATCTTGGTCCAGTGGCAAAATATAGATCAGGATGAATGGATATGCCCCTAGATGCAGTGGGAGACCATGGTCTTTTTAAGCTAAGGTCTTTCCCAGGTCTCAGTTTCATGGAGGCAACACCTATTCAGTGATTAAGGCCAGGTAAGAAATGAGGCAAAGAATGATCTCTTTTACCTAGTTTAAGAAAATATCAATCTGGGAGGGGAAGACCCTCGGGGTTTCTGACCAAAACAGAATGATGTGGAGGATAGACTGGAATGGGGACAGATTGAGATAGAGAGAATTAGGAGGCTATTAGAATAGTGTACTATAGTAAGAGGTTGAAGGGCTTGAATTAGTGTGAAGGATGTGTGAGTGGAGGGAAAGAAGAGAAAGGGTTTGCAAGTAAGAGAAGTTATGGAGGTAGAAACAATAAGATGTAGCAAATTATTAGGTTGGTGGGATGAAAGAAAGCAAAGAGCCCATGATGACATTGAGTTTGTGAATCTGGATCCCTGGAAGAATGATGGTCCCTTCAATAGTAAAAGGGAAGTTCAAAAAATGGGAGGGCTTTGAGGAAAAGATCATGAGGTCTGTTTTAGACTTGTTGAGTTTGAGATGCCTATGGGACATAATGGGGCAGCTAGGTGGCTCAGTGGATAGAACACTGGTCCTACATTCAGGGAGACCTGAGTGAAAATCTAGTCTTAGACACTTAGTAGCTGTGTGACCTTGACCAAGTCACTTAGCCCCTATTTGCCTAGGAAGTAGCTAGGTGGGCCTGGAGTCAGGAAGATCTTAGTTTAAATCCAGCCTCAGACACTCACTAGCTGTGTGACCCTGGGCAAGTCCCTTAACCTCTATTTGCTTTAATTCACTGGAGAGGGGAATGGTAAACCACTCCTATATCTTTGCCAAGAAAACACCATGGATAGTATGGTCCATGGGGTCGTGAAGACTCAGACATGACCAAACACTGAGCAACAATAAAAATGGGATATATAGTTGAAAATGCCCATTTGGGCTGAATATATTTCTATACAAAAAAAAAATATATATATATATACACACATATACATACATGTATATATATACTTACACATATATAAATGTGTGAATATTATGTATATAATTGTGCATATATATAATTTATAACTCTATCTATATACATGTACATATACACACACATATATACACACACACACACACACACATATATATATCTATATATCTATAGATATATATATCTGAGAGCCATCCACATAGAGATGATAACTGAACCCGTGGGAAATGAAGTCATCA
>NW_020947512.1:0-13279 GCF_900497805.2 Vombatus ursinus | reverse complement strand
AGAAAAGAAAAGAAAAGAAAAGAAAAGAAAAGAAAAGAAAAGAAAAGAAAAAGAAAAGAAAAAGAAAAGAATTGAAAAGACAACTGTGTTGCCTAACTGGCCAGTTCCAGTTGGGTCCCCAGTGGGGTAACTCCTCTATCTACTCATAGAGGATTTTTATCCTTTGTTCTTGAAAAGAACCAGGACATCAAGGAGGTGATGCTATGATATGCAAGTGAATTGGATTTAAGTGAGGGAGGGCTGTGCAGAGTCACCAGCCTCATTTTCTCCTCTAGAGCCATCTGAGTCCAGTGGTGAGATACAGATCAGAAAATTGGAGATGGCTCTTTCTCTTTGACTAGGTAAAGAGGCCATTCTCTGCCTAATTTCCTACCTAGCCTTACTCACTGAATGGGCATTGCTTCAGTCAAACTGAGTTCCCTTCCCTTCCTTTCTTTTTCTTCTTTTCTTTTCTCTGTCAACATAGGGTATCGCACGCTTCTGCTGGTGCTCTGCCCAACGGAATGTAAATTTTGATCTCTGAAACTTTTTTTTTTCTTAAGACCATGCCTTAAACCCAAATCGCTCTGCTCTCATTGACTGACTGACAATAGGTCCTAGTCCAAGCCCCACTTGGTCTTTGTTTGAGCCTTGATTGGTTGAGAGTGAATATAAATAGCAATTGTTTCTATTTTGGCCAGAAATCCTTGAGGTCTTCCTCTCCCAGATTTTATTTCTTTTTCTTTCTTTTCTTTCTTTTTTTTTACTTTTTCTTTTTCTTTTACTTTTTTTTTTTTTTGATTAGGTAAAGAGGCCATTGTCTACCTCATTTCTTCCCTAGATTTACTCACTGAATGGGCATTGACACAGTCAAACTGAGACCTGTTAAAGACCTTAGCTTAAAAAGGCTAGGACATCACCAGTTGTCCTGATCTATATCTCATCACTGGACCCAGATGGATCTATAGGAGAAAGTGAGGCTGGTGACTTTGCACAGCATTTCTTAAGTTCAATTTATTTGCATGTCATGGCTTCACCTACCTGATGTCATGGTCCTCTTCAAGAATGAAGGACACACACTGATAACTGTGAGCACTTTCTCCCTCATGAAGTTATTTTTTGTTGATACCCATAAGAGGTGTGGCCTAGTGTATTGAGGGGAGGAATTGCCTGTGACACTAGTAGTTATGTGACTCTGGAAAAGGTCCTTATTTTTTCAATGTTCCAGGTAATGGTCTCAGACTCTAAATTACAAATGGGTTGTTCATCTGCACTGCAGGAAGGAGTTTCCATATCATGTGTACCTTACATTGATAACATCATAAGAATATATGAAGAGAGAAGAGAGATATAAAACGATGCATTATATCTATCTTTCAATAGACTTTTGTATCTCTGAAGGCTTGAACTATCTTGTTGTTATTTTCCTTTTATTGCTTTTTATGTAGCTTCGTACCTTGCTTATAGGTCCTTAAAATTAATATTTGTTCAAATAAATCATTTGTTTGGTCTTGGTTTGGACTCCAGAGCTCTGATATTTATGACCTAAGGCACATCACTTTTGGACCTTTGTTTCCTTATTGGAAATAATTTATCAAAAAACATTTTATTAAGTGCCTACTATATACCATACACTGTTCTGGGCTGTAGGGATATAAGAACAATAATTCCTACTCCTAATGAATTTAACATAATAATATGCCTTCCAGAGGGTTGTTGGGGGGAGGGGATTGGATAATGTATATAAAGCATTTCATAATCTTAAAGCATGCTATAAAATATGTTTTTTGTTTTTTTTTTTGTTTTGTTTTGTTTTTTGCTTCAATGGAGCACGTCTTATTGCTGTGGGATATTACTCCATCAATGCAACAACCAATCTATACCTTCTCATTCACTCTGAAATTTATCCAAGGTATTCCATAACTCATTAGCATTAAGGTCCTTTATCTTCATCCATCTGAGATTCTATTGAAATGGGCAGGGTATTTTTGGCTTCTCCTATTTATCTAGTATCTGTTCAATAACTCTTGACAGATAGTATTCAGGATCATTTACTATTTATCTTGACACTAATTGCAATCACAATACACCTGACTATTACTTTCTTGCTTATTCTCAGCCTGAGTTCACCAGTGTTAGCTCTTCCGACAGGACTCATCTCATTTCATTCAAATTTGATAAATCACCAGTGTGCAATGTCTATTCTATGTTCTGGTTGAATAATATGTTCGTGGTACTTTCTGTTTAAAGCAAATTCTGATAATTCTCTAGTAGAGAAGGGAAAGGAAATCACAATGGAGATTATTCTATTTGCTTGTTTCCTTGAAATATATTATAAATGTCTTTGTTGTTCAGTCATATCTGATTCTTCATGATCTGATTTGGCATTTTCTTGGTAAAGATAGTGGAGCGATTAGCCATTTCCTTCTTTAACTCATTTTACAGATGAGGAAACTGAAGCAAACAGGGTTAAATGACTTGCCCAGGGTCACACAGCTAGTAAGTGTCTGAGGCCAGATTTGAACTGGAGTCCAAGTCCAGTACTCTATCCACTGCAACACCTAGTTATTAGATGGGAGGTAGATAAAAAGCACAGTGAATACAAAGTTGGCTCTGGAGTCAGGAAGACCTGAGTTCAAGCCAGCCTCAGACATTAACAGTGCAAACTTAGGAAAGTTACTTAAGCTCTGTTTTCCTCAATTTCCTCAATTATAAAATGGGGGCGATAATAGCAGCTTCTTCAGAGGGTTGTTGTGATAATCAAATGAGATAATATTTATAAAGCACTTAGCATAATGTCTGGCACATAGTAGGCATTATATAAATGTTATTATCATTATGATTACTTATAAATAAATGGGTAAAAAATAGATACTTATTAATCACTTACAATGTTCCAGGCATTGTGCTAAATGCTGGAAATGCAAATACAACACATATATATAATATATATATTATTTATATTAATATAATTTATATAATATAATTTATATATACTTATATATGCCTTAATAATATGTTAATTAATCAATTTATGAACAATACACAAAATGTATAAATAATATGTAACATGCTATATAACATTATGTTATTATACATTATAATATGTTATTTATATTAATAAATGTATATTAAGCTCCTATGTTAAAATGGAGGAAGACCATATTAAAAAAAGATATGGAAAGGGAAGGAATGGAAGAAAGATGCCCATGAAGTAGCTAGGCAGAAAAATCTTTAGTCACGAGCAGAGCTAGGAGAGAAGGGAGAATAAATGGGCCAAAAGCTTCATGAAAATGTGGTTTGAGACAGACATTTATCAATAAGAGCAGGAGTCATAGGGGTATCTTCAGACTGAGAAACGTATTGACATATATAATTTATACAAATGTTTTATATATATATGTATATATATATAATAAATGTCTGAATCTTTCAATCAATAATGAGACATTTTCTAAGCGGTGGTGACATTTTACATTTTCTGAAGGAAATCATTTTAAAATCACAAAGTAATTTCTTAATGGGGAGCATTAACAACTGGGTGTATAAGAAAAACACTAGAACAGAAACTTGAATGTAGATAAGGATCCCAAGGAGGGAGAGTATTTCAGGCATGGAGGACAATCTGTGCAAAAGGAGGGGTGTAGGAAACTGACTGCCATGTATAGGAAACAAGAAATAAAAGTATTTGAATGTAAAATAAAATATGTAAGAAAGAAAAATTTGTAATCAGATCGTGAGTAATACAAGATTAGTGGTTAACCCAGTGATTGGAAAATAGTAAGCCCTTAATAAACTTGTTGACTTACTGTGATGTGTGATTGGTTTTATGTGCCAAAGAGAGTTGTTGATATTTCTTCTTAGACGTAACTGGTAGGAGAGAGGGCACTGAAGACTCTTGGGATTGGTAACTGACACGTCTCTGCCTTTGTTTTCTGATACCTCTAGCTATGTGGAGTATGGGGAGAGGAGAGTCTACAAACAGTGTGGACAACTTGGAGACTGTCAGTCATTTAGGCAGACATGATGAGGGTCTGGATGAATGTGGTGTCCACATAAGTAAAGAGAAGTGTAAGAGTGGGAAACGTATGGTGGTAGAAATCACACATTTCGGCAAAAAAAAAAAATGAATGTGAGAAATGATAGACAATGAAGATTTGAGTATGACTGCAAGATTGCAAATCAAGGTGACTGATAGGCACAGTTCCATTTCTAATAGTAGTAGCCACCATATGCATAACTTTTTAAGGTTTGCAAAGTACTACATGTATTATCTCGCTTGATTCTTCGGACAATGCCGGGGGAAAGGGGGAGGAAGAGAGAAAAAATAATCAGTGCCATGGCAACTCAAGGAAGGGGATGGCAAGGCCAGAGAGAGGATCACCTTCTGAAACATAGTGGTTCTATTAACCCAAACAAGTCTCATAACTTCTCAGAGCAACTCTGTAAGAATATAAGTTGCTTTATTATAGTATATAACATAATAAATATAATTATAATTGTATTTTTCTAACTGTGTTGGTTGTCTCACAAAGATATTCCTGCGCCAGTGAGATCATGGATCTGGACCAAAAAACCGAACAACAAAATATACTTTGTTAATAAGGTGCAGAACTCACTTGTTTCTCTGCTGCAGATGGACTTTATGCATTGTAAGCATCCTTTACATTTTAGTCCCTTTGGAACATTAGACCAGTTGCCCCATCTTAGTTAAGGTATTTGTTTTAGGGAACTTGTAGAGTCATGTAGCCTGTTACTGGTAAATGTGACTGATTAAATTATATGCCCATGCATATTTAGTCCATGATATAGCTATGCATTTCGCATATACTTCTCTCAATCTCTTATACTTCTCCTAGCACATCACTATTCATAGTGACCCTCAGTGCAGTATACAGTGGATCTCTAATAACTGACCTTAATTTGTAAGAAAAAAATATGATTTATCAGTCCAAACTATCCAGATACTTCACATTGGCTGAATCCATGGGGTACCTGCTGAATTCTTCACTGAAGTTTATTATTTTTTAGAGCTCTGAGCATTCTACAATACGTCATTGTGGGAATTTGCTCTTTTAAAATCCTACTTGCACATGCAATACCTAATTAAATAAATGAATTAAGTGAACTTGAAAAACAGACCTGATAGGAATTAAATGCCCTAAACTAGCAGAGAAGAGCATAGGTTCAGGAGGAAAGTCTAATAACCCTACTACCTGATTGCTGATGTTCCACCTTCAA
Organism: Vombatus ursinus; assembly: GCF_900497805.2. Taxonomy (NCBI): domain Eukaryota; kingdom Metazoa; phylum Chordata; class Mammalia; order Diprotodontia; family Vombatidae; genus Vombatus; species Vombatus ursinus. Next base: position 8,059 of record NW_020947512.1, on the reverse strand, counting down.
TTACATCTTTACACAAGTTCATTGGCATTGAGTTAGTCTGCGAGAATACCAACACATATTCTCGTACCTTAGTCTATACTAAAATTTTTATTCTAATGGCAATTACATACACATAGCACTCTCAATAACAACTCACATTTAAAGATAAGATTTTTGTAGTTTACAAAATATTTTCCTTGCAGTAACATTGAGAGGTATGGAGTAAATATCAGATTTGGGTGTCAGAAGGACTCCTGAACTTGGAGTTAGGCAATCTGGGTTTAAATATCAGGTCTATCACATAACTGCCTGAGAACTTGGGAAGCTTAATTCATTCATTTACCTCAGTTTACTTTTACAAAAAATGAAAGAATCGGTATAGATGATCCAAGGTCCTTCTGCCTCTGAATTAATTACTAAGTCCTCATTCTGTTATGAAGAAAACACAGAGGATTTATGACTCTCCTAATATTAAATGGCAAGTGCATGCTGAAATCAGGACTTGAACCTCAGTCTACTGACTAGATTCCTTCTACCCTTATCAGATTACCCAGTTAACATTTGGCTGATTTCATAAGAGATTCCACCTTGCTTTTTGAATATGGTGTGTGTTAATTCCTTTTGAGATAGGTTGGAGCATTTGGTTTAAGTTTTAATTAGTTACAAAGACAGGCAGCTGTGACACAGTGAGAAAAATCCTCTGATCTGTGGTCTGAAAGTCTAAGTTTGGGATCCAAATCTACATAACTCATCCATTGGTTGTATGACATGGACACACAATATCAGCTTTCTCTTACTGAATATTCCCATATCCAAAATATGAATTTCACTAATTAAGGCATAAATAAGGTAAAGTGTTTTATAAACCACTTGTCAAGTCAATTGACAAGCATTTATTAAGTTATACTCTGTGCCAGGGCCTTTGCTAAACTCTATGTATATAAAGAAAATAAAAACAAAAATAAAAATCAGTCCTTGCCTTCAAGTAGCTCACATTATATTGGGGGAAACAATATGCAAACAACTATATACATGCAAAATGTAAACATTGTGAATTGGAGGTAATTCCAAAGGGAAGGCACTAGCAGTGGGGAGAACTTGGAGAGGGTTTAAAAAAAAAAGCATTTGAACTACCAGCTGAAGTAAGCCAGGGAATACAGGAGGCAGAGAATTCCAGACATGGAGGAGAGAATGTGGGAATTCAGAGAATTGGGAGATGCATTGGAGTGTATGAGGAATATCAAGGAACCCAGTATTGCTAGTTTTTACAGTATATGGAAGAGAATAAAGTGGGGGGGGGAGAAGAATGTAAAGGTAGGAGGGTGCCAGATATTGACAGGCTTCAAAAGCTATACAGATAATTTTATATTTGAACTTGGAAGTAATAGGGAGCCACTGGGATTCATTGATAAAATGAGACATATACCATGTTCAGACTTATGCTTAGGAAGGTCACTTTTATAGCTGATTAAACAATGGAGTGGAGTGAGGAGATCCCTGAGCAATGATAGAAGCTTGTCTCAGGGTGGTGACTATCAAGAGAGAGAAAAGTGAATGTAGGAGAAATGATTTTATAGTAGAATTAACAGTTCTTATCAATAATTTGGATACGGTAAGTGAGAAGAAATGAGGAGTAAAAGATAACACTTTTTAAAATTAATTTATTTTAAACTTAAATACACAATAAGAAAAGAAAAAGAAACTATAAACTTAAATACTAAAAAAATACAAAATAAGAAAGAAAAAAACATGTGCACAGCAGAATGTGAGAGGATTCAAAATGTACAGCAATACATTTTCACGTCAAGAAAGCCTATAATAAATATTAAACATTGCGTTCAGAGCTGTCCATCTTTTCTTTGCTTCCTTGCAAATTTTCTTTTTTTCCCTGCTATGCACTTTTTATTTTGTTCTTTTTTTCCTCTTCCTCTCTTCCCCAGCAACACAATTAAGTGTGAATTATATATATATATATATATATACACACACATATACACACACATATGTATGTATATATGTGTGTGTGCATGTGTATGTATGTCTGTTTGTGTCTGTGTATATGTACATGTGTATGTATGTAGATAAACACACATATACACAAGCATATACACATACACATTTACATACATATATACCCTTACATATATATATATATACTTAGATATTTATAATCATACTCATATATACTCACATACATTCATATGTATCTATGTAAGACTGCACTATACTTGTTGATCTTCTCTTCTCTGAGAATGGATAACAATTTCCTTCATAAGTCCAAATCTTTCCACATTTTTCCATATTTCCACCAAGTCATCATTTCCTACACCATAGCAACATTCCAACTTTATATTGTCTAATTATTTTAAATAGTAACACTTGGGATTTTTGCCTGGATAACTGGGAGTATGGTGGTGTCCTCAACTGTAATAGGAAAAGTGTGGGAAAAAGTAATAATTTTGAGGAAAAGATAATGAACACAGCTTCAGATATGTTATGTTTAATACCTCAATGGGTTATCTAGTTTGAGTTGTTAAACAGGCAGTTGGAGATGCAAGACTTGTGGTCAGGAGGGAGAGATTAGAAATGGAGAAATGGATCTAAAAATCATTATCCAAGAGATGTTCATTGAACTCAAGGGATTTAATGTTATCAGCAATGGAGATATTATAGAGAAGACCTAGAGCAAGTAACTTGAGTGAAACCCACAGTTACCAGGTGTGATTTGGATGAAGATCCATCAAAGATAGCTGAATAGTGGTCAGACAAGTCAGATATTATTTGTTTATTTATTTATTTATTATTGCTATTGTTACTGTTGTTTAAAAATATATGACATTGATTAATACAGAAACAAAAATATAGCGAGCGAAGTTTTCCTTTCTTTTTGTCCTTCATATCTAGGATATTGTCACAGCCTTTGATCTTCCACAGTGGACAGATGTCTTAGCTATTTAGTTGGGTTCTGTAGTAGCCAGAAAGGCATCCAGAGACATAGACCTCTTTGCTTGAATTGTGATATAAGAATTCATTAAATATACCCTAGAAATATCTTCTAGTCTCGAGACAAGCACAAGCTGTCTTCCTGATAGAATGTAAGCTCCTTAAGAAGAAGGATATTTTTTTTCCTTTTGTTTTTGTCCCAGTATCCCCAGGCCTAGCAAAGGGAATATTGCATGTTGTTGTGGTTGTGGTGGTTTTGTTGTTCAGTCATTTCAGTTACGTCCTTGTCTTTGTGATGTCATTTGGGCTTTTCTTGGCAAAGATACTGGAGTTGTTTGCCATTTCCTTTTCCATTTCATTTTATATTTGAGGAAACTTAGGCAAACAGGGTTAAATGACTTGGCCAGGTTAAAACAGCTAGGAAGTATCTGAGTTCAGATTTTAACTCAGGTCTTCTTGACATCAATCCCAGCTCTCTATCTACTTTGCCACCTAGATGCCATATGGCACATAATAGGTATGTAATAAATGCATGTTGATTGGTCTTTATAAAATTTGATTCAAAGTAATCATCATATATATTGTAACTAAAAATCAATAATACATCATTAAAGAATAGAATCTAGAAACACTACACACAGGTAGCACTAACAACTACAAAATAAATGAAATTTTCCATATATATATATATAATTTAGAAAATATTTCTAAATCAGATTTTTAAATAAGACCACTATGAAATTAGAAGAAAGAGAAAGATGAAAACATATGATGTGGAATGATAACTCCTATCTGACATTTAAATAAAAAATTGATTCTTTTACTTCAACTTGGAAATAGAAGGGGAAGAGAGACACACAGAGAGACAAAGATAGAGAGATATAGAGACGGGGGGGAGGGAGATAGCAGTAGCAACTACTTGTTGCCTAAAAAAATTAAAGTAATGCAAGTCATTTACTGCAAAAACCAAAGAGTCAAGGCACCTATCCAAAGAGGAAATATCTATCTCCTTAAAAAATACAGTAATAAGGTATTTATATAATTCCATTTTTGGAGTATAAATTCTTTTATAAAATTATATGGAGGAGGAGGACAGATAATTATTAGGGATATTGCCTCATAAATTAGGAAGAAATGTAGAGAGTAAAATAAGATTACAACAGATCTAATTAACCTCTATTATCCAAAAAACATTTAAGAATGAGAAATGATCAAGATTAACAAATGAAAAATGGAAAACATCTGTCAAGAATTTTCTAACCAATTATTTCAATGACAGCAAGGTGTACTTTTACATCTTGGTCCTTGAGGTGCTTTGAGAGGAAGTAGAAATGGTACTATAGATATCAAATCATTTTTCTGTAGATTCAGACCAAAGTTGCCTCAGAAGTCAACCATCATACATTTTACAGATGAGTAAAATCAATATGGAAGAGGAATTATAAATGACCAAGTATATACAGATAATGATTTTATTAGCAGGAAGAACAATTTAAAGATAAATGATCAAGTGCAAAGATATCTAAAAAAGAAGTTGAATTGTCAGATGCGATTTTACCCCACAAAATAAAAAAAAAAGAAAATACCTATAATTCCTTGCTGATAATTACTAAATTCTTATTTTTTGACTTTTAATTTATGAACCTTAGGTCTCTGCATATACTGAAGATATCTATGTGAATGTAGGAGAAAAGCAGAAGCTTTCACAAATGATACTCTTCCCAGTTACACAATAACAGAATGGTACAATAATGTCCCCAACTAGACATTTTCACTCAAGAGAAGTATGATTTGATAGAACAAAGTATAGTCTTAATGGTGTTGCCTCTGATGATTTAAAAACCATACAAAACTTCTAGAAATCTATAACAGAAAAAAAAAAACACTTTTCTTCCCTACAATCCAAAAGCATATAGTTAATATCAACCTAAACAGAAGAAACCTAGGTATTACTATTATGACCCATGTCTGGAGTCAAGTACAAAAGGTAAGAGGAGTCTATGGTAATGCTGAGATCTTCCAGATCTTCACAAATAGAAAATGACATTTTTATCCTGATTACCCTGAATAAAAAAAGATGAATGTACAATAGATGCATTGATTTTTTTTTTGGGGGGGTGAATTTGAATGATATATTTAATGATCCCAAACTTTTCCTTGAAGCAAAATGTCACCTTTGTAAGACCAATAACGTTCCAGTAAAGCTTTATGTCTATTTATTACGGAATGCCATATGTGAGAATTCAAAATTATTAGTCACCCAAAGGGCAATGGAATTTTACATGTTGGGTACAAATAGACTGCACCTATGATTGTGAAGTGGCATAGACCAATTAAATAAAAATTTAGGGTAGAAAAAGAGGTCGCCTAGTCATTTATTTTGCTAGCAAATCAACAATCCACATTGGTACATATGTTAGAGATACAAAGGAAGATCTCTGTCATATTGTGGGAATATTCCTGGAAGATTGGAAGGAAGGCATGGCCAATATTCATAGAAGTTGAGAGACATGAATGGGTTTTAATGTGCACTATTTGAAAAAGTGTCCACATCACTTTGTCCGTGAATCCAATGAACTATTCAACTTAAATAATCACAGTATAGTATAGATGTCCTAGAGTCAGATTCAGAATGAGGAAAAGCTGGATTCAAAGCCAGCCTCTGGCATATATTGTTTAGGTGTCCCTGGGCAAGTCACTGAAGTTCTTTGTGCTCTAGGTAACTCTCTAAGACCATAAGCAGTCATCCAAGTACTGACCTGTTTGACAGATGGAGTTTCCTCCTCAGGAGTTTCCTATATCAAGGAAATCATATCTATCCCCTTTCCAGCCTTTCTCAAAAGAGGAGCTAATATCACAGAGCAGAATTATATAATTGGCCAACCACAACCATTTAAATCCAATGACTATTTGCCAATTTTCTTTTTACATCAGGATTGTTTAATATTGACTTCAAAACAATCATTTCTCATCTTATTCATTTATAAAAGTTCTTTGTTATTATTTTCAAATAATTCAGTGTTCAAATGGAACACTTCCTTAACATGAATAGGAATAAAAGATCCTGTTTATTCATACCTTTTATAATAATATATTTTTGTTAATTAATGGACAATCTGCAGAAATTAGAATGAGCTCAACATTCTCTGCTTTTTTTGTCTTTTTTTCAGATACGGATTTTAAGCATGTTTTCAATGAAATGTCACTAAAAATGATGTTTTCTGTCTTGAGAAAAGCAAATTCCCAAGAAGTCAGTTCAGTCCTTGTCATTTTAGCATATTATGAATAGCACAAGGTGTGTTTGTAGTGTTCCTCTGCTAAATTATTTTCTTTCTATTGATCATGCCTTTGGTTAATGAAGAGGGCTCTTGCCCCTCTATGATTCTTAGAATTGTTTCTACAATCCCTGTTTTAATTAGCATCTATATAAAACAAAATATATTTCATATTTTATATACATATACAGTATATGACTGTGATGTGTATATATATATATATATATACATATATGTATATACATATAGATAGTTGATAAATACACGCATGCATATTTGTCCAGGAGAATGCAAGCTCCAATGTGACAGAGGCAATTGAATTTTTTTTTCCTTTTATCACAAGATGCAGCATGGAGAATGGATAGAGAGTTGGCCTTAGGGTCAGGTATCTGAACTAGATTCAAGCTTAACCTCTTATAAATGTTGATTATGTGAACCTGGGCCAATCATATAACCTCTTGTTACGTTAAGCAACTCTCTGAGATTCTATGTTACAAAAAACTTTTCAATTAGTTTGGGTAGAAAAAGATTTTGGTTCCTTGGTTTTTGTTGTTGTTGTTATTATTGTTGTTAATTGAAAGTCAACTACACTAGTGGAGTTGTAGGTATGAACCAAAACCACAACTTCCAAAATAAAGCCCAGGGCAGAGTTCCAGGGCAGAGTCCGTCAGTCAACTACTGACTACAGAACACCTTCTGTGTTCAAGGAACTGTTCTAAACTCTGACAACAGAAAACAAGGGAGAAAACTTGCAAAAACAATATACAAACAAGCTATATACAAGATAAATAATAACAGCAATAGAGGAGACACTAGAATTAAGAGGAATTGATGCCTTGTACAAAGGTAGCATTTAAATGTTTGTTGAATTGAGTATCTTCTTTGAATTATCAGAGAGAGAGAGAGACAGATGAAGCATAGAAAAATTGATAGATGGATAGATAGATGTACAAGCTTCACTGTAACGACAAATTAATAAGATAACATGACTCATTAATGTAAGTATATAGAATATCAAGTTTTGTGAAATAAACAGTATTTGTACATAAAAATAGGGCAGCTAGGTGGTGTGGTGAATAGAGCACTGGGCCTGGAATCAGGAAGACCTGAGTTCAAGTTTGTCCTCAGACAATTACTAGCTATGTGACCCTGCGCAAGTTACTTAAGCCTATTTACCTAAGTTCTTCATCTGTAAAATGATCTGGAGAAAGAAATGACAAACTATTCTAGAATCTCTGCCAAGAAAACCCCCAAGAGTCAGACACGACTGGAATGACTGAACAACAAAATACATAAAGAATCCCACCAAGAAGTACAAGACTATTAGTGAGAAATACCAATGAGAAAATATTCTTACTCTAGGTTTTACTAGAGATAATTTAATACCATCCACAATTTCCCCAGTGTCAAGGCGGAAAAGGGAATCCTTAGTCAAGCTAGCTTTAACTAATTTGTAAGGCTAAAGTCATGAGTACCAAAAGATAATCAGTTTAAAGATACCAAATTATTTAGGGTTTGCAATTCTATTAGGTAAAATGAAGTTGTCATCTTTCCTCAATGATAGTTTATAGAGTCCAAAGACCTCACCTCCGAAGACAGCATAGCAGAGTAGATGAAGGGCCAAACCCACGTTAGAAGGTATGTTCACTTCCAGTTACTAGCCCTGGGGAAGTTACAGAGGTGCTGCTGAACTGCATCAGTGAATAGGCTTCCATCCACATGTTTGAATTTACAGTTTGCATACCTCCCCATTCCAAGCCCCACCCCATTCTGTGGTTTTATCCGTGTGGTGTACTTCTATTGTGGAACTCCAAACCCCCCCACCAAAAAAGACCTTACTTTACTCGTTCCATCATTCAAAC
>NW_020947511.1:0-13280 GCF_900497805.2 Vombatus ursinus | reverse complement strand
AGAAAAGAAAAGAAAAGAAAAGAAAAGAAAAGAAAAGAAAAGAAAAGAAAAAGAAAAGAAAAAGAAAAGAATTGAAAAGACAACTGTGTTGCCTAACTGGCCAGTTCCAGTTGGGTCCCCAGTGGGGTAACTCCTCTATCTACTCATAGAGGATTTTTATCCTTTGTTCTTGAAAAGAACCAGGACATCAAGGAGGTGATGCTATGATATGCAAGTGAATTGGATTTAAGTGAGGGAGGGCTGTGCAGAGTCACCAGCCTCATTTTCTCCTCTAGAGCCATCTGAGTCCAGTGGTGAGATACAGATCAGAAAATTGGAGATGGCTCTTTCTCTTTGACTAGGTAAAGAGGCCATTCTCTGCCTAATTTCCTACCTAGCCTTACTCACTGAATGGGCATTGCTTCAGTCAAACTGAGTTCCCTTCCCTTCCTTTCTTTTTCTTCTTTTCTTTTCTCTGTCAACATAGGGTATCGCACGCTTCTGCTGGTGCTCTGCCCAACGGAATGTAAATTTTGATCTCTGAAACTTTTTTTTTTCTTAAGACCATGCCTTAAACCCAAATCGCTCTGCTCTCATTGACTGACTGACAATAGGTCCTAGTCCAAGCCCCACTTGGTCTTTGTTTGAGCCTTGATTGGTTGAGAGTGAATATAAATAGCAATTGTTTCTATTTTGGCCAGAAATCCTTGAGGTCTTCCTCTCCCAGATTTTATTTCTTTTTCTTTCTTTTCTTTCTTTTTTTTTACTTTTTCTTTTTCTTTTACTTTTTTTTTTTTTTGATTAGGTAAAGAGGCCATTGTCTACCTCATTTCTTCCCTAGATTTACTCACTGAATGGGCATTGACACAGTCAAACTGAGACCTGTTAAAGACCTTAGCTTAAAAAGGCTAGGACATCACCAGTTGTCCTGATCTATATCTCATCACTGGACCCAGATGGATCTATAGGAGAAAGTGAGGCTGGTGACTTTGCACAGCATTTCTTAAGTTCAATTTATTTGCATGTCATGGCTTCACCTACCTGATGTCATGGTCCTCTTCAAGAATGAAGGACACACACTGATAACTGTGAGCACTTTCTCCCTCATGAAGTTATTTTTTGTTGATACCCATAAGAGGTGTGGCCTAGTGTATTGAGGGGAGGAATTGCCTGTGACACTAGTAGTTATGTGACTCTGGAAAAGGTCCTTATTTTTTCAATGTTCCAGGTAATGGTCTCAGACTCTAAATTACAAATGGGTTGTTCATCTGCACTGCAGGAAGGAGTTTCCATATCATGTGTACCTTACATTGATAACATCATAAGAATATATGAAGAGAGAAGAGAGATATAAAACGATGCATTATATCTATCTTTCAATAGACTTTTGTATCTCTGAAGGCTTGAACTATCTTGTTGTTATTTTCCTTTTATTGCTTTTTATGTAGCTTCGTACCTTGCTTATAGGTCCTTAAAATTAATATTTGTTCAAATAAATCATTTGTTTGGTCTTGGTTTGGACTCCAGAGCTCTGATATTTATGACCTAAGGCACATCACTTTTGGACCTTTGTTTCCTTATTGGAAATAATTTATCAAAAAACATTTTATTAAGTGCCTACTATATACCATACACTGTTCTGGGCTGTAGGGATATAAGAACAATAATTCCTACTCCTAATGAATTTAACATAATAATATGCCTTCCAGAGGGTTGTTGGGGGGAGGGGATTGGATAATGTATATAAAGCATTTCATAATCTTAAAGCATGCTATAAAATATGTTTTTTGTTTTTTTTTTTTGTTTTGTTTTGTTTTTTGCTTCAATGGAGCACGTCTTATTGCTGTGGGATATTACTCCATCAATGCAACAACCAATCTATACCTTCTCATTCACTCTGAAATTTATCCAAGGTATTCCATAACTCATTAGCATTAAGGTCCTTTATCTTCATCCATCTGAGATTCTATTGAAATGGGCAGGGTATTTTTGGCTTCTCCTATTTATCTAGTATCTGTTCAATAACTCTTGACAGATAGTATTCAGGATCATTTACTATTTATCTTGACACTAATTGCAATCACAATACACCTGACTATTACTTTCTTGCTTATTCTCAGCCTGAGTTCACCAGTGTTAGCTCTTCCGACAGGACTCATCTCATTTCATTCAAATTTGATAAATCACCAGTGTGCAATGTCTATTCTATGTTCTGGTTGAATAATATGTTCGTGGTACTTTCTGTTTAAAGCAAATTCTGATAATTCTCTAGTAGAGAAGGGAAAGGAAATCACAATGGAGATTATTCTATTTGCTTGTTTCCTTGAAATATATTATAAATGTCTTTGTTGTTCAGTCATATCTGATTCTTCATGATCTGATTTGGCATTTTCTTGGTAAAGATAGTGGAGCGATTAGCCATTTCCTTCTTTAACTCATTTTACAGATGAGGAAACTGAAGCAAACAGGGTTAAATGACTTGCCCAGGGTCACACAGCTAGTAAGTGTCTGAGGCCAGATTTGAACTGGAGTCCAAGTCCAGTACTCTATCCACTGCAACACCTAGTTATTAGATGGGAGGTAGATAAAAAGCACAGTGAATACAAAGTTGGCTCTGGAGTCAGGAAGACCTGAGTTCAAGCCAGCCTCAGACATTAACAGTGCAAACTTAGGAAAGTTACTTAAGCTCTGTTTTCCTCAATTTCCTCAATTATAAAATGGGGGCGATAATAGCAGCTTCTTCAGAGGGTTGTTGTGATAATCAAATGAGATAATATTTATAAAGCACTTAGCATAATGTCTGGCACATAGTAGGCATTATATAAATGTTATTATCATTATGATTACTTATAAATAAATGGGTAAAAAATAGATACTTATTAATCACTTACAATGTTCCAGGCATTGTGCTAAATGCTGGAAATGCAAATACAACACATATATATAATATATATATTATTTATATTAATATAATTTATATAATATAATTTATATATACTTATATATGCCTTAATAATATGTTAATTAATCAATTTATGAACAATACACAAAATGTATAAATAATATGTAACATGCTATATAACATTATGTTATTATACATTATAATATGTTATTTATATTAATAAATGTATATTAAGCTCCTATGTTAAAATGGAGGAAGACCATATTAAAAAAAGATATGGAAAGGGAAGGAATGGAAGAAAGATGCCCATGAAGTAGCTAGGCAGAAAAATCTTTAGTCACGAGCAGAGCTAGGAGAGAAGGGAGAATAAATGGGCCAAAAGCTTCATGAAAATGTGGTTTGAGACAGACATTTATCAATAAGAGCAGGAGTCATAGGGGTATCTTCAGACTGAGAAACGTATTGACATATATAATTTATACAAATGTTTTATATATATATGTATATATATATAATAAATGTCTGAATCTTTCAATCAATAATGAGACATTTTCTAAGCGGTGGTGACATTTTACATTTTCTGAAGGAAATCATTTTAAAATCACAAAGTAATTTCTTAATGGGGAGCATTAACAACTGGGTGTATAAGAAAAACACTAGAACAGAAACTTGAATGTAGATAAGGATCCCAAGGAGGGAGAGTATTTCAGGCATGGAGGACAATCTGTGCAAAAGGAGGGGTGTAGGAAACTGACTGCCATGTATAGGAAACAAGAAATAAAAGTATTTGAATGTAAAATAAAATATGTAAGAAAGAAAAATTTGTAATCAGATCGTGAGTAATACAAGATTAGTGGTTAACCCAGTGATTGGAAAATAGTAAGCCCTTAATAAACTTGTTGACTTACTGTGATGTGTGATTGGTTTTATGTGCCAAAGAGAGTTGTTGATATTTCTTCTTAGACGTAACTGGTAGGAGAGAGGGCACTGAAGACTCTTGGGATTGGTAACTGACACGTCTCTGCCTTTGTTTTCTGATACCTCTAGCTATGTGGAGTATGGGGAGAGGAGAGTCTACAAACAGTGTGGACAACTTGGAGACTGTCAGTCATTTAGGCAGACATGATGAGGGTCTGGATGAATGTGGTGTCCACATAAGTAAAGAGAAGTGTAAGAGTGGGAAACGTATGGTGGTAGAAATCACACATTTCGGCAAAAAAAAAAAATGAATGTGAGAAATGATAGACAATGAAGATTTGAGTATGACTGCAAGATTGCAAATCAAGGTGACTGATAGGCACAGTTCCATTTCTAATAGTAGTAGCCACCATATGCATAACTTTTTAAGGTTTGCAAAGTACTACATGTATTATCTCGCTTGATTCTTCGGACAATGCCGGGGGAAAGGGGGAGGAAGAGAGAAAAAATAATCAGTGCCATGGCAACTCAAGGAAGGGGATGGCAAGGCCAGAGAGAGGATCACCTTCTGAAACATAGTGGTTCTATTAACCCAAACAAGTCTCATAACTTCTCAGAGCAACTCTGTAAGAATATAAGTTGCTTTATTATAGTATATAACATAATAAATATAATTATAATTGTATTTTTCTAACTGTGTTGGTTGTCTCACAAAGATATTCCTGCGCCAGTGAGATCATGGATCTGGACCAAAAAACCGAACAACAAAATATACTTTGTTAATAAGGTGCAGAACTCACTTGTTTCTCTGCTGCAGATGGACTTTATGCATTGTAAGCATCCTTTACATTTTAGTCCCTTTGGAACATTAGACCAGTTGCCCCATCTTAGTTAAGGTATTTGTTTTAGGGAACTTGTAGAGTCATGTAGCCTGTTACTGGTAAATGTGACTGATTAAATTATATGCCCATGCATATTTAGTCCATGATATAGCTATGCATTTCGCATATACTTCTCTCAATCTCTTATACTTCTCCTAGCACATCACTATTCATAGTGACCCTCAGTGCAGTATACAGTGGATCTCTAATAACTGACCTTAATTTGTAAGAAAAAAATATGATTTATCAGTCCAAACTATCCAGATACTTCACATTGGCTGAATCCATGGGGTACCTGCTGAATTCTTCACTGAAGTTTATTATTTTTTAGAGCTCTGAGCATTCTACAATACGTCATTGTGGGAATTTGCTCTTTTAAAATCCTACTTGCACATGCAATACCTAATTAAATAAATGAATTAAGTGAACTTGAAAAACAGACCTGATAGGAATTAAATGCCCTAAACTAGCAGAGAAGAGCATAGGTTCAGGAGGAAAGTCTAATAACCCTACTACCTGATTGCTGATGTTCCACCTTCAATTACATCTTTACACAAGTTCATTGGCATTGAGTTAGTCTGCGAGAATACCAACACATATTCTCGTACCTTAGTCTATACTAAAATTTTTATTCTAATGGCAATTACATACACATAGCACTCTCAATAACAACTCACATTTAAAGATAAGATTTTTGTAGTTTACAAAATATTTTCCTTGCAGTAACATTGAGAGGTATGGAGTAAATATCAGATTTGGGTGTCAGAAGGACTCCTGAACTTGGAGTTAGGCAATCTGGGTTTAAATATCAGGTCTATCACATAACTGCCTGAGAACTTGGGAAGCTTAATTCATTCATTTACCTCAGTTTACTTTTACAAAAAATGAAAGAATCGGTATAGATGATCCAAGGTCCTTCTGCCTCTGAATTAATTACTAAGTCCTCATTCTGTTATGAAGAAAACACAGAGGATTTATGACTCTCCTAATATTAAATGGCAAGTGCATGCTGAAATCAGGACTTGAACCTCAGTCTACTGACTAGATTCCTTCTACCCTTATCAGATTACCCAGTTAACATTTGGCTGATTTCATAAGAGATTCCACCTTGCTTTTTGAATATGGTGTGTGTTAATTCCTTTTGAGATAGGTTGGAGCATTTGGTTTAAGTTTTAATTAGTTACAAAGACAGGCAGCTGTGACACAGTGAGAAAAATCCTCTGATCTGTGGTCTGAAAGTCTAAGTTTGGGATCCAAATCTACATAACTCATCCATTGGTTGTATGACATGGACACACAATATCAGCTTTCTCTTACTGAATATTCCCATATCCAAAATATGAATTTCACTAATTAAGGCATAAATAAGGTAAAGTGTTTTATAAACCACTTGTCAAGTCAATTGACAAGCATTTATTAAGTTATACTCTGTGCCAGGGCCTTTGCTAAACTCTATGTATATAAAGAAAATAAAAACAAAAATAAAAATCAGTCCTTGCCTTCAAGTAGCTCACATTATATTGGGGGAAACAATATGCAAACAACTATATACATGCAAAATGTAAACATTGTGAATTGGAGGTAATTCCAAAGGGAAGGCACTAGCAGTGGGGAGAACTTGGAGAGGGTTTAAAAAAAAAAGCATTTGAACTACCAGCTGAAGTAAGCCAGGGAATACAGGAGGCAGAGAATTCCAGACATGGAGGAGAGAATGTGGGAATTCAGAGAATTGGGAGATGCATTGGAGTGTATGAGGAATATCAAGGAACCCAGTATTGCTAGTTTTTACAGTATATGGAAGAGAATAAGGGGGGGGGGGGAGAAGAATGTAAAGGTAGGAGGGTGCCAGATATTGACAGGCTTCAAAAGCTATACAGATAATTTTATATTTGAACTTGGAAGTAATAGGGAGCCACTGGGATTCATTGATAAAATGAGACATATACCATGTTCAGACTTATGCTTAGGAAGGTCACTTTTATAGCTGATTAAACAATGGAGTGGAGTGAGGAGATCCCTGAGCAATGATAGAAGCTTGTCTCAGGGTGGTGACTATCAAGAGAGAGAAAAGTGAATGTAGGAGAAATGATTTTATAGTAGAATTAACAGTTCTTATCAATAATTTGGATACGGTAAGTGAGAAGAAATGAGGAGTAAAAGATAACACTTTTTAAAATTAATTTATTTTAAACTTAAATACACAATAAGAAAAGAAAAAGAAACTATAAACTTAAATACTAAAAAAATACAAAATAAGAAAGAAAAAAACATGTGCACAGCAGAATGTGAGAGGATTCAAAATGTACAGCAATACATTTTCACGTCAAGAAAGCCTATAATAAATATTAAACATTGCGTTCAGAGCTGTCCATCTTTTCTTTGCTTCCTTGCAAATTTTCTTTTTTTCCCTGCTATGCACTTTTTATTTTGTTCTTTTTTTCCTCTTCCTCTCTTCCCCAGCAACACAATTAAGTGTGAATTATATATATATATATATATATACACACACATATACACACACATATGTATGTATATATGTGTGTGTGCATGTGTATGTATGTCTGTTTGTGTCTGTGTATATGTACATGTGTATGTATGTAGATAAACACACATATACACAAGCATATACACATACACATTTACATACATATATACCCTTACATATATATATATATACTTAGATATTTATAATCATACTCATATATACTCACATACATTCATATGTATCTATGTAAGACTGCACTATACTTGTTGATCTTCTCTTCTCTGAGAATGGATAACAATTTCCTTCATAAGTCCAAATCTTTCCACATTTTTCCATATTTCCACCAAGTCATCATTTCCTACACCATAGCAACATTCCAACTTTATATTGTCTAATTATTTTAAATAGTAACACTTGGGATTTTTGCCTGGATAACTGGGAGTATGGTGGTGTCCTCAACTGTAATAGGAAAAGTGTGGGAAAAAGTAATAATTTTGAGGAAAAGATAATGAACACAGCTTCAGATATGTTATGTTTAATACCTCAATGGGTTATCTAGTTTGAGTTGTTAAACAGGCAGTTGGAGATGCAAGACTTGTGGTCAGGAGGGAGAGATTAGAAATGGAGAAATGGATCTAAAAATCATTATCCAAGAGATGTTCATTGAACTCAAGGGATTTAATGTTATCAGCAATGGAGATATTATAGAGAAGACCTAGAGCAAGTAACTTGAGTGAAACCCACAGTTACCAGGTGTGATTTGGATGAAGATCCATCAAAGATAGCTGAATAGTGGTCA
Source organism: Vombatus ursinus (assembly GCF_900497805.2). Lineage (NCBI taxonomy): Eukaryota > Metazoa > Chordata > Mammalia > Diprotodontia > Vombatidae > Vombatus > Vombatus ursinus. Next base: position 5,316 of record NW_020947511.1, on the reverse strand, counting down.
GACAAGTCAGATATTATTTGTTTATTTATTTATTTATTATTGCTATTGTTACTGTTGTTTAAAAATATATGACATTGATTAATACAGAAACAAAAATATAGCGAGCGAAGTTTTCCTTTCTTTTTGTCCTTCATATCTAGGATATTGTCACAGCCTTTGATCTTCCACAGTGGACAGATGTCTTAGCTATTTAGTTGGGTTCTGTAGTAGCCAGAAAGGCATCCAGAGACATAGACCTCTTTGCTTGAATTGTGATATAAGAATTCATTAAATATACCCTAGAAATATCTTCTAGTCTCGAGACAAGCACAAGCTGTCTTCCTGATAGAATGTAAGCTCCTTAAGAAGAAGGATATTTTTTTTCCTTTTGTTTTTGTCCCAGTATCCCCAGGCCTAGCAAAGGGAATATTGCATGTTGTTGTGGTTGTGGTGGTTTTGTTGTTCAGTCATTTCAGTTACGTCCTTGTCTTTGTGATGTCATTTGGGCTTTTCTTGGCAAAGATACTGGAGTTGTTTGCCATTTCCTTTTCCATTTCATTTTATATTTGAGGAAACTTAGGCAAACAGGGTTAAATGACTTGGCCAGGTTAAAACAGCTAGGAAGTATCTGAGTTCAGATTTTAACTCAGGTCTTCTTGACATCAATCCCAGCTCTCTATCTACTTTGCCACCTAGATGCCATATGGCACATAATAGGTATGTAATAAATGCATGTTGATTGGTCTTTATAAAATTTGATTCAAAGTAATCATCATATATATTGTAACTAAAAATCAATAATACATCATTAAAGAATAGAATCTAGAAACACTACACACAGGTAGCACTAACAACTACAAAATAAATGAAATTTTCCATATATATATATATAATTTAGAAAATATTTCTAAATCAGATTTTTAAATAAGACCACTATGAAATTAGAAGAAAGAGAAAGATGAAAACATATGATGTGGAATGATAACTCCTATCTGACATTTAAATAAAAAATTGATTCTTTTACTTCAACTTGGAAATAGAAGGGGAAGAGAGACACACAGAGAGACAAAGATAGAGAGATATAGAGACGGGGGGGAGGGAGATAGCAGTAGCAACTACTTGTTGCCTAAAAAAATTAAAGTAATGCAAGTCATTTACTGCAAAAACCAAAGAGTCAAGGCACCTATCCAAAGAGGAAATATCTATCTCCTTAAAAAATACAGTAATAAGGTATTTATATAATTCCATTTTTGGAGTATAAATTCTTTTATAAAATTATATGGAGGAGGAGGACAGATAATTATTAGGGATATTGCCTCATAAATTAGGAAGAAATGTAGAGAGTAAAATAAGATTACAACAGATCTAATTAACCTCTATTATCCAAAAAACATTTAAGAATGAGAAATGATCAAGATTAACAAATGAAAAATGGAAAACATCTGTCAAGAATTTTCTAACCAATTATTTCAATGACAGCAAGGTGTACTTTTACATCTTGGTCCTTGAGGTGCTTTGAGAGGAAGTAGAAATGGTACTATAGATATCAAATCATTTTTCTGTAGATTCAGACCAAAGTTGCCTCAGAAGTCAACCATCATACATTTTACAGATGAGTAAAATCAATATGGAAGAGGAATTATAAATGACCAAGTATATACAGATAATGATTTTATTAGCAGGAAGAACAATTTAAAGATAAATGATCAAGTGCAAAGATATCTAAAAAAGAAGTTGAATTGTCAGATGCGATTTTACCCCACAAAATAAAAAAAAAAGAAAATACCTATAATTCCTTGCTGATAATTACTAAATTCTTATTTTTTGACTTTTAATTTATGAACCTTAGGTCTCTGCATATACTGAAGATATCTATGTGAATGTAGGAGAAAAGCAGAAGCTTTCACAAATGATACTCTTCCCAGTTACACAATAACAGAATGGTACAATAATGTCCCCAACTAGACATTTTCACTCAAGAGAAGTATGATTTGATAGAACAAAGTATAGTCTTAATGGTGTTGCCTCTGATGATTTAAAAACCATACAAAACTTCTAGAAATCTATAACAGAAAAAAAAAAAACACTTTTCTTCCCTACAATCCAAAAGCATATAGTTAATATCAACCTAAACAGAAGAAACCTAGGTATTACTATTATGACCCATGTCTGGAGTCAAGTACAAAAGGTAAGAGGAGTCTATGGTAATGCTGAGATCTTCCAGATCTTCACAAATAGAAAATGACATTTTTATCCTGATTACCCTGAATAAAAAAAGATGAATGTACAATAGATGCATTGATTTTTTTTTTGGGGGGGTGAATTTGAATGATATATTTAATGATCCCAAACTTTTCCTTGAAGCAAAATGTCACCTTTGTAAGACCAATAACGTTCCAGTAAAGCTTTATGTCTATTTATTACGGAATGCCATATGTGAGAATTCAAAATTATTAGTCACCCAAAGGGCAATGGAATTTTACATGTTGGGTACAAATAGACTGCACCTATGATTGTGAAGTGGCATAGACCAATTAAATAAAAATTTAGGGTAGAAAAAGAGGTCGCCTAGTCATTTATTTTGCTAGCAAATCAACAATCCACATTGGTACATATGTTAGAGATACAAAGGAAGATCTCTGTCATATTGTGGGAATATTCCTGGAAGATTGGAAGGAAGGCATGGCCAATATTCATAGAAGTTGAGAGACATGAATGGGTTTTAATGTGCACTATTTGAAAAAGTGTCCACATCACTTTGTCCGTGAATCCAATGAACTATTCAACTTAAATAATCACAGTATAGTATAGATGTCCTAGAGTCAGATTCAGAATGAGGAAAAGCTGGATTCAAAGCCAGCCTCTGGCATATATTGTTTAGGTGTCCCTGGGCAAGTCACTGAAGTTCTTTGTGCTCTAGGTAACTCTCTAAGACCATAAGCAGTCATCCAAGTACTGACCTGTTTGACAGATGGAGTTTCCTCCTCAGGAGTTTCCTATATCAAGGAAATCATATCTATCCCCTTTCCAGCCTTTCTCAAAAGAGGAGCTAATATCACAGAGCAGAATTATATAATTGGCCAACCACAACCATTTAAATCCAATGACTATTTGCCAATTTTCTTTTTACATCAGGATTGTTTAATATTGACTTCAAAACAATCATTTCTCATCTTATTCATTTATAAAAGTTCTTTGTTATTATTTTCAAATAATTCAGTGTTCAAATGGAACACTTCCTTAACATGAATAGGAATAAAAGATCCTGTTTATTCATACCTTTTATAATAATATATTTTTGTTAATTAATGGACAATCTGCAGAAATTAGAATGAGCTCAACATTCTCTGCTTTTTTTGTCTTTTTTTCAGATACGGATTTTAAGCATGTTTTCAATGAAATGTCACTAAAAATGATGTTTTCTGTCTTGAGAAAAGCAAATTCCCAAGAAGTCAGTTCAGTCCTTGTCATTTTAGCATATTATGAATAGCACAAGGTGTGTTTGTAGTGTTCCTCTGCTAAATTATTTTCTTTCTATTGATCATGCCTTTGGTTAATGAAGAGGGCTCTTGCCCCTCTATGATTCTTAGAATTGTTTCTACAATCCCTGTTTTAATTAGCATCTATATAAAACAAAATATATTTCATATTTTATATACATATACAGTATATGACTGTGATGTGTATATATATATATATATACATATATGTATATACATATAGATAGTTGATAAATACACGCATGCATATTTGTCCAGGAGAATGCAAGCTCCAATGTGACAGAGGCAATTGAATTTTTTTTTCCTTTTATCACAAGATGCAGCATGGAGAATGGATAGAGAGTTGGCCTTAGGGTCAGGTATCTGAACTAGATTCAAGCTTAACCTCTTATAAATGTTGATTATGTGAACCTGGGCCAATCATATAACCTCTTGTTACGTTAAGCAACTCTCTGAGATTCTATGTTACAAAAAACTTTTCAATTAGTTTGGGTAGAAAAAGATTTTGGTTCCTTGGTTTTTGTTGTTGTTGTTATTATTGTTGTTAATTGAAAGTCAACTACACTAGTGGAGTTGTAGGTATGAACCAAAACCACAACTTCCAAAATAAAGCCCAGGGCAGAGTTCCAGGGCAGAGTCCGTCAGTCAACTACTGACTACAGAACACCTTCTGTGTTCAAGGAACTGTTCTAAACTCTGACAACAGAAAACAAGGGAGAAAACTTGCAAAAACAATATACAAACAAGCTATATACAAGATAAATAATAACAGCAATAGAGGAGACACTAGAATTAAGAGGAATTGATGCCTTGTACAAAGGTAGCATTTAAATGTTTGTTGAATTGAGTATCTTCTTTGAATTATCAGAGAGAGAGAGAGACAGATGAAGCATAGAAAAATTGATAGATGGATAGATAGATGTACAAGCTTCACTGTAACGACAAATTAATAAGATAACATGACTCATTAATGTAAGTATATAGAATATCAAGTTTTGTGAAATAAACAGTATTTGTACATAAAAATAGGGCAGCTAGGTGGTGTGGTGAATAGAGCACTGGGCCTGGAATCAGGAAGACCTGAGTTCAAGTTTGTCCTCAGACAATTACTAGCTATGTGACCCTGCGCAAGTTACTTAAGCCTATTTACCTAAGTTCTTCATCTGTAAAATGATCTGGAGAAAGAAATGACAAACTATTCTAGAATCTCTGCCAAGAAAACCCCCAAGAGTCAGACACGACTGGAATGACTGAACAACAAAATACATAAAGAATCCCACCAAGAAGTACAAGACTATTAGTGAGAAATACCAATGAGAAAATATTCTTACTCTAGGTTTTACTAGAGATAATTTAATACCATCCACAATTTCCCCAGTGTCAAGGCGGAAAAGGGAATCCTTAGTCAAGCTAGCTTTAACTAATTTGTAAGGCTAAAGTCATGAGTACCAAAAGATAATCAGTTTAAAGATACCAAATTATTTAGGGTTTGCAATTCTATTAGGTAAAATGAAGTTGTCATCTTTCCTCAATGATAGTTTATAGAGTCCAAAGACCTCACCTCCGAAGACAGCATAGCAGAGTAGATGAAGGGCCAAACCCACGTTAGAAGGTATGTTCACTTCCAGTTACTAGCCCTGGGGAAGTTACAGAGGTGCTGCTGAACTGCATCAGTGAATAGGCTTCCATCCACATGTTTGAATTTACAGTTTGCATACCTCCCCATTCCAAGCCCCACCCCATTCTGTGGTTTTATCCGTGTGGTGTACTTCTATTGTGGAACTCCAAACCCCCCCCACCAAAAAAGACCTTACTTTACTCGTTCCATCATTCAAAC
>NW_020947510.1:0-7600 GCF_900497805.2 Vombatus ursinus | reverse complement strand
TGGGGTGCCGGGAAGGGAACAGGGTCCGGTGGGGTGCCGGGAAGGGAGCAGGTCATTTACAGAACAGGATGTTGCACCCCACCCTTGAGGATTTCACCCAGGGTGTTGTAACAGCCGTTAGGGGAAGCTGAGCCAGAGGCCCCGGGGCGTGGTGCCCCAGGGTCCCTAACGGAGGGTCTATCACATTCCCCCCTTTTCAAGAGCAAGTTATACAGAGGACTCAACAGAGTCCAGGGGCGCTAACTCTTCCAGATCCGGGGGTGTATATGATTTGCGTAGGACAAACAGTTTCAGAGACTGTATACGCTGCTGGATGTAGCGGGAGAGACAATTCATGATGCAAGGGGCGACCAATAATCCTAGGAGGAGAAGAGCCAAGGGGCCCATTATAGCAGAGAGTAGAGTGGTGAGCCAGGGGGACCAGTTATACAAGTCCTGGTACCAGGAGGAGCTGCGGGCTCGGGCTCGGTCCCTATCATCTAACCGCTGCCTTAATGCCTGCAGGGATTCCGGATGACACCTGAACGATTGGTATAGAAACAACAGGTCTCTCCCAGGGCCATACACAGCCCCCCCTGTTTCAGGAATAACAGGTCAAGGGCGCGGCGGTTCTGAAGTACCACCTCCGCTAGGGAATCCAGGGAAGTCTCCAGGTGGGAGACTAGTCCCTCCAGAGCTCGTAGGTCCTTATCCACCTGGGTACTGAGGGCCGCATAATCTGCCTTTCCCTGCACTAGGGCGGTTGCTCCCACGGCTGCAGACCCGGCCACCCCGAGCCCCACCAGCAAGGGCACTAAGATAGGGGCTGCCCTTCTGGAGCGGGGTAGGCCAAAGTGTTCAGTGGCCCCCTCCTCGGAATACACATACACTTGTGGGAACACCCTAACTATCACACAGATCTCAGTGGGGCTGAGGAAGTGGCGATCTTGTATACAGGTGGTGAGGCCCAGAGTGCAGGCGAACCAAGTCTCGGGTGGGGTGGTTATCAGGAAGCCCGGCCTATTGGACGAGGGTGTGACTAAGATAACAGAAGTGCAGGTTGAATTAAATGGGGAAGCTCTCAACGGGTAGTCAGGTCCAAGCAAGCACGTCCCTGTGCCCTGGACGTCATCCAAGGTCAATTTAGGCCTATTTGGGTTACAGCGGGCGGGGATTGCTGTGGAGGAGGGGTTCTGCATGGACAAGTTCCCCAGAAATGAACTGTTTAACTCCAAAGCAACCCCCACAAAGTATGGGGGAGCCAGGTTTAGACACAGCCAGCAGGCGGTAGTGACATTGGGGTCGGAGGAATTCAAGAATGCATGGACCGCAGTAAGGGTGTCAAGTATGGAGGCCCCAGGGGCACCGGGTGTTTTCAGAGTCGCCGACCCTGGTGTAGCAGAGGGCTCAGCAGACGGAATCAGATCTATCTTGGCCCGTGGGTTGAGGACAGGGTTGGGGCCTATGGGAAGGGGCTGAACGGGTAGGGCGACCTTTTGTATTGTAAAAAGGACGCCGTTGTCCCATCCAGTCATATACAACCTCAACCCCCATGAATGCCCAAGATTCCATGAATCATCCGTGTACTGTTTGACCGTTAAGATCATGGGGTTGCATTTTCCAGGCCAGCAGGAATACAGGAGAGGTGACTGTCTTTCCAAAGTGATGAGCGGGTCTTTTCCACCCCCAGGAATCCAGTCTGCCACTGTCTCACACCCCCATTCTGCGCAGTGGAAACTGCCGTCTCCACGGCAAGAGGGGCTTCCGGTAGCAGGACAGGCATAGAACTGGATGCCCCTGATATTATATTCACCTTGTCCTGCTCCATGTTGGGTGGCTGGTATGGGAATAGTAGGGCAGTGCCCGCCCCCTCCCGTCACAGGGTCCTGCAGGTGCCTTTCTCTATTCCATCCCGATCCTAAGAGGGCACAGAGGTCAAACCTGAAGGTAGGCGGGCCATAGCAAGTTAAGGTCTGTATGATGGTGCCATCATTGGTGCGGGATAGAATCCACCTATGTGGCGTGGGGCGGTAGGGGTTACAGACTGCGGGATATTCCTTATAAGCAAACAGGAGAAGCGAAAGAATCAAGTTTTGGAGAGCCGGAGCCTTAGATCCGACACCGCCTCTGCTTTCCATGTCGCGGGCTCAGGCGCCGGAGTCTTCTTGACGTGTGACCGATGTATCCAAGCCTTTCGACCTGCGACTTTCACGGCCGATGGGTTGCAGAGGATCACTTGGTAGGGCCCAGTCCACCGCGGTTCCAGAGCCGATCCGGCAGGCAGTTTGCGGGTGAGGACCCAGTCTCCAGGTGTCAAGGCCTCCGAGGTAGCGGCAGGATTTGAACTTCTCCCCGCAGCCTTCAGGACCGATCGTACCGCGTCTTGGACCTCCCGGAGTGCCTGAAAGGACTTAAGAAGAGTGGGGTTAGTAAAATCCGGGGCTGGGGTCGCCCCCGTTACCTTTGGTAGGACAGGTGGGGGCGCCCCATAAAGAATCTCGTATGGGGAGAGAGAGAGAGTGGAAGAGTTAGGAGTACACCTAGCCCGAAGGAGAGCGAAAGGGAGGAGGCTAACCCAGTTATCGCCAGTTTCCAGTTTGAGCTTAGCAATGTGTTCCTTCAAAGTCCTATTCATCCTTTCTACTTGCCCTGAACTCTGAGGCCGGTACGCACAATGTAGCTTCCACTTCAGTCCCAGCATCTTGGATAAGTTCTGAATTGTTGCAGATACGAATGACGGCCCATTGTCGGACCCTATTGAAGCTGGCAAGCCGAATCTGGGAATAATTTCAAAGAACAGTTTTTTTGCAACTACCGTGGCGGTTTCGGCTTTTACTGGGAACGCTTCTGGCCACCCGGAGAACGTGTCTATGAATACAAGGAGGAATCGGTACCCCCCCTGTCCAGGTCCCATATCAGTGAAATCAACTTCCCAGTGATCCCCGGGGAAGGTCCCCCATGGTCTATCAGCCGGCACCCTCGTCGCCGGCCGGGGGTTGATCTTTGCACATGTACTGCATCTCCTGGCCGCCTCTTCAGCTGCCTGTTTCATCCCTGGGCTGTAGAAATGCCTACTCACCAGGTCATAGAGCCTGGTTCCGCCTAGATGGGTGAGGTCATGGAGGGTCATCAACAGAGGGGGCAGGAGGGCTTTGGGCAGGATTAACAGACCGTTTGGGTGTCTTCTCCATCCCCCCTTTTCAGGCACGCCATCCGGATCGCCGGACTGGTAAGAAGGTCGTGCGGGCAACAAATTTTCCGTCTGGACAGCGAAGGTGGGGAGAGGCGTCCTTCTTGCGGCCGCACGGGCGGCTCTATCTGCGGCTGCATTTCCCTGCGACTGGGGGTCCGTCCCACGGGTGTGAGCTGGGACATGGATGACTGCCACCTCTTTGGGAAGCCAGACAGCATCCAGGAGATCCTGAATCTGCCTCTTATTCCTGATCTCCTTCCCTGCTGAAGTTAGCAGGCCGCGCTGCTGGTACACGAATCCGTGAACATGGACAGTCGCGAATGCATACCTGCTGTCAGTGTAGATATTGACTCTCTTGCCCTTCGCGAGCCGGAGTGCCTGTGTCAAGGCAACCAGCTCTGCCCGCTGGGCAGAAGAACCAGGCGGCAGGGCTGCGTCCCAGAGGGTCTCGGTCGGGGTCACCACTGCGGCCCCGGCCCTCCGAATCCCATCCTCCACGAAGCTGCTGCCATCTGTGAAGAGGATCATGTCAGGGCTGGTCATAGGTACATCAGTAAGGCCGGGCCGGGAGGTGTGGATGGCGTCAAGGACGTCCAGGCAATCATGCAGCGGTGATGCCGGCGGGGAGTTGGGAAGCAGCGTAGCGGGGTTCAAGGTCACGGGCGCAGAGAAGGTTATGCGGGTTGGATCTAACAGGAGGGACTGGTAGTGAGTCAGACGAGAATTAGAGATCCACCGAGTGGGAGGGGTGTGCAGCAACTGCTCCAGGTGGTGAGATGCAGAAATCTCAAGGGGCTGGCCGAAGGTCAGCTTTGTTGCCTCCCTGACCAGGGTCGCGACAGCCGCGACAGTTCGAAGACATGTAGGCCACCCAGCAGCGACCGAGTCAAGCTGCTTGGAAAGATAGGCCACTGGGCGATTCCAGGGCCCCAAAGGCTGGGTTAGCACTCCCTTGGCCACTGCCTGAGATTCTGAGACATAGAGGCGGAACGGCTTAGTCAGGTCTGGCAGGGCAAGAGCGGGGGTGCTAGCTAACGCTCCGCGCAGTTTGTTAAAAGCCTCCTCCTGCCTTGGTCCCCACAGGAACTTGGCAGGCTCACCTGACAGTGCCTCATACAGTGGTTTAGCGATTTCCGCAAATCCTAAGATCCACAGTCGGCAGTACCCGGCCATTCCCAAAAATTCGCGGAGCCCGCGGCGGGTTGCTGGGGCCGGCATGCCCAGGATAGCTGACACACGTTCCCGCGAAAGCAGCCTTTGTCCGGACTGCAGGGTGAATCCTAGATAGATAACAGATTGTAAGCACAGCTGAGCTTTCTTACCCGAAACCCGATAGCCCGACTTGTCCAATAGCTGCAGGAGGTGCAGTATGGCATCTTGGCAGGTCGTCTCGGATGAAGCGGCCAGCAGCAGGTCATCCACATACTGGAGGAGTGTGACCTCGGGGTGGGATACGCGAAACCTGGCTAGGTCCGAGGCCAGGGCTGAGCCAAAAAGAGTAGGAGAGTTCTTGTACCCTTGAGGCAATCGAGTCCAGGTCAGTTGGGAGGACGTTCCGGTTGAGGGGTCGGTCCATGTGAAAGCGAATATAGGCTGGCTGATAGGGGCCAGCGGGATGGAAAAGAAAGCGTCCTTCAAGTCCAAGACAGTGTACCATGTGCGGGTTGGAGTCAAAGAGGACAACAAGGTATACGGATTAGGCACAGTGGGATGGACTGTCTCCACCCTGGCATTCACCTCCCGCAAGTCCTGGACTGGGCGAAAATCTCCGGATCCGGGCTTACGGACCGGCAACAGGGGAGTGTTCCAAGGACTTTGACATGGTCGTAGTATGCCAGCCTGAAGAAGTCGGTCGATATGGGGTTTGATTCCCAGAAGAGCAGGTCGGGATACCTGATACTGTTGGACCCGCACAGGAGTAGCAGTAGACAGGAGTTGGACCACCACAGGGGCCTGGTGGGCAGCTAGCCCAAAAGGGTTTAACTCAGCCCACACTCCCGGCACTAAACTCCTGTACTGACTCAGCAGTGGGGACGGGGCATCAACCGACGGCTGCCTGGGAGAAAGGAGGCGGGACTCCTCGGAGAGGGGACAGGTCAAGACGAGCTGGGGCACGCTGACCCCCAGGGTGGGAGTAGGTCCCTTAAAAGAAATTACAGCTTGGAGTTTATGCAAGAGGTCTCGACCCAGGAGGGGGTAGGGACAGTCGGGCATGACCAGAAAAGAGTGAGACACCGAGCCTTCCCCTAGCCGGACCTCACGGGCGGTGGTGAAAGGCACTGCTTGGATACGGCCTGTAGCCCCCTGGACCTGTATTTTAGAGGAGGACAGGGGACCTAGTGGAGAGTTCAGAACTGATGCAGCTGCCCCTGAGTCTACGAGGAAAGAGATTGGCCGACCCCCAACAGTGAGTGTCACCCTTGGCTCCAGGGGGTCCAGGGTCATAGTAGACTTGGAGCCAGGGCACCCCTAATCATCCATGTCCAAGGTTAGGACTGGCTCTGGTTTAGTCTTTTGCTGCCGATTTGGGCATTCGGACTTCCAGTGGCCAGTAGCTTTGCAATATGCACATTGGTCTCGGCCTAGGGGGGGCCTGCCCGTATTTCTCCCTTGAGGCCGGGGACCAGGCCTTCCCCCTTTTCCGCTTTGCCTGTCCCCCGGGATTTGTGCCAGAGCTGCCACGACTGCCCGTGTCATGGAGCGTGCCTGTTTTTCTTGCAGCTCCTCCCGGGAGTCATAAACCCGCTTGGCTACTTCCATGAGTTCAGTAAGAGTCTTACCCTCGAATCCATCCAATTTTTGCAGTTTTTGCCGGATGTCAGGAGCCGAATTAGACACAAAGTCTATCACCACTGCTCTCCGGTTGTTAGGATCCTCAGGGTCAATGGGGGTGTAAGTGCGGTAGGCCTCATACAATCTTTCCAAATAAGCAGCTGGAGATTCATTTTTCCCTTGCTTGATCTCACTAACCTTAGACATATTGGTGGGCTTCCGCGCTGCAGCCCTTAACCCCCCTAACAGTAACTGGCGATACCTGTCTAAAGCCTCTCGCCCCCGATCAGAATTTGGGTCCCAGTCAGGGCGACTTTCGGGAAAAACATGATTCCGGCGGCCCGGATCAGTTGAGGGGCGGCCGTCGGGGTCCATAACCCTTTTCCTGGCTTCCAATATGATCTTATCGCGCTCCTCAGTGGTGAAAAGAACCCGCAGGAGCTGCTGACAGTCATCCCAAGTAGGCTGGTGTGTATAGAAGACTGTCTCCAAAAGGGAAATCAGACTTTGGGGCTTGTCTGAAAAGGATGGATTCTGTTGTTTCCAATTGTATAAATCACTGGTTGAAAAGGGGACATAGACCATGAAGGGTCTCCCCGACTCCCCGGGGGTCGTGGGGACCTGTCGCAGGGGAAAGGCAGATACAGTGGAGTCGGGGGAAAACCCGGACCCGGAGGAGCCGTAAGGCGTCCCTGTTCGAGTATGAGGAGGACTTGTCAGAGGCGGGGCCGAGGGGTGGCTCCGCCCCTGAACAGGATATGGTGGGGGTCGGGGCTCAGCCGGGTCCAGGGGGTCAGGATCGGAAGGGGGTAAGACCTTGGCTCCTACTTGTGTAGTCCCGGGAACTTTTTGACCGGATGTTGGCCCCAAGTGCACCCCAACTTTGGACAAAGCTTGAACCCGGAGTGGCTTTGATGGGGGTTTAAAATCTATCCATGCAGTTATATATGGGATCTGATCGGGATGGCCAGGGGTCCCATAAGCAATCTTCCTGACCCTCCCAGTAATGGTCACGTCAAATGTCCCTTCCGGGGGCCACCCAACCCCAAATGTAGGCCATTCTTGTTGGCAAAAAGTGGACAAATTTTCTTTGGTAACCTGAAACCCATATCCCTTGGCAATGCGCCGAAACTGTTTAAAATTCTGTAGGACAACTGAGAGAGGGGTCCCCGGTGCGGGGCTTGACGGCCCCTGACCCATCACGGACGGGAAGAGGCGAATCAATTAGGACAATCACAGACGGATAAAACATATAAGACAGACATAAACAGTTAAGGCAACACTCCAGACATTAACATGTGGCGCCAGACTGCAGATAATCAGGACTCTCACACGGCGTCCCGTGGAGGTCAGTAAGGGCGTTACAGCTGCGTCCAGCCAGGCCACTTACTTCCGTTGAGTACTCACCGATCAGACTGAGACCAGAGCGCTCGGTGCCCAATTAAGAAATTTAGAGGGAGAATACAGGGCGGGCTGGTTCGCACGGGATAAGTCAGTGTTCGGGGCCGGGGCACATCTTCCCGGTGGCCACCCCTGAACACGTCCCCCCCGGCCTTCCAGCAACGCCGAAGCAGCTGGCCCAAAGGGCGATCTCGGTGGGACCTCCAAATGAACTGGACGCCCGAGAGAAATCAGAGCATCACACCCAATTGACTT
>NW_020947509.1:0-7600 GCF_900497805.2 Vombatus ursinus | reverse complement strand
TGGGGTGCCGGGAAGGGAACAGGGTCCGGTGGGGTGCCGGGAAGGGAGCAGGTCATTTACAGAACAGGATGTTGCACCCCACCCTTGAGGATTTCACCCAGGGTGTTGTAACAGCCGTTAGGGGAAGCTGAGCCAGAGGCCCCGGGGCGTGGTGCCCCAGGGTCCCTAACGGAGGGTCTATCACATTCCCCCCTTTTCAAGAGCAAGTTATACAGAGGACTCAACAGAGTCCAGGGGCGCTAACTCTTCCAGATCCGGGGGTGTATATGATTTGCGTAGGACAAACAGTTTCAGAGACTGTATACGCTGCTGGATGTAGCGGGAGAGACAATTCATGATGCAAGGGGCGACCAATAATCCTAGGAGGAGAAGAGCCAAGGGGCCCATTATAGCAGAGAGTAGAGTGGTGAGCCAGGGGGACCAGTTATACAAGTCCTGGTACCAGGAGGAGCTGCGGGCTCGGGCTCGGTCCCTATCATCTAACCGCTGCCTTAATGCCTGCAGGGATTCCGGATGACACCTGAACGATTGGTATAGAAACAACAGGTCTCTCCCAGGGCCATACACAGCCCCCCCTGTTTCAGGAATAACAGGTCAAGGGCGCGGCGGTTCTGAAGTACCACCTCCGCTAGGGAATCCAGGGAAGTCTCCAGGTGGGAGACTAGTCCCTCCAGAGCTCGTAGGTCCTTATCCACCTGGGTACTGAGGGCCGCATAATCTGCCTTTCCCTGCACTAGGGCGGTTGCTCCCACGGCTGCAGACCCGGCCACCCCGAGCCCCACCAGCAAGGGCACTAAGATAGGGGCTGCCCTTCTGGAGCGGGGTAGGCCAAAGTGTTCAGTGGCCCCCTCCTCGGAATACACATACACTTGTGGGAACACCCTAACTATCACACAGATCTCAGTGGGGCTGAGGAAGTGGCGATCTTGTATACAGGTGGTGAGGCCCAGAGTGCAGGCGAACCAAGTCTCGGGTGGGGTGGTTATCAGGAAGCCCGGCCTATTGGACGAGGGTGTGACTAAGATAACAGAAGTGCAGGTTGAATTAAATGGGGAAGCTCTCAACGGGTAGTCAGGTCCAAGCAAGCACGTCCCTGTGCCCTGGACGTCATCCAAGGTCAATTTAGGCCTATTTGGGTTACAGCGGGCGGGGATTGCTGTGGAGGAGGGGTTCTGCATGGACAAGTTCCCCAGAAATGAACTGTTTAACTCCAAAGCAACCCCCACAAAGTATGGGGGAGCCAGGTTTAGACACAGCCAGCAGGCGGTAGTGACATTGGGGTCGGAGGAATTCAAGAATGCATGGACCGCAGTAAGGGTGTCAAGTATGGAGGCCCCAGGGGCACCGGGTGTTTTCAGAGTCGCCGACCCTGGTGTAGCAGAGGGCTCAGCAGACGGAATCAGATCTATCTTGGCCCGTGGGTTGAGGACAGGGTTGGGGCCTATGGGAAGGGGCTGAACGGGTAGGGCGACCTTTTGTATTGTAAAAAGGACGCCGTTGTCCCATCCAGTCATATACAACCTCAACCCCCATGAATGCCCAAGATTCCATGAATCATCCGTGTACTGTTTGACCGTTAAGATCATGGGGTTGCATTTTCCAGGCCAGCAGGAATACAGGAGAGGTGACTGTCTTTCCAAAGTGATGAGCGGGTCTTTTCCACCCCCAGGAATCCAGTCTGCCACTGTCTCACACCCCCATTCTGCGCAGTGGAAACTGCCGTCTCCACGGCAAGAGGGGCTTCCGGTAGCAGGACAGGCATAGAACTGGATGCCCCTGATATTATATTCACCTTGTCCTGCTCCATGTTGGGTGGCTGGTATGGGAATAGTAGGGCAGTGCCCGCCCCCTCCCGTCACAGGGTCCTGCAGGTGCCTTTCTCTATTCCATCCCGATCCTAAGAGGGCACAGAGGTCAAACCTGAAGGTAGGCGGGCCATAGCAAGTTAAGGTCTGTATGATGGTGCCATCATTGGTGCGGGATAGAATCCACCTATGTGGCGTGGGGCGGTAGGGGTTACAGACTGCGGGATATTCCTTATAAGCAAACAGGAGAAGCGAAAGAATCAAGTTTTGGAGAGCCGGAGCCTTAGATCCGACACCGCCTCTGCTTTCCATGTCGCGGGCTCAGGCGCCGGAGTCTTCTTGACGTGTGACCGATGTATCCAAGCCTTTCGACCTGCGACTTTCACGGCCGATGGGTTGCAGAGGATCACTTGGTAGGGCCCAGTCCACCGCGGTTCCAGAGCCGATCCGGCAGGCAGTTTGCGGGTGAGGACCCAGTCTCCAGGTGTCAAGGCCTCCGAGGTAGCGGCAGGATTTGAACTTCTCCCCGCAGCCTTCAGGACCGATCGTACCGCGTCTTGGACCTCCCGGAGTGCCTGAAAGGACTTAAGAAGAGTGGGGTTAGTAAAATCCGGGGCTGGGGTCGCCCCCGTTACCTTTGGTAGGACAGGTGGGGGCGCCCCATAAAGAATCTCGTATGGGGAGAGAGAGAGAGTGGAAGAGTTAGGAGTACACCTAGCCCGAAGGAGAGCGAAAGGGAGGAGGCTAACCCAGTTATCGCCAGTTTCCAGTTTGAGCTTAGCAATGTGTTCCTTCAAAGTCCTATTCATCCTTTCTACTTGCCCTGAACTCTGAGGCCGGTACGCACAATGTAGCTTCCACTTCAGTCCCAGCATCTTGGATAAGTTCTGAATTGTTGCAGATACGAATGACGGCCCATTGTCGGACCCTATTGAAGCTGGCAAGCCGAATCTGGGAATAATTTCAAAGAACAGTTTTTTTGCAACTACCGTGGCGGTTTCGGCTTTTACTGGGAACGCTTCTGGCCACCCGGAGAACGTGTCTATGAATACAAGGAGGAATCGGTACCCCCCCTGTCCAGGTCCCATATCAGTGAAATCAACTTCCCAGTGATCCCCGGGGAAGGTCCCCCATGGTCTATCAGCCGGCACCCTCGTCGCCGGCCGGGGGTTGATCTTTGCACATGTACTGCATCTCCTGGCCGCCTCTTCAGCTGCCTGTTTCATCCCTGGGCTGTAGAAATGCCTACTCACCAGGTCATAGAGCCTGGTTCCGCCTAGATGGGTGAGGTCATGGAGGGTCATCAACAGAGGGGGCAGGAGGGCTTTGGGCAGGATTAACAGACCGTTTGGGTGTCTTCTCCATCCCCCCTTTTCAGGCACGCCATCCGGATCGCCGGACTGGTAAGAAGGTCGTGCGGGCAACAAATTTTCCGTCTGGACAGCGAAGGTGGGGAGAGGCGTCCTTCTTGCGGCCGCACGGGCGGCTCTATCTGCGGCTGCATTTCCCTGCGACTGGGGGTCCGTCCCACGGGTGTGAGCTGGGACATGGATGACTGCCACCTCTTTGGGAAGCCAGACAGCATCCAGGAGATCCTGAATCTGCCTCTTATTCCTGATCTCCTTCCCTGCTGAAGTTAGCAGGCCGCGCTGCTGGTACACGAATCCGTGAACATGGACAGTCGCGAATGCATACCTGCTGTCAGTGTAGATATTGACTCTCTTGCCCTTCGCGAGCCGGAGTGCCTGTGTCAAGGCAACCAGCTCTGCCCGCTGGGCAGAAGAACCAGGCGGCAGGGCTGCGTCCCAGAGGGTCTCGGTCGGGGTCACCACTGCGGCCCCGGCCCTCCGAATCCCATCCTCCACGAAGCTGCTGCCATCTGTGAAGAGGATCATGTCAGGGCTGGTCATAGGTACATCAGTAAGGCCGGGCCGGGAGGTGTGGATGGCGTCAAGGACGTCCAGGCAATCATGCAGCGGTGATGCCGGCGGGGAGTTGGGAAGCAGCGTAGCGGGGTTCAAGGTCACGGGCGCAGAGAAGGTTATGCGGGTTGGATCTAACAGGAGGGACTGGTAGTGAGTCAGACGAGAATTAGAGATCCACCGAGTGGGAGGGGTGTGCAGCAACTGCTCCAGGTGGTGAGATGCAGAAATCTCAAGGGGCTGGCCGAAGGTCAGCTTTGTTGCCTCCCTGACCAGGGTCGCGACAGCCGCGACAGTTCGAAGACATGTAGGCCACCCAGCAGCGACCGAGTCAAGCTGCTTGGAAAGATAGGCCACTGGGCGATTCCAGGGCCCCAAAGGCTGGGTTAGCACTCCCTTGGCCACTGCCTGAGATTCTGAGACATAGAGGCGGAACGGCTTAGTCAGGTCTGGCAGGGCAAGAGCGGGGGTGCTAGCTAACGCTCCGCGCAGTTTGTTAAAAGCCTCCTCCTGCCTTGGTCCCCACAGGAACTTGGCAGGCTCACCTGACAGTGCCTCATACAGTGGTTTAGCGATTTCCGCAAATCCTAAGATCCACAGTCGGCAGTACCCGGCCATTCCCAAAAATTCGCGGAGCCCGCGGCGGGTTGCTGGGGCCGGCATGCCCAGGATAGCTGACACACGTTCCCGCGAAAGCAGCCTTTGTCCGGACTGCAGGGTGAATCCTAGATAGATAACAGATTGTAAGCACAGCTGAGCTTTCTTACCCGAAACCCGATAGCCCGACTTGTCCAATAGCTGCAGGAGGTGCAGTATGGCATCTTGGCAGGTCGTCTCGGATGAAGCGGCCAGCAGCAGGTCATCCACATACTGGAGGAGTGTGACCTCGGGGTGGGATACGCGAAACCTGGCTAGGTCCGAGGCCAGGGCTGAGCCAAAAAGAGTAGGAGAGTTCTTGTACCCTTGAGGCAATCGAGTCCAGGTCAGTTGGGAGGACGTTCCGGTTGAGGGGTCGGTCCATGTGAAAGCGAATATAGGCTGGCTGATAGGGGCCAGCGGGATGGAAAAGAAAGCGTCCTTCAAGTCCAAGACAGTGTACCATGTGCGGGTTGGAGTCAAAGAGGACAACAAGGTATACGGATTAGGCACAGTGGGATGGACTGTCTCCACCCTGGCATTCACCTCCCGCAAGTCCTGGACTGGGCGAAAATCTCCGGATCCGGGCTTACGGACCGGCAACAGGGGAGTGTTCCAAGGACTTTGACATGGTCGTAGTATGCCAGCCTGAAGAAGTCGGTCGATATGGGGTTTGATTCCCAGAAGAGCAGGTCGGGATACCTGATACTGTTGGACCCGCACAGGAGTAGCAGTAGACAGGAGTTGGACCACCACAGGGGCCTGGTGGGCAGCTAGCCCAAAAGGGTTTAACTCAGCCCACACTCCCGGCACTAAACTCCTGTACTGACTCAGCAGTGGGGACGGGGCATCAACCGACGGCTGCCTGGGAGAAAGGAGGCGGGACTCCTCGGAGAGGGGACAGGTCAAGACGAGCTGGGGCACGCTGACCCCCAGGGTGGGAGTAGGTCCCTTAAAAGAAATTACAGCTTGGAGTTTATGCAAGAGGTCTCGACCCAGGAGGGGGTAGGGACAGTCGGGCATGACCAGAAAAGAGTGAGACACCGAGCCTTCCCCTAGCCGGACCTCACGGGCGGTGGTGAAAGGCACTGCTTGGATACGGCCTGTAGCCCCCTGGACCTGTATTTTAGAGGAGGACAGGGGACCTAGTGGAGAGTTCAGAACTGATGCAGCTGCCCCTGAGTCTACGAGGAAAGAGATTGGCCGACCCCCAACAGTGAGTGTCACCCTTGGCTCCAGGGGGTCCAGGGTCATAGTAGACTTGGAGCCAGGGCACCCCTAATCATCCATGTCCAAGGTTAGGACTGGCTCTGGTTTAGTCTTTTGCTGCCGATTTGGGCATTCGGACTTCCAGTGGCCAGTAGCTTTGCAATATGCACATTGGTCTCGGCCTAGGGGGGGCCTGCCCGTATTTCTCCCTTGAGGCCGGGGACCAGGCCTTCCCCCTTTTCCGCTTTGCCTGTCCCCCGGGATTTGTGCCAGAGCTGCCACGACTGCCCGTGTCATGGAGCGTGCCTGTTTTTCTTGCAGCTCCTCCCGGGAGTCATAAACCCGCTTGGCTACTTCCATGAGTTCAGTAAGAGTCTTACCCTCGAATCCATCCAATTTTTGCAGTTTTTGCCGGATGTCAGGAGCCGAATTAGACACAAAGTCTATCACCACTGCTCTCCGGTTGTTAGGATCCTCAGGGTCAATGGGGGTGTAAGTGCGGTAGGCCTCATACAATCTTTCCAAATAAGCAGCTGGAGATTCATTTTTCCCTTGCTTGATCTCACTAACCTTAGACATATTGGTGGGCTTCCGCGCTGCAGCCCTTAACCCCCCTAACAGTAACTGGCGATACCTGTCTAAAGCCTCTCGCCCCCGATCAGAATTTGGGTCCCAGTCAGGGCGACTTTCGGGAAAAACATGATTCCGGCGGCCCGGATCAGTTGAGGGGCGGCCGTCGGGGTCCATAACCCTTTTCCTGGCTTCCAATATGATCTTATCGCGCTCCTCAGTGGTGAAAAGAACCCGCAGGAGCTGCTGACAGTCATCCCAAGTAGGCTGGTGTGTATAGAAGACTGTCTCCAAAAGGGAAATCAGACTTTGGGGCTTGTCTGAAAAGGATGGATTCTGTTGTTTCCAATTGTATAAATCACTGGTTGAAAAGGGGACATAGACCATGAAGGGTCTCCCCGACTCCCCGGGGGTCGTGGGGACCTGTCGCAGGGGAAAGGCAGATACAGTGGAGTCGGGGGAAAACCCGGACCCGGAGGAGCCGTAAGGCGTCCCTGTTCGAGTATGAGGAGGACTTGTCAGAGGCGGGGCCGAGGGGTGGCTCCGCCCCTGAACAGGATATGGTGGGGGTCGGGGCTCAGCCGGGTCCAGGGGGTCAGGATCGGAAGGGGGTAAGACCTTGGCTCCTACTTGTGTAGTCCCGGGAACTTTTTGACCGGATGTTGGCCCCAAGTGCACCCCAACTTTGGACAAAGCTTGAACCCGGAGTGGCTTTGATGGGGGTTTAAAATCTATCCATGCAGTTATATATGGGATCTGATCGGGATGGCCAGGGGTCCCATAAGCAATCTTCCTGACCCTCCCAGTAATGGTCACGTCAAATGTCCCTTCCGGGGGCCACCCAACCCCAAATGTAGGCCATTCTTGTTGGCAAAAAGTGGACAAATTTTCTTTGGTAACCTGAAACCCATATCCCTTGGCAATGCGCCGAAACTGTTTAAAATTCTGTAGGACAACTGAGAGAGGGGTCCCCGGTGCGGGGCTTGACGGCCCCTGACCCATCACGGACGGGAAGAGGCGAATCAATTAGGACAATCACAGACGGATAAAACATATAAGACAGACATAAACAGTTAAGGCAACACTCCAGACATTAACATGTGGCGCCAGACTGCAGATAATCAGGACTCTCACACGGCGTCCCGTGGAGGTCAGTAAGGGCGTTACAGCTGCGTCCAGCCAGGCCACTTACTTCCGTTGAGTACTCACCGATCAGACTGAGACCAGAGCGCTCGGTGCCCAATTAAGAAATTTAGAGGGAGAATACAGGGCGGGCTGGTTCGCACGGGATAAGTCAGTGTTCGGGGCCGGGGCACATCTTCCCGGTGGCCACCCCTGAACACGTCCCCCCCGGCCTTCCAGCAACGCCGAAGCAGCTGGCCCAAAGGGCGATCTCGGTGGGACCTCCAAATGAACTGGACGCCCGAGAGAAATCAGAGCATCACACCCAATTGACTT
>NW_020947508.1:0-10032 GCF_900497805.2 Vombatus ursinus | reverse complement strand
AAAGAGCAAGGTCATATTACGTATTTCTGATATAAGAAAAAAAAAAAACAGAAATACAGTTTCACATGGTCATAAAATGAAATGAAAAAAATAGTGGCATTGACTGATTCACAGAATTTTGGAATTGGAAGGAACCTCATTGGTTGTCAGAAAGAGAAAGAGAGAGAGACAGAAACAGAGAGAGCATTTATTAGGCACTTACTAGGGGCCAAGCATTGTGCTAAGAGCTGGGGATATACATGTAGGAAGATTAGATGGTTCCTAGATTTAAAGACCTCTCATTATAACAGAGGAAGACAAAATCTAAAGGGGTGCTGGAAAAGTAAGGAGAGGAAAATATCCCCTGAACGGCAAGGCAGTTAGTTGGTAGAGAACTGATGCATTCTAGAGACTGAGTTCAACTGAGATGAGTATCAAGGCCCAGCACTCTTGAAATGATCCCAGCCAGGGACTCACCAATCAGAAGAGTAAATCTTAGGGTGAAATCACCTTTAGAAAGGGCAAGGCAGTGAATAAGTTGAGCTGGGAGCGAAATAAGCAGCACTCCTGTGGCAAAACAGAACAAGCCTGACATCCTCATAAACCCCCACCCCACAATATCCTAACACTACCCCACCTCACCCCCCCAAACCTGTCCAGTTTCCTTTTCTCCATTCTAAACACTAAACACCACCCCTCCCCCAGTACCTTCAAAGTGCTCCTTCTATTACGTGAATAAGGCCTTTCACTATTCTAGCTACCCTCCTCTGGATATTGTTCTACTTATCAACATCCTTTTTAAACTATGATGCTCAGATCTGAACAAAACATTCCAGATGTGCTCTGCCAAGGACACTGGTGAGACTATCAAATATTATCTCCTTATTTCTGGAAGCTACTTATCTCAGTGCAGCCCATGACAATAATTAGTTTTTGTTTATTTGTTTACTTGTTTGTTTTTGGCTGCCACATCACAGAGCTGCTGCCTATTGAATTTACAATCTACCAAAATCTTGAGTCTTTTTCAAGCAAATTATTCTCTAACCATGCTACTCCCTATCTGTGAAGTTGATTTTTCTTATTCCAAATGTTAGAACTTATGTTTATTCCCATAGAGTTTCATCTGACTAGATTCATTCCAAATGTTCTATCCTGTCAATATCTTTTTGTATGCTGAATCTGTCATCCAGTGTGTTAGTTATACCTATGAGCCTTTTGTCATATGCACATTTGATAAGTATGTCATGGATGCCTTTGTCCAAGTCACTGATAATAATGTTAAATAAGACAGAGTCAAGCCCAGATCCCTTGGGGATTCCAATGGAAATCTCCTGCCAAGTCAATACTTAATCATTAATGATTACTTTTGGAATTGTTCAAAGCAACCCATATCTAGTCCATCTCACCAGATTAGGATTTCATCCATATCTCTTCATTCCACTCTCCATACTCAAGAATAGTTTGAGATACAGTGGCATGAGATACTTTTATCAAATATTTTCTTAAAACTTAGATAATCTAACCTACATCCTTTCCAGTCAACATTCTCCTGATTTACAAAGTCAAAAGGATGCCAAAAGGAGAAAATAAGGCTAGTCAAAAGTGAATTATACTTGATGAATCCCTGATGGTGTTTATAATTGTTATTTCTTTTTCTAGATAATTCGCTAACCATCTTTTTAAACAATCTGGTCTAGATTTGTTTCTAGGAATTGAACTCAAGTTGCCCTGATCTGTCATTTACAGATACTATTCTGTTAAAACAAAAGGGGATGGGAGGAGAGGGATGGACGTCAACGTTTATTTAGTACCTTTTTGTCTCTTTCATAATGTTTCCAATATCGATGGCAAAATTAAAAAAAACAACTCATATAGCTCCACTTCTTTTAAAACCAGGAGATTATTAGACCTTATCTCTGCCTGCTTTCCTTTTTATCACAATAGCTGATTCTTTTTTTTTTTACTTTTAAACAAGTATTTAATAAATTGGGAAGTCAATCAACATTCAAATAGCATAGAAAAGAAAATCAGCGCTCATAGGGATTTACCAGTTTTGTTCAGGTTCAGACCACATGTCAAAAGCCTCATCTGCCCATAAATGAAAAAAAAAAAACACATAGGGTTATTGGGAAGTTATTACACTGTCCTTTAAAGACACCAAGATGAGGAGAACTGTAGTCTAACTTTCTCAGCAAATTCACCATTCTGTGTCTAGGGCACCTTAACATAGGCTCTTTGGCAGCTCCTCTGTGTCAACCTGCCTCAGAAGACTGAGCCAATAAGCAACTGGAATTTCTCTTTACTTTTATTCCCTCAACTGTCTTACTTTGGAATGACGTTTAAGTGTAGTTTTCTCTCCTAACTCAAAGAATTGAAGATTACAACTAGTGCAAGTTAAGGCATTGATCACTCAAGTTATTTTTCCCCTTCAACAGCCCAGACAGAAGGCAATGTCTCAAAACTGCGTCTCACTTCAGTAGCATATCTCATATGGTAACATAGTAACCTTGGTTCAAATTTCCTAGAATGCAAGAATCTTAAGATTTTACACTGCTTGATTCTTTGCTTTTTTGGTGCCTGGTGATTTTGAAGTTTTTGCTGTGATCCAAGGATGTTCAAGGAATTCCTTTAGTGTCAGCCTGTGGTAAGGATTATGTTTCAAAAGTCTTGAAATGAGATCCCAAGCTCCTTCTGTTACAAAATCAAGGAATTTCTAATCAACCTTTGAAATGCTTTTGTAAGTTTCTTGATAATGTTTCTGCCTCAAAAGGAAGTTTTCCAACTAGAAATTCATGACACAAAACTCCAAGACTCCATAGGTTCACCTTTTCATTGTTCATCCTGCCTCCATCATCTAGGAGGACAACTCTTCGTGGCACACATGACTATCTAACTCCTGATATGATGGAGCATAAACTGACCAGCCCAAATCCACAATGTTCAGCTCTCCATATGATCCAAGTAGTAAGTTCTCTGGCTTAGTATCTCGATGAATCACCTTTCTTAGTGGCAGTATGATAAGGTATCTGCCAGTTCTGTGATATAAATAGCCATTCTTTGTTCATCAAACTTTGGAAGCTTGTGAAGCTCTCTATAGACTTCTCCACAAAGTGCATATTCTAGAATCAGTTAAACTCTTGTGGCATCATGAAAATAACCATATAATAACCGTATTAGGATGCCTAAGATGAAACTGTATTTCTACTCACCCCAGCTGATGTTCAACTGCTTTCTCCAGTTGGGCCTTAAAGAGTACTTTAAGATCCAGGAACAACTTCCTTTGTTTCTCTCATGCCAAGTAAATATTTCCAAACTTCCCTTTTCCCAAAGGGTGACCAATTTCAAAATTATCCAATGCTCATTGCCTTTTTTCCCTTGTTTTTCTGCCTTGATGTCTCTCCCTTTCTAGAAGTGCTTGTAGACACTGATGTCCAAGATTGCTCAGTGTTTAGAGTGCTATTTGGTGAACTTGATGTGGCTGTTGAGTCTGAATTGCTTTATGACTAGTGACATTCATTTATGCCTGGAAAGAAACTAGAAGAGTATTTGAGGAACATGAGATTTGTTGAGCTTACCTACTACTTGCAGGTAACCAATTCTGAGAAGAAATCTGCTGAGTCACAGCAGATTGTGAGTCCACAAGAGGAGTTGTCTTGTTGCTGGGTCCGGAAACACTGTATTCTTTAGATTTGTCCATGTTGACCCCCTACTGCCTCAAGTAAGGTCCTCACAGAAGTTTGCTGGAAAGGTGAAATAAGACAAATTCTACTGATTATTTCTCCTTTTTTGAATTTAATTCAATTTTATCTTCAGGTTTGAATTCTCTTCTTTTCCCTTCAACCCTCTGGCACATTGAAAAAACAATAAAAACAAAACTCATTACAAATATGAAGAGAAAAGAGACAGAGACAGAGAGAGAGAGAAAGAGAGAAGGAGAGAGAGAAGGAAAGGAAGGAAGGAAGGAAGGAAGGAAGAAGGGAGAAATGGAGAGAGAGGGGTTTAATTTGCATCTGAGTTCATCCACTCTGTCTGTGGGAGTGGATAGCATATTTTATCATGACTCCTCCGGAATTGTGGCTGGTTATTATATTGATAAAAGTTAACTAAGTTTTTCAAAGTTGATTACTTTTTACAATATTGTTGTTATTAATTAATTAAAAGATGTTCTCCTGGTTCTGCTCACTTTACTTTGCATCAGTTCATAAACTCTTCCAATGCGTTTTTCTGAAATCTTTCCCTTCACCATTCCTTATAGGAAAATAGTATTCCCACATTCATATGCCATAACTTGTGCAGCCATTCCCAAATTAGTAGGCATCTCATCAATTTTCAATCCTTTGCCACCACAAAAAAGAGCTGCTTTATGTATATATGAGTCATTTTCCTTTTTTTGATATACTTGAAGTATAAACTTAGTACTGGAATTGTTGGATCAATGGGTATGGGCAGTTTAATAACTTTTGGGGCATAGCTCCAAATCGCTTTCCAGAATAGTTAGACTATTTCACCTTTATTTCTTCTCAACAGTCAACTCCATTCTTACAAACTCTTGGCGATAAAAGCTTTTGTAGATTTTTTTTTTTTTTGCTTTTAGGTTCTCCAATCTAGAATATACTCTGAATGCATGGTAGAAAGGAATTACATGCAGATTTACAATTTTGTCTGTAATTTAAAGAGTTGCCTGGGGCACTGAAAGATTAATTAACCTGCCCATAGTCTTCCAACTAGTATGTGTCAGCACCAGGGGTTGAATTTCTTGTTGTTGTTCAATTATTCAGTCATGTCCAATTCTTTATGATCACATATAGGGTTTTCTTGGCCAAGATGCTGAAGTGGTTTGCCATTTCTTTCTCCAGTGGATTAAGGCAAACAAAGGTTACGTGACTTGCCCAGGGTCACACAACTAGTAAGTGCCTGATGCCAGGTTTGAACTCAGGTCTTCCCTATTCCAAGGATGATTTTCTATCCACTATGTTATGCTACTTCTCACACATCACTACCATTATCCTTTGTCTTGCCATATTCCTCTCAAATAAATTTAAACACTAGATTTTAAATCTCTGAGATTTTCTATTGAGTGGTATAATTCTATTTAGGCACATTCAACTCTGGTTATTCTCCAACAACTGCTTGAGTTCTATGCAGATATGGGAGCTCATTATCTTGATTTTATTAGACTCCACCTCTAGAATACCCACTTTTGCACAGGCCCCTAACTTTACATGTTGACGCTCTCCTTTCCTTTAAAGTACAGTTATAGATGCTGACCCTGAAAAATGACTTCTACCTGAATGGCAGACCATAAGTTTTGGGCAGTGTTAAACATCCTAAATACCTACAACGGTTTTATTGTATGAGATAGTTGTCAGACCACTCTCTTCAAGAGCTGAGTCCATAGCTATAGCGTAGCATACTTCTACATCAATATGTCAATCTGATTGTAATCTAAAAAGGTTAGGTGACAGCCATCAGGCTAGACCTATTTTTCTCATAAAAAATGATTCACAAATAAGCAACCAAAACCCATTCCTTTAATTGCAAGCACATGAGGGGACTTGAATTCCTATGTTAGGCGCCAAACAGACATTGGAACACCAACCCAGTAAATCAATGATTACTTTAGCTATGGATCTAAAAAGAAGTGAGAATAATTAGCCTCTTATCCCAATTCTTTTGTAAATTTGATTTTCTGAGGAGACAGGAAAGAACTCTTTATAACCTACTTAATTTTGCAACTGGAGAAAGCAGGATGAAAGGGTATCCTGGAAAATAAAAGTGAGAGGAATGTTAATGTTTGGGGTAGAAAAACAACCTATTAATTTTTAGAAACTATGTTCAATACAGTTCTAAAATACTACAAGTTCAACTTATATTACATTCAATATTTTTGTTATTCAGACATTTCAGCTGCATCCAACTCTTCATGACCCCATTTGGGGTTTTCTTGACAAAGGTACTGAACTGGTTTGGCATCTCATTCTCTAACTCATTTTTATAGATAGGAACTGAGGCAAACAGGGTCAAGTGACTTGCTCAGAGTCACACAGCTAGTATGTGTCTGAGGCTGGACTTGAACTCATGAAGATGAGTCTGGTACTCTATCCATTGCATCACCTAGATGCACTTACATACAGTGTATAAAGCATACTTTATTTTCACATTAACAATTACCAAAGCATGTTCAAATTTCTTTTTTCCAAATTTTAGTTTCCCTAACTACAAAATAAGTAGCAAGCATGGGAAAAGGAAGTAAATCACATCAAAGAACAGAAGCTTAATTGGTTAAGTCTTTGGGGTAGAGCAGTGCCTATTGGGTCTGTAGGAATTAGCTGGTTGTAACTAGCTCAGTTATCTCAACAGACACGCTGCAAACCATTAGCTGAGTGACTAAGGCCTAAGTGCATATTATTGGTGAAACTGCCCAAATAATTGGAGCTGTGCTAATTACCCTCATACCTATCTCCTCACGACTTCATCAGCATTAATAGTTCTTTCCTATAAGGATATTATTGGGGGAAAAATAAGGTGAAACATTAATCTAACTTCACAAGTCCAAAGGGGAAAATTATGTCCAGTGAGTTTTAGCAGCATATCTTTATTCTCTAGGACACAGGAAGTGAAAAGAACCAACAAGACAAGAAAAAGTAAAATCAGAGAATCTTAGAATTGGATGGGGCATAAGAAGTAACTTGACTTAAAGAAAAGTGTACTAAACTTGAATTCAAGAGACCTGGGTCTAGATGCACCTCTGCCACCTGTGGAATCTTTGGCAAATCACTTAATCTTTAGGGTTCTTAATTTCCTCATCTGTAAAATGAAGGTTAAATTAAGATGACCACTGAGGTCTCTTCAAGTATCAAATTGAAATGTCATCTAGCACAATCTCTCAGACAGATGGTCATCCAGTGTCTTCATGAACACTTACAGTAACAAGGATTTATTATCTCATGAGGGATCCCATTCAATTATGGGATCAATACAAGGTGCTTGAATTTGTCCTCCCCACTCCCCATCCCCTGCCTAGATTGAGCTGAAATCTGTTTCCTTGTAACTGTCAGCCACTTTTCCTCTTTCTATTCTCTAGAACCTTGCAGAGTAAATTTATACCTTCTCTCACATGAGAGTGCTTCAATTATTTAGCAATCATATTCCCCTTCCTCACATCTTCACCTTGGTAAACATCCTAAATTCTTCCGAGGGTTTTCATGTATGAAACAGTTGCCAATCTCCTCCCCATCATGCACCTTGTTTTGTCAAGAAATCTAGCTTATTTGTGCTATATGAATGTAATGGAATACTATTGTGCTATAGGAAATAATGAGCAAGCAGACTTCAGAAAAACCTGGAAAGACTTATACGGTCTGATGCAGAGTGAAGTGAGGAGAACCAGGAGAACGTTGTACACAGTAACAGCCATGTTGTGTGATGACTAACATTGATAGACTTAGCCCTTCTCAGTAGTACAAGGATCTAAAACATCCCCAAAGGTCTCATGATGGAAAATGCTATACACATCCAAAGAAAGAATTGTGGAGTTTGAATGCAGATAGAAATATACTATTTGCTATTTTTTTCTTCTGTTTTTTTTTTGTTTGTTTGTTTCCTCTTTCTTGTGGTTTCTCCTATTGGTTCTAATTTTTCCTTACAACATCACTAATGTGAAAATATGTTTAATAGGAATGTATATGTATAACCTATATCATATTGCATGCTGTCTTGGGGAGGGAGGGGGAGAAAAATTTAAAACTCAAAAGCTTATGGAAGTGATTGTTGATAAATCAAAATAAACTAAGAGAAAAAAAAATCTAGCTTATTTGTACCCCTCCTTAAACTCAAAACCTATATTAAAGAGGCTACACCACAAATATCTATGCCACCAACCTCTTTTCTCTCCCTCTTTTCACTTCAATAGATTCAAACTCTAGCCTCCTGCTGCTCAATCTGGGATGAGTCATTAATAGCACACCCTCCATCTATAACCTAATGTTACATAAAGTACCAGATTTTGTATGCATCACAGAAACCCCACTAGATGACAGAGACAGTCCATTATTTGGATAATTTTCAGCTGAGTGCTTAATGCAATAGGACAGAGAGTACTGAGGAGGGGACAGATTCACAACCTTTCCATCTGACCTCCGTAGGGTCCTATGATAAATTTAAATATGTGTCTGTCAATAAGGTATATCAACAAGATGGAGAGGTTAAAGTCTCACAGAAAACTTCCACTCTGTACACTACCAACCTTCCTTGGCAATTACAGAATTCTCTAAAATCTCATCCCTCAGAGACTTTTGAGCTCCTTGAGAACAGATCTCTTGCCACTGAAGTGTATTCCCAGTCCTTAGAAGGGTGACAGGTACATATTAAGTGCTTAATAGATGTTTATTGACTGACTTCCATACAGATACTGTAGCCCTAATATCCTACATCTCAAAACTTTGTTTCACTAACATTACCATTTCAATTTAAAAAATTCTAAGAATTTTCATATTAAAGAAAATAAAGTCTGTGTATCACGGTGCTTGATGCTGGGCCATCATGGATGCTTGAAGCTATACCAGTCAAACGAGCAATGAATATAAAGACATTCTAGATTATAAACCACAGGAAAGGTTTCCCCTTAGGGGCTGTTTGAGTATAGAAAGCACTGCAGCATCTTGGAAATGTATTCACATGGAATAAGACATCACCTAAGGATACCAGATGACAGAATCAGACTTTTTGAGCTAGGACTGATTTTAGAAACATTGACTAAATTCCTTTATTTTATAGATAAGAAAGTTGAGATCCAAGGAAATAACATAACTTGTCCAAGGTCACAGAGCCATTTAGTCAAAGAGTTGGGACTCTGACAGAGAGAGTTTCATAGTAAGATTAAGGAAAGGTTGGTTCATGATTATGTTTGGCTAATGGGAAAAAGTAGAAACAACATTTTTTTTCTACCAAGGGCAAAATCATGTTGTATTTTGCCCCAAATAAATTTAAGGACCAATGGGTACAACATTTCAGTACTAGAGTGGTGGTGTCTTTTGTACAGATCCCCTCTCCATTGAAGCATATTCTGAGTCTCCTATGTTTTAATAGAGAATTTTTGTCACTTATTGTGGTCAAAAAAATTAGTTATCTGGTGATGAGCTTCTCCACACTTCACTACCCTGGCTCTTGACTGCTAGAGATACAGCAAGTTAGGATCTGCCAGAGCTCACACTACGCTGGAATAGCCTCGAAGGACTAGCCTCACAACAACGTCATAATGTCCCAAAGGAGGGGAGAAAGGTTCAGTAGAAAATAAAAATGGTCATGCAATGACCAAAGATAGGACTGACAGGGCATTAAATTAAAAAAAAAAAAAATAAGGATGCAATGCTCACAGGAAAAGGCGTTAATGAACAACTCTGTTTTAAATCTTTTTTTTTTTTCTTTTTTTTGGTTGGGAGGAGGATGCTAAGAAAGTCCAAATGTTTCATTTTCCTTTATGATTGAAAAACCCCTAGGACAAAGCTTCCTCTATCAATGTAGTTGTTATAACTGTTCTGCAAGGTACAATCAGAGAGTCGCTTGGGGCAACAAGTGATGAGTGGTCCTATCCACAGTCATAAGACAAGTGTATTTGAGAGACAGATCTAACACCCAAATCTCCCTCACTGAGGCCCATTTTCTATCTACTGTACCTCTATCTACTCACCCAGAATTTGAAAGATTATTCTGAAAAAATTATGGGATGAGTTGTCTTTGAAGTAGCTATTTGAATTACAGAAAAAAAGTTTCATATTTCAAAGGGCAAAGTTATAACTAACAGACTTAATTTTGTATAAATCAAAGAACACTGAATTTGGATTGAAGACCCCTGAGCCTTGGTTCTGTCACTAATTACACATCTAATATGTTATCCAATATTGTCACTGTAATCACATCTTTTTGATACATCCATTTTCTCTTAACCTACACTGTCATTACCTTTGTAAAGGTCTATACCACCTCAAAGCTTGAGTATTGTAATAACTGAACTGGACGCCCGAGAGAAATCAGAGCATCACACCCAATTGACTT
>NW_020947507.1:0-32281 GCF_900497805.2 Vombatus ursinus | reverse complement strand
GTGCCGGGAAGGGAACAGGGTCCGGTGGGGTGCCGGGAAGGGAACAGGGTCCGGTGGGGTGCCGGGAAGGGAGCAGGTCATTTACAGAACAGGATGTTGCACCCCACCCTTGAGGATTTCACCCAGGGTGTTGTAACAGCCGTTAGGGGAAGCTGAGCCAGAGGCCCCGGGGCGTGGTGCCCCAGGGTCCCTAACGGAGGGTCTATTACAATAACCTTTTTTAAAAAATGTATTTTATTAATTTATATCACTTAGATTTCCCCTTGTATATATTTCCTCTCCCAAAGAGTTATCCTATATAATTATTTTTCTTTTAAAAGAGGAGGAAGAAAGAAATCAGCAAAACCAATCAATACATTGCAAAAAAAAATCTCTCCTTTGAAGTAAATCTTGTTCTTTAGAATTTTGCAACATTCCTTTTTGGTTTGGCTGTTTGTTGGTTCTGATTTCCATTTGTATTACTTTAAGCATTGTATTTATTGCTTTGTTGCTTTACTTACTCTACTCTACCAGTCCACTGAAGTCATATTTCACAGTGGTATCTCATTGCATTCATGGATTATAATTTGTTTAGCCATATCCCAAATTGATGGCATTCCATTACCAGTTCTTTGCTTCCATAAAAAAGTATTATTATAAATATTTTATTGAGTATGGAATTTTTGTTTTTTTCTCAATGACTTCCTTGGAGTATATGCCTATCAATGAAAACTTTGGGTCAAAGAGTATCGATGGGGTTGGAATCTGAGCCCCAGAAAGGAAAAACTCTGGCCCCAGACCATTCCCCACCCTTGGTAATTCTATTACCTCATGGACTCTGTACTTTCCCACCCGCCAAATCTCTGGCGTTCCCCTGAGGCTATGGTCCCATCAACTGGTCTTTCATTGTAGCTACACCCAATCTCCCCTCTATTGTCTTGCCTCCCTATGGCCCCAGGCCACTTCCCAATTTCGTAAAATACAGCCCAAAGGCGAATCTTCAGGAATTGAAGAGGATTGACCCTTTGTGGGTGTGGACACTGGAAGTCCCTCCCTCCTTAAAAAAAGATTTAAGTATAAGACTCCGGGAAACAGACAACAAAGTCAAAAACTCAAAGAAGTACGCTAAGTTTTCCCACCTGGTGCTGAGAGAATTGAGAGGATTGGGCCTACGATTCTGCCCACATCCATGGTCTTGAACAGAACCACTGGACCAAGAGCCTGAGAGCACAAGCCAAGCCTTCCTAGCTGCTTGGAAATCCACCCAATTAAAGGGTAAAAAGAAAAAAAAAAGGGATTAGGAGAAGAGGGGAGACAAACGTACCTTCCAGTCTCGGCTGGTGAAGAGCTTGGTATAAGCAATTTTTCCCAGTGCAGGGAACCATATGATGCGGTTTAGGGGTTCAGGGGTTCTGGCATCCCAAAATCACGATACCCGAGTCCTGCCTGAAAGAATTCGACCCAAGCCTTCTTGCAGACAAAAACAAAGTTTATTGAAGATTCTCCATATTAGCTAGACTCTTAAGGAGTCTGAGCATCTATTGGCTATTGGCTATATTGTAAAAATCTGAGCATCTTAATGGAGACAAGATGGACCTTATATAAAAAAAGACTGTGGGAGAGTGGCCAAGTAGTCCATGAGGTAATAGAATTCTCAAGGGTGGGAAATGGAGCCTAGGTGGGACCAAGGGTGGGAAGTGGCCTGGGGCCATAGGGAGGCAAGACAATAGAGGGGAGATTGGGTGTAGCCACAATGAAAGACCAGTTGATGGGACCATAGCCTCAGGGGAATGCCAGAGATTTGGCGGGTGGGAAAGTACAGAGTCCATGAGGTAATAGAATTTCCAAGGGTGGGGAATGGTCTGGGGCCAGAGTTTTTCCTTTCTGGGGCTCAGATTCCAACCCCACCAGGGCCAGAGTTTTTCCTTTCAGGGGCTCAGATTCCAACCCCATCAGTATAGGTATTTAGGCAATAGCTTTAAACCACTACAATCAATTCATTATTCCATTCATCACATCATCTTTTCACCCTTAAAGTTCTTGAAGCCTTTCTCCCCTTACCCTCTAAGCTGAGAACCTTGCCTCATATTTTACTAAAAAAAATAGGCTATTCTAACAGATCTTCCTCTTTTCTTTTACTTCCCAACACATATCCCTTAGATTCCTTCCTCTGTTATCTCTATCATCTCTATTTCACATAACAAAATACCCCCTCTCCTTTTCAAGGTCCCTCTCGAGGCACAAGTGGTCCCATGCTATCCCATATTCTCCAGCATCTCTCATCCCTACTCTTTTGCTAATCTTAAATCTCTCCCTGTCTACTGACATGTCTCTATTGCCTATAAGCATGCCTCCCCCATCCTCAAAAAACCATCACCTGCTGTATCTATCCCTTATACCTATCTTCCTATATCTTTCCTATCTTTTGGTATTAAGACCAATGATCTCCTGATTTTCTACTCTGTTAGCATTTTCCAGTCCTCATTGTTCTTGAGCTTTCTGCAGCCTTTGACATCATTGGTTACACTTTTCTCCTTAAAACGTTCTTTCTTCCAGGTTTTTGTGACACTACTTTCTCCTAGTTACCCTCTGACCTGTCACAATTCCTTCTTCTCTACCCTTCTCTTGATCTCCATCCAAGTCCCACCCATTAACTGTGGGAATCCCCCAATTCTCTTGATGGGCCCTCTTCTCATTTCCTTCTATATTATCTTGGTTAGCAATCTTATCAGCTCCCCAAGATTAAATGATCCTTTCTATGCAAATGATTCTTGGATCTACTTGTCTAGCCTGACCTAGATCTAGTCTTGCAACTCCTACTGGCTATTAGCCATCTAGAACAGGCTATGCTATAGACATCTTAAACTAAGTATGTTCAAAACTAAATCCATTATCTTTCTTACCAAACCTTCCCATCTTCTTTATTTCTCTATTATTGAAGAGGACACCACCAGACTTCAGTCACCCAAGCTAGCAACCTAGGAGTCATCAAGGATTCCTCACTCACTCACCACCCCCATCCAACACATTGCCAAGTCCTGTTGATTTTACCTTCACACCATCTTTTTGCATATTCCACCTTCTTTCCTCTAACACTGCCTCCCTGGTGCATCCCCTTATCACCTCATGTTTGGTTTATTATAGCCTTCTCCACTCTGCATCAGCGCTCTGCTTTGTTTCAACTCCACAGAGTTGAAATTCAACCTCTTCCCTTTCATACTTCGTGTGTGTGTGTGTGTGTGTGTGTGTGTGATATCCCCCCCTTGGAACATAAGCTTCTTGAAGGCAGGGACTGCTTTTTTTTTTCATTAATTGGGTCCTCCACACCTAGCACAGCAGTGCTTCTTAAATGCTTATTGGATTTGTTGGTTGTTTTCCCTGCCTCAAGTCTCTTCCCAAAACAGCCTATCTTCCTTTCAGCTATCAAATTGAACTTTCAAAAGTTCAGGTTTGGCTGTATTACCTCACTATTTAATAAACTCCAGTGGCTCACTATTACCTCCAGGGTCAAATATAAAATCCTCTGCTTGGCTTTTAAAGCCTTTCATAACCTGACTCTTTTATCCCTTCCCACTCCCTTTATAACTTATTCCATTACACGTACTCTGAGATCCAGTGACACCAATGTGTGGTACAACGACTCTAACACAATTAAATTCAGGGACTTCTCAAGGTGGAAGCAAAAAGATACTCTTTATTACAATCTCGTGAGAAGGGGCGTCTACTCCTCCAGTACACTACCAGCAGGAGAGAGGCGAGGCACAAAGGACAAAGCAAGGTTATATATCTTAACACAAACAAGAAACTTCCACCCCACCACTATCCCTTACTCCCATTGGCTGGGAGGTGGGCTTACATTCTAGGCATGAAAATCTTTCCCATTGCCAAAGAACAAGGAAACAAGGTATAGCCAATCCAAACACACATGTCCTTGTTTAGTATACCTAATGCTGACGTGGCAGTGGCAATCAGGAGAGGGTTTAGGGCCGAATTAAACTTACGGCCTGTTCATTCTCTCAGAGCCTATCTCTAGTTTCCAGACGGTCTTTTCATCACCACCCTGAGAAGTCATCACAGAGGTTATATCTCATTCACCAGCCTCCTTGCACACTTTATTTCCCAACTCTGTTTTCTTATCTCTGTCTCCAGGCTTCTTGACTCAGTCTCAGTTAAATTCCCACCTTGTGCAGGAAGTCTTTCTCGTCCTTATTCTTAGTCTCATCCTTCTGAAATTATCCCCAATTTATCTCAAAAAATATCTTATTTGTAACATGTTCTTTATATGTTTGTCTCACCCCATAACACTATGAGTGCTTTGAGAGCAGGAATTGCTTTTTGTTTGCCTTTATTATATCCCTTGAGCTTAGCACAGTCCCCAGCACATAGTAGGCACTTAACCAGTTTTTTTTTTTTTTTTTTTTTTTTTTTACTGACTGACTTTATTTGGTTAATTCCAAATTGCTTTTCGGAGTGGTTTTTCCACATTAACTATTTCCTCCTTCTGTCTTTTCTGATTACAATAGCCTTCTGATTGGTCTCTTGCCTCTAGTCTCCTCCAATTCAATCCATCCTACATTTAGCCCCAAAATTATTGTCCTAAAAAGTAAGTCTGACCATATCACAGAGGAAAGTGATAAATTCAACAAACTCCAGTGACTCTTCATTATCTCTAGGATCAAATATAGAATCTACTGTTGGTCATTTAAAGTCTTTTTCAATCTAACCCTTTCTTACATTTCTAGTCTTCTTAAACATTACTCCCCTTCACTTACCCTAAAATCCAATAAACTGGATAACTTACTATTTTTTGTACAAGACTCTCCATCTCTTCAGTCTTTATTTGCCCTGTATGTCCCTCATACCTGGAATGTTCACTCTCCACACCTCTGATTCCTAATTTCCCTTGATTCCTTGAAGACTTTCCTTAAATCCTACCAATTCTTGGAGGCAGAACTCTCCTCCCATGGCACCACTCAGTCTCTTCCCTCTTAGATTACAATATACCTACATGTATTTATGTCCATATGTATATACAATACGTACGTATTGAATAATAATAGTGAGTTGCTTTGTTTCTATCCCATTAAGAAGTGCAATCAAGCCTGTTTTTGGCTTTCTTAGTATTCTTAGCATATAAATTTGTATATATTAAGTACTTAACAAATTCTCACAGACAGAATAACTGAATGCATGATCTTGGGCAATTAATTTTGCAGTTGAGGGGCACATTTTCCTCATCTGCAAAATGAGGGGGAGTTAACTTAACATTTATTTCATCAGCTCCTTCCATTTCTAACATTGTATGACTTCCATTTCTTAGAATATTGAAAGGTTACTTCATGTCTCCATCTCCTCGGCTGTAACAGGAGGAGATCACCTAATGGGATCTTAACTGGCCCTGCAGTCATGAAGAACTGAACTTTAGTCTGACTTTGACACATTAGCTGTGTGATCATGAATAACTAACCCTCTCAGTGCCCTAAACTCACTTAGTCTGTCAGTTATAAATGAGTTACATATTTGCATGAATGTAAACAATTTCCTCACACTGATGAAATAGCAGATCCAGACTTAAAGAAGAACAAAAGTGATTTTATTTCAATGGTATGCAAAGGAACATAACTATAAACTGTTCTGTCTGCAAAACAGGCAAAATGGCCTAGTCATTTCCTTTATTTGGAAAATGTTTCTAAGGACCCATGTACTGTTTAATAGTAATTATAACTCATCTAATGTTGCATTTTGCAGTTCCAAAGTAGTTCATATACATTGCATTATTTCATCTGATCCTCACAACAACCCAATAATGTGTGTACTACATAACGATATTTTCCTGCAGGCCATTGTTTATAGCATCCTCTGAAAGTTTGTTGTCATGGAAATGGATGGTACTTGTCTTTAATAGTTTGCTACATGATAATAGATGGTCAAAGGGACAAGTTTTCATCTGACTTTATAATTCATTCTCAACCTCTGATAAATGATCAAATGTAATAGATGTCTGAAACAGATGGAAATGCTAAAATAATACATGAGCGTACATGACCTAAAGAGGAATCTTCATGGAAAAATTTCCTACACATCAGTCTACAAATGTCATTCAGTACAATTGGAAGACAGAGGATGGGTGTGGCAATGATATTTGATGGACTGAAGTAAAGAATAAGATTAAAGACAAACCTAATTTCCTTTAACTTGATGGGGAAAGAAGAATACATTTTTTTCTTGCTCAAATGGCAAATAATTTTAGTATTTTAGTCATATTTTTGACAAAGTGAAATGAACTAAGTGGGGAAAATGAAACAGGTTCCTAATGAGGAGATTTAATCTGATTATTCATTTTCAGAAAAGTTAGTGACAATGCAGGCTTACTAGAAGATTATGTATGTGGATTTTGATTATGCAATGTGAAATATAAGGATGTTGTTAAACATTTTTAACTTGAAGCCCACAGGCCTAAAGTGGCAGGTAAAACTCCAAAGTGTGGCCAAAATCTGATTAAAATATATTTGGGAAATGTTTTGGCAAAATAAATAAAAATACAAAAATGATAATGTTGTGGTTTTCTAAGTCAATATAGAGTTGACAGGGATTTATTTCTATTTGAGTTTGTCACCACTTTAAGGGGACAGCTAGGTGACATAGTGGATAGAGTATAAGGCTTGGGATCGGGAAGTCTCATCTCCATGAGTTCAAATCCAGCCTCAGACACTTACTAGCTCTGTGACCCTGGGCAAGTAATTTAACCCTGTTTGCCTCAGTTTCCTCATCTATGAAATGAGCTGGAGAAGGAAATGGCAAAGGACTCCAGTATTTTTGCCAAGAAAACCCTGAAAACGGGGTCACAAGGAATCAGATAAGACTAAACTAAAAATAAAAACCACTTTAAGAGAGTTACCTGAGAAGTGAGGTGACTTTCCCAAGACTTCAAAGCTTGGAATCATCAGATCAGGTTTTCTAAACTCTTTTCTGTGGGAAAGGATGCCTTTTATATGGACTTTATAACAAAAAATAATTGGTATTGCCATCATTTGGAAAGAAGGAAGCCTAATTCTCAGAGAAAGACTGCCCAAGGCCATTCCAATAAAGTGTAAGTGCAGATTAAAATGTCTTCAAGTAATAAAGAAGCAATGAATTGTACTCACATTATGTGATGACCAGCTTGTACGATTCAGATGGAGTAATAGAGTTTTCAGTCATGGTAACTTACCTATATCTCAGGACCTACACTGAATGAAATCACAGACCCTGCAATAATAAATATTAGTCTGTATATTTCATAGTTTTTATACTTAATACTATGTTCTTTATAGTCAATAGGGTAAGTAGGTGATAGAGTAGAGTGCTGGACCTGTAGTCAAGAAGGTCTGAGTTCAAATCCAGCCTCAGACACTTATCGGCTGCATAAACCTAAGCAAGTCACTTACCCTCTGTCTGCTTCAGTTACCACATCTGTAAAATGGGGATAATAATAATATCTACTTCACAGAGTTGTTGTGCAGATCAGATAAGGTAACATTTGTAAAATACTATGTAAATCTTAAAGCACTATATAAATGCTAGCTATCAATATACAACTCTATCTCTCTGTCAATTTTATCTAGCGCTATGCCAAATTTTGTATTCTTTTTCTGATTTTTTTTTAATTTTGGGGGAAGGGAAAGTTGGACAAGACCTCTAATTACAGCGGAATAGGGAACTCCCAGTGAGAAAACGTCTTCATCAATACAAATCAGCAAGTGCTCTCCAATTGTAGGTCATAGAGCATTGCTTGGGAGCAATGAGATAGAAATTGAGAGACTTGCTAAGTGTTACACAATCTGTAGGGCGGCAGAGTTTGGACATGGAACAAGGTTTCTATCCACTGTTCTGTACTGTTTCTCTTTCCCTAAAACTTTAGACTTTGCGGTTAAAGGTTATTTTTTTTTAAATGACAACTGGCTAGATATTATAAGTAACTCTCAAACAATTATTTTTCACTTATAGCTGATAAATGAGAATAAAAACATGAATAATGTTGAATGGATTATTTTGAAAGAGAAGTATTTCAGAGGCTCAATTTTTTTTCCTAACAAATTACTTTACTAACATTTTTTCTATTCTGTCCTTATTTGTGATTGTATTAATGGTTTTAAGTATTTAATGTGCACTAAACTACTTGTTGCTTCTAATGCTACAGGTAGTCAAAGCTGTAAAAACAAACACACAAAATAGAATCCATAGGGGCTTATATCTCTTGTTATTATCTTGATCTGATATTAGTGATGTGAGGAGTGAGATCTTTAAGTAAAACAAAAGCTGCCATTTATATAGCACTTTAAGCAGGAGGGTGCTGGTAAATCTTTAACAACTAGCTCTCAAAAATTTGTACATGACAGAGTTGTCAAGGTTTTCAAAGTTCTTAAAGTATGTTATTTCATCAGATTCCCACAATAAAGGACTTGAACCTGCATGTTTCCAATGTCAAATGAAATTTATTTTTAAAAACAACAATCCAGAATGAACTGTGCAATTAGTATAGGTAACCAACCAAATTTGAATGGCAAAGATCTATCTGTGCAGGTCACACAGGAATAACCTTCTTACACTTTTATTTTTATATTGTTTCTGCTTCAGAGATTTCATGTCACCAGATGCTTTTTGCCCAATTGGTATTTAATAAATGGCTGCTAAATTGAACTGAATTGAAATAATGATATTTGAGTCATGCATAATTATGAAGCCAAAGCTATGGGAAAGGGCAGTGGAATAATTCTGAAGCCAAGACAAGGCAGAGAATGGCATGATCCCAGAGTGTCACTGAGAAACTTTTGCATACAAAGTTCAGTAAAGGAGATGGCAATTACTGAAGACGTTACCAAAAAGCTATATCAGACAATAAACTCTGATATAAAAATGAAGATAATTGTTTGCATTTGTCATGTTTTTTTATACTTTTATCAAGCATTTTCACAAATATCTGGTCGTGCAGTGAAAGTAAAGCGTAATCTAAACTCCACTGCTATCTACATGTTGTCAAGAGATCCTGAGATTGATAGATATTTATAAAGAATTTATAGGAGGACAGTGGCAAAAATGGACCAAGATAAAGAAGTCATGAATGAGTTACAGCTGTCACTGATTAAAGGAGTACCAACATCAGTGAGATCATAGATTTATCAAAGTAAGGAAGCTTCATGTACATTTATTCTGTGAGATGTTGTGGTTAATCAAATGTGTGATAAGTAGGCAAACAATTAACATTAGAAGTAACATATAATAGATATGGGGGTAAGAAGGAATAAACTCACATGTAATCAGTCAAAATAAGCAGCAAAATGTCTGGTTATTTCCAGGTCAAAGAAGTCTGGAATCACTAAGGAATAGATGTTTATTTATCATTTTTGCCAATACACACAAAAAAATCCCTTTTTTTTTTTCTTTAGGGGTAGCGTTTTAGTCACCCCGGGCCTTTCAGACTTTTGCATTTGGCATGATAATATAGAAGGGTAGGAATTAGGCCATGAGAGTAGCTTTTTTAAGTCCATTATAATCAAACCATCTAACTGTCAGTAGCCTGTTGTCTCTGAGGACAATTCATTGAAGAAAAGGACTGGACGTTTTGATGACTTAAGATTGTACACTCCCTGGTGAGACAATTTGCAGAATAATGTTCTCCTTTGAAATAGAAACCTAGTAACCAAAGACTGTATGAGGAGAGCTATAACAATGACTTGACATCTCTTTTGGCTGCCAATGCCAAGCAAGGGCCAAATCAGACTCAAGGCTAAAAGGCTAACATTGGGGGAGAAAAAGCACAAAAGCATTCTGTTGGTGAGATTTAGTACTCTAGCAAGAGAAATCTGAAGTGCTAGACACAACATTTAATACTAGATAATATTAGAAGATAATAAATAATAATAAAAATAAAAAATAATAGAAGATAAAAAAATAATAGAAGAATGTGGTGTCCTTAAAAGACCTACTGCAAAGCCCTGTTGTGGCATGGAGGTGACCTTGGGTTCTCAAAGTCTGCAGCAGGGGATTGCAAATCCTGGCAAGCCCTATCAGCCTGAAAAGG
The DNA here is from genome assembly GCF_900497805.2 of Vombatus ursinus. Taxonomy (NCBI): domain Eukaryota; kingdom Metazoa; phylum Chordata; class Mammalia; order Diprotodontia; family Vombatidae; genus Vombatus; species Vombatus ursinus. Next base: position 22,242 of record NW_020947507.1, on the reverse strand, counting down.
CTTTGAGAATGAGTATGCTGAAAAGAGGTAATGTAGGTAATAATGAGCATCAAGTGCTTTGTTAACATAAAGGAATTGCAATGAAAGTCAGTTATTATTATTAGCCAGGGATGTATTTGCTGATGTTTGTGATTACTTAGCATAGTTAAATTTGGAGATGCTGATCACCAGAAAGTTAGTTACTGGGAACTTTTTGTTTGTTTGCTTTAGTTTATTATATTTCACTTTGTTTAGAAAAAAAATAACTGACAGGGTCCATTAAAAGATAGAGAAACAGGTTGCAAAATACACTAAATAGGTTGGAGTAGAAGCCTAGGAAAGATGTTCTGTAGGTGGAACATCTTTCTATTTCTTTTGGAGTCCCAAAGTGTCTGGGATGGTGCTTAGGCAGAAAAAAGTGAAGCCAGGGGGTCACTCGAATTTGGTGAAGACCAAAACCTTGTCTACATATTGTTAAAAAAAGAGATTGTGCCACAGCAGAGCAGAACTAGGGACCTAAGGAGGGGCTTAGAGATCACCTGGTTTTACACTGTTATTTGAGAGATGAGGACACTGAGACCCACTGAGGTGAAATGACTTTTTCCAGGTAAATGTGACATGGCAAACAGAGGTGGGACTGGAAACTAGGTCTCAGGGTTCTTACCTTGAGCTGTGGTCCTTCCACTATGCCTCCTGATCAGGGAGCAGCTTGACAATAAGTCTAGCCCACTCAAGTCAGTGCTAGGCACATGAGTCCTTAATAGATGCTCGCTGATGGACTAAAATGGGATGCAGCATATACAGAGAGGACAAACTGTTCTGCTTTGTGATTCATTTATTCCTAGCTACAGACCATTCAGGGGCAGCTAGGTGGGGCAATGGATAGAGTGTTGTGCCTAGAGGCAGGAAGACTCATCTTCCTGAGTTCAAATATGGCCTCAGACACTTACAAGCTGTGTGACCCTAATCAAGTCACTTAACCCAGTTTTCTCATCTGTAAAAAATGAGCTGGAGAAGGAAATGACAAACCACTCTAGTATCTTTGCCGAGAAAGCCCCAAATGGGGTCATGAAGAGTTGGACACAACTGAAATGACTGAACACCAACAACAAACAGGATATTTGATGTGTGAACTCTACTAATAATTATTGCAACAAATAAATTCATCCACATGAACTACTTTGTTGAAATTATTGGCATATTCACTTGTTGATACTGAATAATCCTCTCAACCTTTATGAAAATAATTAATTACAGGATACCTCTTGTGATATATTTAAGCTTGACTTTTTTAAATCTCCATCCTCTAAAACACTCAATTCACATTTAAGGGAACATCATCCTGAAAGACAGGAAGAATGCATGAAAGAGATGGAATACAAACACAAAAAGAGCATGCTATAAACCACTAAATCAAAGAATAATAGGTATGGAAGGGATCTTGAAAGGCTATTTTATCTCCCTTGGTCTTGTCCCCTGCTTGCAGACAGAATTATCTTTAAAACTTTGCAGTTTTTCTATTTTCATTTTAAAGACCTCTAAGGAAGAAGACTGCACAAGAGCCTAGGGATAGAATTCTACCCTTATATTGTTGGAGCCCTATTTCCTTTATAATACATTCTGGTAGAAATGACCTTGGTCTGCCCTTGCTGGAGAAGGGAATCATTGATTATATTCTTACACTTCATACAGCTTCAGATTAATAGAAAACTTTAGTTTCACATTTTGGAAAATGATGATGATGCATTCATCATGTTTGCCACGAATTTGGCATGTTGTCATATATGATCTCAAAACAATCATGGGAAATATGTATTGCTCACACAATTCAACTTCCCTTTCTACAACCATAGGGGTTTCTTCAGCCTCTACTTTTCAAATTCATCTTCAATTCTTCAGTGGAGTTCTCTCTTAAGAAATTTTTTAAAACATAATTCTCAGACAGTCCAATGATTCTTAAATCTCCTTGACTCACTTTCCATGTCAATTGCTTTTGACATTCATTCAATATTTTGATTTTTGTTTTAATTGTTATTGCTGTCTCAGGAGTTAATTAATGACTTCTGTTTGGTCTGTTTTGTTTTTCAATGTACATTCCTTAAGTAAAATTTAGTGCTTTTTGTTCTAAACTACTTAGTCACCTCATAATTCTTTTTACCAGAGATTTTATTTCATTTTTTCTTTTCTTTTTTTATCTTTTGCTTCAATTCTTCTAGGTATTCATGTAGTTCTTGTAGTTCCTATTACTTATTTTTCTTCTGGGGTGTCTACCAGCAATTACAGAATTTCTTCTTGGGGGGGAGGCTTCCTCTTCCTCCCCACCCTTTTTTCTCTCTGCCTCTTTCTCCTTCCATATTTTCTCTAATTTCTCTCCATGTCACCTCTCCAGCTTTAATGACAGGGCAAAATTCTTGCCCCTTCTAGATAGGGTGGTTAGCCATGATTCTATTTACCTGGATGACCTGGGTTCTTAATCTGACCCCTACCTCTACAGGTAAGATCCACCATCTTTGAGCATCAACTGGCTGAATCTTCAGGGACATCACTGGTGTCTCAAGACAGAGTTGGAGACTCAGGACTAAACTGAGCACTGCTGAGTGGGGATGGTTACTACTCATTGCTACTCTCCAGGGCTTCCAGGGTTCCCAACTTGGGGCTTTCTGGCTGGTGCTTTCTTGAAGTATCCCTCTATTCTTGCTTCCTCCAGAAGTGCCTTGTTACCTGTATGTGTTACTGGACCATCTCACTTCATGATTAGAGGTGGGCTGGTGCCAGAAAGCAATGAAGTCAATGGTTCCCTTCCCAGAAGTTCTCAGACTCTGCTATAGCACTGATTAGATGCAGTAACTGCATTTTCTTACTGATTTTTTTTTGAATATGATTTATTCTGTTGCAAACTTCAAGATTTTGCCAGAATAGGCATTTGGAAGCTGAGCAGTTTGTCTCCTTCCTATTTAGGTAGCCTTCTTGTCAAAAAGTCCCCATTTCATGCATTTCCAACATGAATTTTCTTGGAAATAAGTAGGTTTTATATATATATATATATATATATATATATATATATATATATATATATTGCCATAATTACAAATTACAAAAATGACTAACATGAACATCCAAGATCTTGTTCATCCTTATGCCCCTGGTAAACTAAATAGGATTAAAAGGATCATGCAATCATGCACTGATGAGGATGGTGTGAAGTATCTTTCTATTTTGTAAGTTAGGCAGACCAGCAATACCAATAGACAAAGTTTCTGCATCCTAATTCTCTAAGATAAATTAGGCAGTAGCTTTAAACAAACTCAGCTGACTGGACTCAGAGGAACATAGTCATAACTTACTTTTGTATAGCACTTTAAAGATTACAAAGCACCTTCTTCACCCTACTATGAAGAAGGCAGTAGAAAATGTGCCCATTTTGTAGATGAGGAAACTGATGCTCAGAAAGTTTCAAGGAGTTGTCAGTCATGATTCAAACACTCAATGATTTTCTCTGTGTAGTGCAAGGTGACCTGTTTAGTGATTTTCTTATCTCAGCAATAAGGCTGTGGGGTAAAAGGTGTGTTCAGGGAAGACTAGTACCTCGAGTATGAGGACTGTTGAGCTCTTTTCAGGGCTGCTTTCCACCTTTGGTATCCCCCTGTTCCACCTAAATTTCACCTGTGGTTCCAAGAAGCTGCAGCACGCACAGTGACCACACCTTGGTGAACTGTTTCCACAGACGGGCTAAACCAGGTTGAGGATGACTGAGGCTCTCAAATCTGTTGGTGAGTTAGGAGGTGTCTACTCCAAACATGTGAAGACTTCCTCTAGTGGGATGGATGGATGAGAACAATTTGTTCCAATGGCCACGAAGGCAGCTGAAGTAAGTGTTGTGAAGTACTTAGAATGTGTTTAGACATCAAAGATGTCAAGGTTATCCACCGTATCTTGAGCCATCACCAGTCATCTTGACTCTGTTCTGTCACTAGACTGTGATGACTCTGGAGGAGAAAATGAGGCCGATAGCTTTGTGCAACTCTGCCTCACTAAAAGCCAATTTATGCATGAATCAAAAGACATCAGCTATAACATTTTAACATTTTTACTTATCTCACAGTCCTGTGGCAACAGGCAAGGGAAGAAGCAGCAGAGGCAGATACCCTGGGAGCTGTAGTCACAACACTGCACAAAGGCAGCCCAGGCCATAGGGCTGTCTTCTCACTGGAAGCAGCAATGGAATTCAGCAGCCCCCCGAGTGTCTGAGCAGCCTTTTAATGATCGCACTGCTCACCTCCTGGTGTGAGCAAGGGACTAGAAAAGATGCCCTAAAATTGTCTACTTACCCAACTCTGACCTAAGTACCATGGCAGTCGGGGGTCTCACCCTGTGGTTGAAACACAAAAATAAAATGTATAAAAACTTCTGCAAAAATGATTCCACTCACCATCAGTACATGGAATGTGCATACACTTACAGACAACACAAAATCCAGTAGACCTGAAAGATGAACAGTTTTTGTTGTGAGAGAACTCAGCAGGCATCACATCCACAAACAGCAGCCTTGAATAAAATAAGGCTGGCAGATGAAGGCCAACTTACTGAAGCTGGAGCTGGATACATGTTTTTCAGGAGTGGTTGCAGTGAAGAACAGCACCATGAAACTGGTATAGGTTTTATAATCAAAACTAATCTAGTCAACAAGCTTGCATGCCTACCAAAACAGTAAACAACAGGGTCATGACAATGCAATTGCCACCTGCAGAAAAACCCCACACCACCATCATCAGTGCCTATGCTGCCACCATGATGAACCCTGATGAGGTCAAAGATAAAATTTATGAAGACCTGGAGACCCTTACTAGCAATGTGCCAAAAGAGGACAGGCTTATAATTCTGGGTGACTTTAATGCTAGAGTAGGCTCAGACTACCATACTTTTCAGGGAGTCCTAAGGAGGAATGGAGTTGGAAACAGCAACAGCAATGGTCACATGCTACTGAAGATTTGTGCATCTCATGACCTTCTCATCACCAACACTGTCTAATGTTGCACTCTCATAGCAAACATTGACATTTAATTGACTATGTAATTGTATGGAAAAGAGACAGACAGGAGGTGAGAGTGTCAAAGGCAATGTGTGGTACAGAATGCTGGACTGATCATAGACATCCTCTCCAAGCTAAATATTTTCATTCAACAAAAGCAGTGGCCCCAAGGCAAAATGACCAGCAGAAGAATTAATGTCAACAGATTAGAGCTCTCCTCTGAGCAGAAAGAGTTTGTTGCTCGTGTGGAGAGAAAGTTGAGTCAATACACAGTTGTCAACAGTGGAGCAGACAAAGGAGTGGACAGCTCTCAGAAATTTGGTCTATAACCCTGCATTTGCTCTTCTGGGTCAGAACACTCACAAACATCAAAAGTGGTTTAACAAAAATGATGGGGAAATTCAGAAGCTGCTAAATGAAAAATGAGAACTCCACAGAGTTTACTAGCAAGATAGTTCATCCATCTCTAAGAAGGCAGCATCTAATTCCATCAAAAGTAAAGTACAAGCAAAGCTTAGGGAGATGCAGGATTCTTGACTCAGTAAGAAGCAGATGAAATTTAGCTTTATGTTGATAGTAACAATCCAAAGTGTTTTTAAGCTGTCTTGAAGGCTATTTATGGTCAAATAACTATAGTGTATCTCAACTACTCAGTGTTGATGGAGCCATATTGATTAGTGATATGGACATTATTCTAGAGAGATGGGCAGAACACTTCCATAGTGCTCTCAACAGACTGTCATCAATCAATGCTGAAGCCATTGACTGTTTACCTCAGGTTGAAGTCAATCCCTCCCTACTTGAAGTTCCAACTGAAGAAGAAATTTTGAATTCCATTGGGCTCCTTTTTGTGTGGCAAAGCACCTGGTGCTGATTCTATTCCAGCTGAGATTTACAAGGTGGGTGCTCTGTTGCTCATACAAAAGCTTACTGAAATTTTCCAGGTTATGTGGCAAGAGGAGGTTATCCCCCAGGAATTCAAGGACACCTCCATTGGCCATCTCTATAAAGATAAAGGAAACAGATTGTCCTGTGACAATCACAGAGGGGTTTCCCTTTGGGTCCTTTATGGCAAGATTTTTGCCACATTCTTCCTTAATAGGCTGATCCTTAACCTGGAAGATGGTCTTCTACTTGAGAGCCTGTGTGATTTCAGAAAGGGCCAAAGAATGGTTGGTTAATATAGAATTTGTTGCCCAATAACTTTCGGAGAAATGCCAGGAGAGGCCTGTACACAATGTTTGTAGATCCGATCATGGCCTTTGATACTGTCAGTCATGAGGGCTTATGGAAAACTATGGCAAAATTTGGTTTCCCAGAGAACTTCATCAGCATTGTAGGTCAATTTTATGATGGCACGTTCTGGGTTCTGAATACTGCTCTCGTACATTCCCAGTTGCCAATGGAGTGAAACAAAGCTGTGTGTTTGCTCCCATGCTTTTATTTATTTATTTATTTATTTATTTATTTTTAGCTTTCAATATTTACTTCCACAAAATTTTGAGTTCCAAATTTTCACCCCATCTCACCCCTCCTCCACCCCATGATGGCATGCATTGTGAATATTCCTTCCCCAATCTGCCCTCCCTTTTATCTCCCCTCCTTCTCTCATCCCCTTCCTCTTCTACTTTCCTGTAGGGCAGGATAGATTTCTGTACCCCATTTCTTGTATTTCTTATTTCCCAGTTGCATGTGAAAACATTTTTTTAAACATGTGTTTTTAAAATTTAGATTCCAGATTTTCTCCCTTCCTCCCTCCCCACCCACTCTCATTGAAAAGGCAAGCAACTCAATACAGGTTATACATGTGCAGTTATGCAAAACACTTCCATAGTAGTCATATTGTAAAAAACTAACTCTATTTCCCTTAATCCTATCCCGCCCCCTCCCATTTATTCTATTCTTTCTTTTGACCCTGTCCCTTCTCAGAAGTGTGTGCTTCTGATTACCCCCTTTCCCGATCTGGCCTCCTCTCTATCATTCCCCTGTTCTCTTGTCCCCTTTTCCCCCTGTTTTCCTGTAGGGTAAGACAGATTTCCATACCCAATTGAGTGTGCATGTTATTCCCTCCATAAGCCAAATCCGTTGAGAATAAGATTCACTCATTCCCTTTCACCTTCCCTTGTTTCCCCTCCATTGAAAGAACCTTTTCTTTTCTGTTTTTTTTGTGAGATATTTTACCCCGTTCTACCTCTCCCTTTCTCCTTCTCCCAGTATAATCCTTTCTCATCCTTTAACTTTGTTCTCCAGATATCACCCCTTCATCTTCAACTCACCCTGTGCCCTCTATCTATTTATCTATCTATCTATCTATCTATCTATCTATCTATCTATCTATCTATCCACATACATATAATTTTTTCCCTCCAACTACCCTAAAACTGACAAAGATCTCATGAGTTATAAATATCATCTTTCCATGCAGGAATGTAAACAGTTCAATATTAATAAGTGTCTTATGATTTCTCTTTCCTGTTTACCTCTTCATGTTCCACTTGAGTCTTGGATTCGAAAGTCAGATTTTCTATTCAGCTCTGGTCTTTTCATCAAGAATACTTGAAAGTCCTCTATTTCACTGAATGTCTTTTTTTCCCCTGAAGGATTATACTCAGTTTTGTTGGGTAAGTGATTCTTGGTTGTAATCCTATCTCCTTTGCCATCCAGAATATTATATTTCATACCCTCCGGTCCCTTAATTCGAAGCTGCTAAATCTTGTGTTATCCTGATTGTGTTTCCACAATACTTGAATTGTTTCTTTCTGGCTGCTTGTAATATTTTCTCCTAGACCTGGGAACTGTGGAATTTGGCTACAATATTCCTAGGAGTTTTCCTTTGGGGACCTCTTTCAGGAGGAGATTGGTGGATTCTTTCCAATTCTATTTACCCTCTGGTTCTAGAATATCAGGTAGTTTTCCTTGATAATTTCTTGAAAGCTGATATCTAGGCTCTTTTTTTTGTTCATGGCTTTCAGATAGTCCAATAATTTTTAAATTATCTCTCCTGGATCTATTGTTCCCATGCTTTTTAGCACGATGTTTTCAGTCACATTGTCAAACATCTTCAGTGAAGATGAACATGGCATCAAGGTCAGCTACTGCACTGATGCAGTAAATTATTTCAACTTGAAAAGGCTACAAGTGAGGTTTCGTTTCCAGGAGCCAAGATAGCGGAGTAAGAAGTAAGTCGCTGTCATCATCCCTTATTAACCTCTGAAAGTCCAGCAAATATCGCCCCAGCAAAAACCTTGGAACAGCTGAACCAGCAGAAAGATGAGGTGCAGTAGTCCAGTAGCCCAGGTAGATTGAGGCATTAATGGGAAAGGCTCCTCCTACCCTGAAGGAAGGGGAGCAGTACAGAAAGGGAGGCATCTCAGCAAGCTAGCGGAAAACCCCACCTCAGCGTACCAGGGCGAGAGCCTGAACTTCAGGTGGTAGACCAGGCAAACACCAACACCAAAACCCCTGAGTGCCTCAGTAAGGACTGGGGAACCGGTAGAAACCAGCTCAGAAAAACTACCAGGTGCCTTGGCATTCTACAGCAACCAAGTCTCCCAGTGCCTCAGCAAAACTCTGTGAAGCACTTCAACCTCCAGGGGCCAAACTACCCAAACCTACCCCTAGAGTTCCAGTGTTCCTGATTCCAGCCCAACACCAGTGAAACTGCCAGGACCCTATAGTATCCAACTGCCAGCATTGGAGGCTCCAGAACACAAAGTCAGTGACCAGGCCCTGGGCACCCAACACAACTTGGGTCAGTGCCCCTTCTCCCCAGCAGGAAAGCTCAATCTCTTTAAAGGCCAGGAAATAAGCAAACACTATGAGCAAAAAGAAACATAATACAGATTCTTATAGGAACAGTGAAGATCAAGGCAGAAATTCTGAATAAGACATTGTCCATAAACTCACATCCGGAAAATCCGGAACCTCAAAAGGGAATATGAACTGGTCTGAAGCCCAAAAATCCTTCTTGGAAGAGCTCAAGAAGGATTTTAACAGTCAAATAAGAGAGGTAGAAGAAAAATTTGGAAAAGAAATGAGAGGTATGCAAGAGAGAGTCAATAGCTTGGAAAAGGAAGGACGAAAATTAACTGTAGAAAACGAGTCCTTAAAAAATACAGTTGGCCAACTGGAAAAAAAAAAGTACACTGAAGAAAATAAGTCCCTAAAAATATAATTGGCCAAATGGAAAAGGAGGTACAAAATCTAATAGAAGAAAACAATTTGTTAAAAATTAGAATTGGGCAAGTGGAAGCTAATGACTTTGTGAGAGAGCAAGAATCAATCAAATAGAAACAAAAAAAATGAAAAAAAATAGATGAAAATGTAAAATACCTCACTGGTAAAACAACTGACATGGAAAATCATTCCAGGAGAGACAACTTAAAAATTATTGGTCTACTTGAAAATCACAATGAAAAAAAGAACCTGGACAACATCTGTCAGGAAATCATCAAGGAAAACTGCCAAGATCCCAGAACCAGAGGGTAAAATAGCCACAGAAAGAATCCACTGATCACCTCCTGAAAGAGATCCCAAATTTAAAACACCAAGGAATATAGTAGCCAAATTCCAAAATTACCAGGTCAAAGAGAAAATACTGCAAGCAGCCAGAAAGAAACAATTTAAATATCATGGAACCACAGTCAGGATTACACAGGACCTTGCAGTTTCTATATTAAAAGATCATAGGATGTGGAATATGATATTCTGTAAGACAAAGGAGCTTTTGATTACAACCAAGGATCAACAACCCAGCAAAAATTAGCATAATCTTTCAGGGGAGGAGATGGATATTCAATGAAATAGGGAACTTCCAAACCTTCTTGATTAAAAAGACCAGAGCTCAACAGAAAATTTGTTCTTCAAATACAAGACACAAGAGAGACATAAGAAGGTAAATGGGACAAAAAAACAAACAAACATGCTATTAATAAGGGCAAACTGTTTACAAGGGAAGATGACACTTGGAAAGGCTATAAGCCAAGACCAAAGTGGAGGGAATGTTGATGCATGACTTTCTGTTTGCAGATGATTGTGCGCTTGATGCAGCCTTTGAAGCTGAGATACAACAAAGTATGGATTGATTGTCTGCTGCTTATGCTAATTTTGGCCTAGCAATTAACACTAAGAAAACACAGGTGCTCCACCAGCCAGCATCACACCATCCATATGTGGAACCATCAGTTATAGTAAATGGAGAAGTTTTGAATGTTGTGGATAACTTCACTTACCTTGGCAGTATATTTTCCAGGGATATAAACTTGATAAAGAGGTTGATGCACTCATTTCTAGAGCTAGCTCAGAGTTTGGAAGTCTCTGAAGGGAAGTGTGGGACAGAAGAAGTATTAGACTGCCTACCTGAAGTTCTACAGAGCCATTGTTCTGACCTCCTTACTGTTTGCTATGAAACCTGGACATGCCAGAAAAATGAATCATTTACATTTGAATTGTCTTAGGAAGATTCTGAAGATCACCTGACAAGATCACCAGATGCCTAGGCCTTTTCTTGAACTAAAATACCAAGCACTCAAACTACTGCAGAGAGAGCAACTCTGATGGGCTGGCCATGTTGTTCAAATGCCAAATGTACAATTGCCAAAAAGACTATTTATGGAGAACTCACACAGGGCAAGTACTCACATGGTGGTCAGAAAAAGCAATATAAGGACACTGTCAAGGTCTCTCTTAAGAACTTTGGAATTGATTTGTGACATGGGGGACCCTGGCATGGGACCACTCAGCATGGCATGCACTCATCAGAGAAAGTGCTGTGCTCTATGAGCAAAACAGAATTGAAGTACTTAAAAAAAAAAAAAAAACATGAGATGGGCACATTTAGAGACATCTCTACCCCAAATGTTCACATGGACTATTTGTGTCCAACCTGTAGTAGAGCATTCCAAGCTTATCTTGGTCTAATCAGTCATAGTCAGACACACTGTAACTTGACTCTAGTCATTTTGATGTCATTGTGATGTCATTTTGGTCCTCTTTGAGAATGAAGAACAATAGCCAATGAACCAGTAAAGCAGTGTATGCAGAGTACTTCTCATTCTGACTCTATGAGCACAGACCTCCTGAGAGGCAAAAAAGGATTTCAGGAAGATGGTGTACCTAAACCACTTGCATATCAAGAAGCAGGGGGTCTATAAAAACAAAAGCTCTAGAATATAAAATAAATAGCTTGAGATTTGATCTAGGAAGCATCCTGTTTCTTTAAAACTAATCTTTCTTGGGGGCAACTAGGTGGTACAGTGGATACAGCACTGGCCCTGAATTAAGGAGGACCTGAGTTCACATCCGGCCTCAGACCAAACACTTGACACTTACTAGCTGTGTGACCCTGGGCAAGTCCCTTAACCCCAATTGCCTAAAAACAAAAACAAACTAATCTTTCTTTAAAGATAGGTTTCTAATTACATGTCTGTATATAACCTTTTAGAAGAGGCTTTTTTGTATGCATCCTTAAAAATTCATTATTTTTTGTTGTTGATTTTAAGAAATAGTCTCATTTTGGCCTAGTAAAATTAGCTACAGATTCAGCTTGGCAAGGGTTAAAACTACTGCACTTTCCACAATACTACCTGTTACCCTGGCAAGGACCATTTAAGCTATTGCTATATTGAAAACACCAACTCTCTTTTTCTAAACTTGTTAGCCTGGGCTGGCACACTGTCAATGAGAAATGCAAATATCCCTTTCTGTTACCTTAGGAATGGAGAGGGCTTAGGACAGGACCTTGAAAGATCTCAGTCCACAAATATTAGAGCTAAGATCAATATTTGGTATTTGTAATTTTAAAACTTGTTTCTACCAGTTAGAATCAAGTTAATGGAAACTGGGTGCTTTCTATTAATTTAAAAAAATTCTCTGAATCACAATTCAGCTTGAGATTGAGAAGACTGATAAATTTGGAAAAGAAAAGTGAATTTCAAGACATCATATCAATGTTTACACAGTGATTGATGGTATACCACATACAAGTCCAAAACCAATCTAAATAGATAATTAATAAAAGCTAATTAACTATTATTTTTAAAGAATAAAGTAACAAAATAGGTAATTGTTGAAAATAAAAACCAAAGAGAGCATATCCAGCTCTGATGTATAGATGGTACAGAGCCACATAACATCATAAAGCTGCTGGGATATAATTAGGACACACTGGATGAGAAAAACAAAACAAAACAACAACAACAACAAAAAAACAAAAACCTAGGTGTCATAGGACTTAAGTTTGAATCCTGGCTCTCTCATTAATAACTTTGGGTTAGTCACTTAACCAGTTTGGGCCTCACTTTCCTAATCTGTTAAATGAGAGCACTGAGTAAGATGATCTCTAAGGTCATTATGATTCTACAAGATCCCATCAACCTTGGTTCTCCACCTCATCACTAATCTGTCTAACTGGAGAGTGGGGCAAATGAACTCCAAACCTCCACTTACGGAGAGAGCTTAACTCAATCATCTTCACATTCCTTACCTAGTTGTACTACTTTGTGCTTGGGCAGGGTACATGGTGGAAAGGTCAGTAAAGGGTCCAACCCCAACCTTTGTGTTTTGTCTTCCCCTATAAGATGGTAAGCCTCTGGAGGGCAGACACTGTCCCTTTTTCAAATAAGCATATCTGTATCCCCAGCACTTAGCACAAGGCCTGGAACATATTCGGTGCTTAATAAATTTTATTGACTATAATATGAGGCAATAATGCCAGAGACACTATCAGAAATTGATTCTCCCCATAAAAAACTCTAAGAGTAAAGGGAGAGGGTGGCAGTTGCTTTGTATCCAGGACCTGTCGGCTACTGAGAAGTAACAGAGACTATAAAGAAATTCCAAGGTGGCTATTTTAACTCTTAGATATAGGCCTTTCCCTAATGCAGAAATTTAAAAAATCTTAATCTTCATATTTAATACCAGATCATTAGCAATTTGCAAACTTTACAAATCAGTCTTCCATTTTAAAACTACAGCCAGTCAACAAGTACTAATTTCTTACTATAAGTTCAGGATCTGTGCTAAGCTCTGGGGGTGCAAAAATAGCCCCAAAAAACCTGCCCTCAAATAATTTACATTCTAATGGGTGAGAGAATATATAGGCAAATATTATAGAATCATAGAATTAAAAGGAAACTAACAGATCCCTGAACCCATCTAATGCAGGAGTGTTCTGAAGCCAGTTGCACAAATTCACTGGCATAAGAGCTCAAAGTATATTAAGGGGAGGAAGGATAAAAAGATTAATCAAATATGTGTGAAGTAGACGGTGCATACTCAAAAGTATATGTTATCTTTTTTATTCAAGAGTTCCATCCAGGGACAACTAGGTGGCTCAGTGGATAGAGCACTGGCCCTGGAGTCAGGAGGATCTGAGTTCAAATCCGGCCTCAGACACATAACACTCACTAGCTGTGTGACTCTGGACAAGTCACTTAACCCCAATTGCCTCGCTGGAAAGAAAAAAAAAAAAAAAAGAGTTCCACCCAGTGCTGCAGACTGCAACCCCTCCTAAGCTTGCTGATGGTAGTAATGATGATGATTATTCATGGCATGCCACAAAACAAGGCATAGAACATAGAGGGTTGTTATAATAGATAAGGTTGGAAACATTTGCTCATGCAACATTATGAAGAGTCTGGAACGTCAGGGAAAAAAAAAACTCTATACTTTGTTTGGTGGACAATAAGTGCTCATTAAAGATTTTTGTGCATAAGACAAACATGGTCAGATGCAGACAGAAGGAAGGTTATTTTGGTAGTAGTATGAAGAACTGTTTGAAAAAGAGAGTAGAGATTTAGACCCTTATTAGGGGACTTAGATGACTATCCAAGCATATGGTTGCAGAATAGTGCCAAATTCAATTTATTTTCCAGTCAGTTATGATTGGAAACCACCTTATTGGTGGTTGGTTACCTGGAACAAGAAAGACAAGGGGGAATCAAAATCTTTCTATTTTAAAGTCTGTACATTTTGCAATCTTTCAAAACCTTCCATGGGACTAGCCTCTAGAAAATTTCTAGGAAGAATAGATAATCTAATACTGATCTTAGGATAAAATACTGATCTTAGGATAAAATACTGGTCTTTGCATTAAAAAACATGTTTATATAGTCTTTTTAATGTATTATTTATGGACCTGTAAAAACCTAAATAAGCTTCTCTAAGCACAGTGTCCTTTCTCTGCACCATTCCCATACTGACATTTGCTACTCAAAGATTTATGTATATAGAAATAACTAAGGATTTGGGCAGCTAGGCGATGCAGCAGATGCCAGGTCTACAGTCAGGAAGCTTCATCTTCATGAGTTTCAAATTTGGCCTCAGACACTTATTAGTTGTGTGACCTGGAGCAAGTCACTTAACCCTGTTTGCTTCCATTTCCTCATTTGTAAAATGAGCTGGGGAAGTAAATGGCAAACAACTCCAGTGTCTTTACCAAAAAAAAAAAAAAAAATGCCATCACAAAGAGTCAAACATGACAGAAACGACTGAACAACTAAAATGAACTAATTAGATTATGGTGACTATAGCAAACATGTAAGGCATCATATTCCTCAGTCTGTAAATGAAGTTATTGTCGTTGTACAGGAGTTGATAGTTGTATCAACTGTAATTAATGGTCAATCAAATCAGTATCAGGAGTTATCATCCATATGGATAATGGATTTTCACTGGCATATGAAACCCCTAGATGAACAAACTCCTTTCCCAATACATATTGTCACTTTCTCTACAACTTAAGAGTCTTAGATAGTCGTCTCAAGAACTAAGAGGTTAAGTGGTGTACCCAGGGTAACACAACCAGTATCCATTAGAGGCAGAACTTGAACCTAGGTCTTCCTGACTCAGAATCTACTTCTCTATCCACTATGCAATGTTAACTTTTAAATCAGATGAAAGAACCTCTACACATGAGATTTTAAAATGAAGAAACTAGAAAATTCAAAGTTTATATACATGTGCATGTATATACATACATATATATATATTCACCATAAACTTATACATATATCATATAAAATATTTTTCAAATAAAAAATCAATTAATTATTTTTTCTACCCTACCAACTGGTCCGACTGGACTTTCAGTGAATATTATGAATTAACTGTTTGTTTCAGAGTATTGGAATATGAGAATTCAAAGGGACCTCAGCAGTCATCTAGTTCATCCCATCCATAAAAGGAATCCTCATTACATACCCAGAAAGTGATTGTTCAGCTTCTACTTGAATACTTTCATGGAGGAAGGAAGCACCAGCTTTTTGTCAGTCCATTCTTCTTTGGGGCAGCTCTGTCAGGAAATTGTTTTCTCTACTTCAATTACAAACTGTCTTCTTTACAACTTCTACCCATTGTTCTTGTTTTACCCTCTGGGGTCAGTTAGAAACAAGTATAATCTCTCCTATAAACAACAATCCTTCAGATACTTGAAGATAACTATTATGTCCCACAGAAGAGTCTTCACTTCTGGTGGTTAAGCATGCTTTTTTCCTTCCACTAATATTTCTTGGGTGAGGACTCAAGGTCCTCTCTAAGGACACTCCAGTTGACTCTTGTCCTTTCTAGACTGTGGCATCCAGGACACAACAAGGTACTCCGGAGGAAGCCAGGGGAAGGTAGAGCACACTGGGATTATTACACTATAACTTCCCTGTTCCTGGAAGCTGTGCCTCTCTTAATGAAGCCCACCATCACATTAGCCTTTTAAGCTGCCTCATCATTCTATTGACTCACACTGAGTTCAAATCTATATGAAACCCCCAAATCTCATTCAGCACAACTAGTGTCTCTCAATTAATTCTTCATCTTGTAATCCTTAACTTTCTTCAAGGCTCAGCTTTGTTGTCACCTCTTTGAGAAACTTTGTTTAATTTTCCTAGTTCTTAGTGTTTTCCCCTTCCTAAAATTACTCTGTATTTTCTTATCTATGCACATGGTATATTGTCCCAGCAGACTGTAAACTACTGGAGGGAATATAATGTATGTGTGAGTGTGAATATGTGTGTGTGTGTCTGTGTGTGTGTGTGTCTGTGTGTATGTGTGTCTGTGTGTGTGTGTGTCTGTGTGTATGTGTGTCTGTGTATGTGTGTGTCTATGTGCAGCTAGGTGGCACATTGGATAGAGTGCTGGGTCTGAAGTCAGGAAGACTCATTTTCATGAGTTCAAATCTGACCTCTGACACTTACAAGCTATGTGACCCTGGGCAAGTCACTTAACCCTCTCTACCTCACATCCTCATCTGTACAATGAGCTAGAGAAAGACATGGAAAATCACTCCAATATCTTTGCCAAGAAAGTTCCAAATGGAGTCATGAAAAGTTGGACACAACTAAACAGCAAGGTTTTTTTTTTTAATTAAATTTAAGGAATTTCCAAAAAGTCTTATTGACTAGAGACTTCTTTGCAGGTTGTGTCTGTACAACAGAAACAGAGTCTAAAAAGGATCTTGTCAAGCTAGAGAATTGTGCTGTATCTGCAAGCTAAAATTCAATAGGGATAAATATAAAAGCCTTACACTCAGGTAAAATAAAAATAAACAAGATTATATAGTCAGAGTTAACAGTTGTTCTGAAAGAGATGGAGGGGGGCAGGTTAATAGATTTCAAGCTCACTATGAGTTAGCCGTGTGATGTGGCCTCCAAAAAACTTCATGCAATCCTGAGACACAGTAAGAGGCATAGCTTCCAGTAATTAGGAGATGATATTTCTTTGCCTTCCTCATATATCATCTGGAGGACTATGTTCAATTCTGGGTTCTGTAGTTTCAGTTCAGGGATAAATTGGAGAATATACAGAGATGCGTAACCAGGATAGGGAAGAGTCTTTAATCTACAGCAAAGCTGTGGATACACTGGCCGTGTTTACTGGCGGGACATGATATCTACTTTCAAGTGTTTGAAGAACTCAAAGGGGATTAAAACATTTCAGTTTGGCTTCAAAAGGCAAAATCAGAGGCAATAGGTGGAAGTGGCAAAGAGGTGAATTTAGGCTTGGTGTCTGTGAATATTTCCTACCAATTAGACCTGTCCCAAATTGCAGTGGCCTATCTAAAGAGGTTGTGTCCTGCTTGAGAATCCAAGTAGAAGATGAATGATTACCTCTTAGGTATGCTAGGGTGAGGATTACTTTCAAGTCTGAGTTTAACTAGAGGGCAGCTAAGAATCATTCCAATGTTCCAATCCTGTGATTCTGTGATTTGCATGCATTCCAATTATGGATGTCTATACAAATGAATAGCAATGTGGAAAGTCAGAATATATGGAATATAGAGCCTCTTTCATCTAGCTCAGTGCCAGGTATATAGTGTTGTTTAATAAATGCTCGTTGACTTAACTTGACTGAACTATGCAGGGAGTAATAGAAAATAAATCTGGAAAGCTAGCTTATTTATAGATAGAAGCATGCAATGGAGGAGTTTAACTTTTATTCTAAATGCAACAGGTAACCACTTGAGATTTCTGAGTAGCAGTGACATAGTTGAATCTATGTCTAATGAATACCAGTTTGGCCACTGTGTAAGTAGATGAATTTGAGAAAAGACAGAGGAGAAGGCAGTAGACCAATTATGACATCATTACAAAAGTATTGGCAAGAAGTTGTAAAGGGCCTGATCTAGGGTGATGGGTGGAGATAAAAGGACAAATGTGAAAGATATTATGGAAGCAGAATAAATAACACTTGATGACTGATGAGAAATGATGGGTTGAAGGATGAGCAAGAGTCAAAGATGATTTAGGTTGCAAAGCTCTCTAACTGGAAGGGTGATGAATGGGGATGAATCACTCAACAGACAAAGTGAAATGTGGAGGATGGAAGGGTTTAGGGAAATATAATGAATTTATAGGATCATAAATCTAGAAACTGATGAAAAATCCTTTTTGCAATGTCCAAAAGGCAATTGCTGATGAGTCACTGAGGTGTTCAGAAGAGAGATCTGGAAAGGATATGTAGACTGGGAGTCATCTTCAGAGAGATAAATTCATGGAAGCTTATATGAGTGAGAAGGAGGAGGGAGAGTGGGAAGAAGGAAGGGAAGGAGAGGGAGGAAGAGAGGAAGAAGAAGAAAGAGAAAGAGAGGGAACAAAACCTGGTGGGGCATATGTGATTGATGTCTTAGAAATGGATAAGGATCCAATAAAGGAGATAAGTAGTAGTCACGTAGGAAGGAGAAGAAGTTAGAGAGCCATATCACAGAAACCAAAGGTATTGAAATAAATTGATGAGGAGTATCCAGGAGGGCATTGATAGAGTCAAAAGCTACAGAGAGGTCAAGTAGAGGGAGTAAAGTTCAGACATTTTGGCACGTAGGAGAGTATCAGTGGCCTCAAAAAGAGCATTTTAAGGGAAAGACAAGCTTGCAAGGGGCTAAGCTATAAGTAGGTGATGAGCAAACAGGGCAATAAATGTTTAGGATCCTTTTTAGGATTTTGTCTCGAAAAAAAACAAAGGTATAGGATGTTAGTTTTAAAGGATGTCAGAATCAAGTGAATGGATTTTGTTTGCTGTATTATTACTGCATTTTGAGTTTTTTCACACTGCAGTTGCTTTCCAGTGACCACTCCCCACAGCATTCTTCATCATAACAGGAAAAATAGTGATGATGACTGATGAAATGACTGCCATTAACAGTGTATGTAACATTCTACACTCGTGGCCTGTTATCTCTAGAGGAAGGTAATACGTTACATTAGGCATTTGAAAATATATCTGCTCTTTGTCCATCTCCTTAATGACTCGTATCCATTTTAAACCCTCTCACTGTAAATGATTCCCAAAACTCTTTCTTGGACCTTTCCTTCCTTTTCTATGTTCTCATGATGTGACCTGATTGATTCCTACAGATTAAATTATCACAACTATGAATGACTTACAGACTTATTTGTCAGATCTAGTCTTTCCCCTAAGTTTCTTTCTAGTATTACTAGATGCCTAGTAAAAAATATCCAAACTAGATGTGCTGGAGGTCCTTCAAACTCAAATTCATTATTTTTGTTCCAAATCTACCTTTCTTCCAAACTTCTCCATTTCTGTTGAAGATATCACTATTCTTCCTGTCTCTCATGCTCACAATCTTGGTATTATCCTCCACTTTTTCAAACTCACACAATTCATATAAAGAACCAGTTGCCAAATTCTGCCATTTGTAGCCCACAACATATCTTCCGACACCCTCTCTCTCCTCACACTGCCACCATTGGGGTTAGGTTCTTATCATCTCTTTCTCATGTTACTAGAACTGTCTCTCATTTGGTTTTTCTACCTCAGATCACTCCCCAAACCAGTCAGGCTTTCACACAACTGCTGAAGAAATTTTTCATAAGGGCACATCTGACCATGTCACTCTCATACCCAATAAAATGCATGTGTCCCATTCTTTCTAGTAAAATATATAAACTCCTCTGTTTAGCTTTTAAAATCATTAGCTATTTCTCTCCAACCTGCCTTTCTAGCTTCATTGCATATTACTCCTTGCACTATATTAGCAATCCAGAAAAAAATGATTTTCTCTGTTTCTAGCATAGCAATCCATTTCATGTTTGACTGACTTATTTCATTTAAAAAATCAGAAGGGCAGCTAGGTGGTGCAGTGGATAGAGCACTGGCCCTAGAGTCAGGAGGACCTGAGTTCAAATCTGGTCTCAGACCAGATACTTGACACTTACTAGCTTTGTGACCCTGGGTAAGACACTTAACCCCAGTTGCCTTGCAAAAAAAATCAGAAAAATAGTTTTGATAATCATTCTTTGATAATGTTTGTGATCTTTCTAGAAATGTTAGACATCTTTCATCCTGACTCTTCTGCTTTTTCTACTGAAATCTTGACCTTTCATTCCTCCAAATGCATGTTGTTACTATTTCATCTAGCTCTAGGAAGTAACTCCTCAGTCATTTTGTTTGGTGAGTTAGTTGGGGTCAAGTGACTTGCCCAGGGTCACACAGCCAGTAAGTGTCAAGTGTCTGGTCTGAGACCAGATTTGAATTCAGGTCCTCCTGACTCCTAACCCAGTGCTCTATCCATTGCGCAACCTAGCTGCCACAGTCATTTTAATAGCATAAAACTAAAACTGGACCTAAATTTGGGGAATATCTCCCTTTTATTAGATTTGTGCAGCCCAACCTCAAAAAAAAGTTCCCAGTTATTTGTGGTCCTTTATGTATGTAGAGTATTTTATAACAGTATTTATATAACCACATGTTTCTCAGTAGGTTAACTTCACAATATTTCATGTTTGTTGTTTCTCTTTTGTTGTTGTTTTGAATAAAAATTGTCTTTCCATCATTTCTTTTTGGTATTTGTTAGTAAGATACAGAAATGCTCATTTTTTCTGGGTATTTTTTGCATCCTGTTACTTTTCTGAAGCTCCTAATCATGTGGTTTACTTTCTATATTGATTCCTTGGGGTCTTCTAAATAAACTATCATAGTTATTTGTAAATATGACTATCTTAGCCTTCTTTGCTGATATTTACTCCTTTAATATCTTTCTCTTGGTTTTTTTTTTTTACAATAACCAGCATTTTTAGAACTGTGTCAAATAATAATGTGGAGATAGGGAATTCTTGCTTTACTCCTATACTTGATGGGAATGCTTCCAGTGCTTCTTTTAGACATAGACATCATCATCATCATCATTATCATCATAGCTAACATTCATGTAATACTTACTATGTGCCAGGCACAGAGCTAAGCACCTTACAGTTATTATATCATTTCCTCCTCCCAACAACTCTGGGAGGCAGATGCTCTTAGTAATTCTATTTTACAGACTAAGAAACTGAGACAAACATGGGTTAAGTGACTTGCCCAAGGTCGCACAACTAGTCTGAGGCTAAATTTGAACACAGGTCCTCCATACTTCATTACACTACCTCCCTACACTGCTGATCATGTTATAGAAGAATCCTTCCATGTCTAAGTTTTTGAGGATTTATACATAGATCTATACTGCATTTTATCAAAGGCTTTTTTTTTCTGTATCTATTAACCTAATTAGGCTTTTCTTGGTTTGTTTTGTAATTTACAAAGCAAATCATGAAGTCCACATGATTAATTGTCTCAATTAGTCCAACTTGACAGATATACATATACATATATGCCTGTATGTGTGGGTATATATGTACACATATATATTACACATGTCTGTATATGTAGATGTATATGATGCATCTTTGTCCATACACATACATTATATTCAAATTTTTAAATCAACTTTATGTGGTAAATTTGTCTTATTTAACCTGTAAATGAATGAAATTTAAGCACCAAGATAACTGCAATATGTAATAAATATTGCAATATGTAATATGCAATGAAAATGCAATATGTAATAAAACTTCCATTTATGAGACATT
Organism: Vombatus ursinus; assembly: GCF_900497805.2. NCBI lineage: Eukaryota > Metazoa > Chordata > Mammalia > Diprotodontia > Vombatidae > Vombatus > Vombatus ursinus. Next base: position 882 of record NW_020947507.1, on the reverse strand, counting down.
GAAAACTTGGCTGAAGTTTACAAAGGAGACTTAAAGCTTGGAGGGATTATTGACACACTGGATGACAGAACTGGGTTTCAAAAACATCTTGACAGGCTAGAATACTAGACTGAATTTAATATGCTGAAATTTAATAGGCCAGATGAAAAAAAATCTTTGCCTAAAGTTTTAAAAAATATCAGTTTCATAAGTAAAAGATAAGACATGTCTAGACAATTATTTGCTGAAAAAGATCTAGGAGTTTGAGGAGACTGCAAGTTTAATATGAATCAACAGTGTGATATGGCAAGAAAGCTTAGAATTATTCATTAAGAGAAGCATAGCTATTTCCCAATTTATTGGAATCACCTTACTTTCCAGTTCTTTGCAGCTTCAAAGAAATGCTATAAATATTTTCATACATACATTTGGGGTATAACAAGTGTAAGAGAATCACAAAGTCAAAGTGTACATACAGTTTGGTTACTTTTGGGGTATAGTTCATCAATTTCTTTTCAGAATGGCTGGACAAAATCATAGTTACATCACCTTATATGAATTAGGGTATCTGGTATTCATGAACAAAAATATGTCTCATTCTGCATATTTACACCATCACCTTTCTGTCAGGAGATAGGTTATATTTTTCATCATTCATCCTCTGGAATGAAAATGCTGGTCATTGTGTTGATCAGAGTTCTTAATTATTTTTAAATTGTTTATTTTAATGATGATGTTATAGCATAAATTGTTCTCCTGATTCTGTTTAGTTTACTCTATATCAGTTCATCATATGTTTCTCTGAAATTGTTCATCTTTATCATTTCCTATGGTACAATAGTGTTAGCAGGTTTTGTTTTTTTTTTACTTTTTTTACTCCTTTGTGAGTTGAAGAGAGGGGTA
>NW_020947506.1:0-32282 GCF_900497805.2 Vombatus ursinus | reverse complement strand
GTGCCGGGAAGGGAACAGGGTCCGGTGGGGTGCCGGGAAGGGAACAGGGTCCGGTGGGGTGCCGGGAAGGGAGCAGGTCATTTACAGAACAGGATGTTGCACCCCACCCTTGAGGATTTCACCCAGGGTGTTGTAACAGCCGTTAGGGGAAGCTGAGCCAGAGGCCCCGGGGCGTGGTGCCCCAGGGTCCCTAACGGAGGGTCTATTACAATAACCTTTTTTAAAAAATGTATTTTATTAATTTATATCACTTAGATTTCCCCTTGTATATATTTCCTCTCCCAAAGAGTTATCCTATATAATTATTTTTCTTTTAAAAGAGGAGGAAGAAAGAAATCAGCAAAACCAATCAATACATTGCAAAAAAAAATCTCTCCTTTGAAGTAAATCTTGTTCTTTAGAATTTTGCAACATTCCTTTTTGGTTTGGCTGTTTGTTGGTTCTGATTTCCATTTGTATTACTTTAAGCATTGTATTTATTGCTTTGTTGCTTTACTTACTCTACTCTACCAGTCCACTGAAGTCATATTTCACAGTGGTATCTCATTGCATTCATGGATTATAATTTGTTTAGCCATATCCCAAATTGATGGCATTCCATTACCAGTTCTTTGCTTCCATAAAAAAGTATTATTATAAATATTTTATTGAGTATGGAATTTTTGTTTTTTTCTCAATGACTTCCTTGGAGTATATGCCTATCAATGAAAACTTTGGGTCAAAGAGTATCGATGGGGTTGGAATCTGAGCCCCAGAAAGGAAAAACTCTGGCCCCAGACCATTCCCCACCCTTGGTAATTCTATTACCTCATGGACTCTGTACTTTCCCACCCGCCAAATCTCTGGCGTTCCCCTGAGGCTATGGTCCCATCAACTGGTCTTTCATTGTAGCTACACCCAATCTCCCCTCTATTGTCTTGCCTCCCTATGGCCCCAGGCCACTTCCCAATTTCGTAAAATACAGCCCAAAGGCGAATCTTCAGGAATTGAAGAGGATTGACCCTTTGTGGGTGTGGACACTGGAAGTCCCTCCCTCCTTAAAAAAAGATTTAAGTATAAGACTCCGGGAAACAGACAACAAAGTCAAAAACTCAAAGAAGTACGCTAAGTTTTCCCACCTGGTGCTGAGAGAATTGAGAGGATTGGGCCTACGATTCTGCCCACATCCATGGTCTTGAACAGAACCACTGGACCAAGAGCCTGAGAGCACAAGCCAAGCCTTCCTAGCTGCTTGGAAATCCACCCAATTAAAGGGTAAAAAGAAAAAAAAAAGGGATTAGGAGAAGAGGGGAGACAAACGTACCTTCCAGTCTCGGCTGGTGAAGAGCTTGGTATAAGCAATTTTTCCCAGTGCAGGGAACCATATGATGCGGTTTAGGGGTTCAGGGGTTCTGGCATCCCAAAATCACGATACCCGAGTCCTGCCTGAAAGAATTCGACCCAAGCCTTCTTGCAGACAAAAACAAAGTTTATTGAAGATTCTCCATATTAGCTAGACTCTTAAGGAGTCTGAGCATCTATTGGCTATTGGCTATATTGTAAAAATCTGAGCATCTTAATGGAGACAAGATGGACCTTATATAAAAAAAGACTGTGGGAGAGTGGCCAAGTAGTCCATGAGGTAATAGAATTCTCAAGGGTGGGAAATGGAGCCTAGGTGGGACCAAGGGTGGGAAGTGGCCTGGGGCCATAGGGAGGCAAGACAATAGAGGGGAGATTGGGTGTAGCCACAATGAAAGACCAGTTGATGGGACCATAGCCTCAGGGGAATGCCAGAGATTTGGCGGGTGGGAAAGTACAGAGTCCATGAGGTAATAGAATTTCCAAGGGTGGGGAATGGTCTGGGGCCAGAGTTTTTCCTTTCTGGGGCTCAGATTCCAACCCCACCAGGGCCAGAGTTTTTCCTTTCAGGGGCTCAGATTCCAACCCCATCAGTATAGGTATTTAGGCAATAGCTTTAAACCACTACAATCAATTCATTATTCCATTCATCACATCATCTTTTCACCCTTAAAGTTCTTGAAGCCTTTCTCCCCTTACCCTCTAAGCTGAGAACCTTGCCTCATATTTTACTAAAAAAAATAGGCTATTCTAACAGATCTTCCTCTTTTCTTTTACTTCCCAACACATATCCCTTAGATTCCTTCCTCTGTTATCTCTATCATCTCTATTTCACATAACAAAATACCCCCTCTCCTTTTCAAGGTCCCTCTCGAGGCACAAGTGGTCCCATGCTATCCCATATTCTCCAGCATCTCTCATCCCTACTCTTTTGCTAATCTTAAATCTCTCCCTGTCTACTGACATGTCTCTATTGCCTATAAGCATGCCTCCCCCATCCTCAAAAAACCATCACCTGCTGTATCTATCCCTTATACCTATCTTCCTATATCTTTCCTATCTTTTGGTATTAAGACCAATGATCTCCTGATTTTCTACTCTGTTAGCATTTTCCAGTCCTCATTGTTCTTGAGCTTTCTGCAGCCTTTGACATCATTGGTTACACTTTTCTCCTTAAAACGTTCTTTCTTCCAGGTTTTTGTGACACTACTTTCTCCTAGTTACCCTCTGACCTGTCACAATTCCTTCTTCTCTACCCTTCTCTTGATCTCCATCCAAGTCCCACCCATTAACTGTGGGAATCCCCCAATTCTCTTGATGGGCCCTCTTCTCATTTCCTTCTATATTATCTTGGTTAGCAATCTTATCAGCTCCCCAAGATTAAATGATCCTTTCTATGCAAATGATTCTTGGATCTACTTGTCTAGCCTGACCTAGATCTAGTCTTGCAACTCCTACTGGCTATTAGCCATCTAGAACAGGCTATGCTATAGACATCTTAAACTAAGTATGTTCAAAACTAAATCCATTATCTTTCTTACCAAACCTTCCCATCTTCTTTATTTCTCTATTATTGAAGAGGACACCACCAGACTTCAGTCACCCAAGCTAGCAACCTAGGAGTCATCAAGGATTCCTCACTCACTCACCACCCCCATCCAACACATTGCCAAGTCCTGTTGATTTTACCTTCACACCATCTTTTTGCATATTCCACCTTCTTTCCTCTAACACTGCCTCCCTGGTGCATCCCCTTATCACCTCATGTTTGGTTTATTATAGCCTTCTCCACTCTGCATCAGCGCTCTGCTTTGTTTCAACTCCACAGAGTTGAAATTCAACCTCTTCCCTTTCATACTTCGTGTGTGTGTGTGTGTGTGTGTGTGTGTGATATCCCCCCCTTGGAACATAAGCTTCTTGAAGGCAGGGACTGCTTTTTTTTTTCATTAATTGGGTCCTCCACACCTAGCACAGCAGTGCTTCTTAAATGCTTATTGGATTTGTTGGTTGTTTTCCCTGCCTCAAGTCTCTTCCCAAAACAGCCTATCTTCCTTTCAGCTATCAAATTGAACTTTCAAAAGTTCAGGTTTGGCTGTATTACCTCACTATTTAATAAACTCCAGTGGCTCACTATTACCTCCAGGGTCAAATATAAAATCCTCTGCTTGGCTTTTAAAGCCTTTCATAACCTGACTCTTTTATCCCTTCCCACTCCCTTTATAACTTATTCCATTACACGTACTCTGAGATCCAGTGACACCAATGTGTGGTACAACGACTCTAACACAATTAAATTCAGGGACTTCTCAAGGTGGAAGCAAAAAGATACTCTTTATTACAATCTCGTGAGAAGGGGCGTCTACTCCTCCAGTACACTACCAGCAGGAGAGAGGCGAGGCACAAAGGACAAAGCAAGGTTATATATCTTAACACAAACAAGAAACTTCCACCCCACCACTATCCCTTACTCCCATTGGCTGGGAGGTGGGCTTACATTCTAGGCATGAAAATCTTTCCCATTGCCAAAGAACAAGGAAACAAGGTATAGCCAATCCAAACACACATGTCCTTGTTTAGTATACCTAATGCTGACGTGGCAGTGGCAATCAGGAGAGGGTTTAGGGCCGAATTAAACTTACGGCCTGTTCATTCTCTCAGAGCCTATCTCTAGTTTCCAGACGGTCTTTTCATCACCACCCTGAGAAGTCATCACAGAGGTTATATCTCATTCACCAGCCTCCTTGCACACTTTATTTCCCAACTCTGTTTTCTTATCTCTGTCTCCAGGCTTCTTGACTCAGTCTCAGTTAAATTCCCACCTTGTGCAGGAAGTCTTTCTCGTCCTTATTCTTAGTCTCATCCTTCTGAAATTATCCCCAATTTATCTCAAAAAATATCTTATTTGTAACATGTTCTTTATATGTTTGTCTCACCCCATAACACTATGAGTGCTTTGAGAGCAGGAATTGCTTTTTGTTTGCCTTTATTATATCCCTTGAGCTTAGCACAGTCCCCAGCACATAGTAGGCACTTAACCAGTTTTTTTTTTTTTTTTTTTTTTTTTTTACTGACTGACTTTATTTGGTTAATTCCAAATTGCTTTTCGGAGTGGTTTTTCCACATTAACTATTTCCTCCTTCTGTCTTTTCTGATTACAATAGCCTTCTGATTGGTCTCTTGCCTCTAGTCTCCTCCAATTCAATCCATCCTACATTTAGCCCCAAAATTATTGTCCTAAAAAGTAAGTCTGACCATATCACAGAGGAAAGTGATAAATTCAACAAACTCCAGTGACTCTTCATTATCTCTAGGATCAAATATAGAATCTACTGTTGGTCATTTAAAGTCTTTTTCAATCTAACCCTTTCTTACATTTCTAGTCTTCTTAAACATTACTCCCCTTCACTTACCCTAAAATCCAATAAACTGGATAACTTACTATTTTTTGTACAAGACTCTCCATCTCTTCAGTCTTTATTTGCCCTGTATGTCCCTCATACCTGGAATGTTCACTCTCCACACCTCTGATTCCTAATTTCCCTTGATTCCTTGAAGACTTTCCTTAAATCCTACCAATTCTTGGAGGCAGAACTCTCCTCCCATGGCACCACTCAGTCTCTTCCCTCTTAGATTACAATATACCTACATGTATTTATGTCCATATGTATATACAATACGTACGTATTGAATAATAATAGTGAGTTGCTTTGTTTCTATCCCATTAAGAAGTGCAATCAAGCCTGTTTTTGGCTTTCTTAGTATTCTTAGCATATAAATTTGTATATATTAAGTACTTAACAAATTCTCACAGACAGAATAACTGAATGCATGATCTTGGGCAATTAATTTTGCAGTTGAGGGGCACATTTTCCTCATCTGCAAAATGAGGGGGAGTTAACTTAACATTTATTTCATCAGCTCCTTCCATTTCTAACATTGTATGACTTCCATTTCTTAGAATATTGAAAGGTTACTTCATGTCTCCATCTCCTCGGCTGTAACAGGAGGAGATCACCTAATGGGATCTTAACTGGCCCTGCAGTCATGAAGAACTGAACTTTAGTCTGACTTTGACACATTAGCTGTGTGATCATGAATAACTAACCCTCTCAGTGCCCTAAACTCACTTAGTCTGTCAGTTATAAATGAGTTACATATTTGCATGAATGTAAACAATTTCCTCACACTGATGAAATAGCAGATCCAGACTTAAAGAAGAACAAAAGTGATTTTATTTCAATGGTATGCAAAGGAACATAACTATAAACTGTTCTGTCTGCAAAACAGGCAAAATGGCCTAGTCATTTCCTTTATTTGGAAAATGTTTCTAAGGACCCATGTACTGTTTAATAGTAATTATAACTCATCTAATGTTGCATTTTGCAGTTCCAAAGTAGTTCATATACATTGCATTATTTCATCTGATCCTCACAACAACCCAATAATGTGTGTACTACATAACGATATTTTCCTGCAGGCCATTGTTTATAGCATCCTCTGAAAGTTTGTTGTCATGGAAATGGATGGTACTTGTCTTTAATAGTTTGCTACATGATAATAGATGGTCAAAGGGACAAGTTTTCATCTGACTTTATAATTCATTCTCAACCTCTGATAAATGATCAAATGTAATAGATGTCTGAAACAGATGGAAATGCTAAAATAATACATGAGCGTACATGACCTAAAGAGGAATCTTCATGGAAAAATTTCCTACACATCAGTCTACAAATGTCATTCAGTACAATTGGAAGACAGAGGATGGGTGTGGCAATGATATTTGATGGACTGAAGTAAAGAATAAGATTAAAGACAAACCTAATTTCCTTTAACTTGATGGGGAAAGAAGAATACATTTTTTTCTTGCTCAAATGGCAAATAATTTTAGTATTTTAGTCATATTTTTGACAAAGTGAAATGAACTAAGTGGGGAAAATGAAACAGGTTCCTAATGAGGAGATTTAATCTGATTATTCATTTTCAGAAAAGTTAGTGACAATGCAGGCTTACTAGAAGATTATGTATGTGGATTTTGATTATGCAATGTGAAATATAAGGATGTTGTTAAACATTTTTAACTTGAAGCCCACAGGCCTAAAGTGGCAGGTAAAACTCCAAAGTGTGGCCAAAATCTGATTAAAATATATTTGGGAAATGTTTTGGCAAAATAAATAAAAATACAAAAATGATAATGTTGTGGTTTTCTAAGTCAATATAGAGTTGACAGGGATTTATTTCTATTTGAGTTTGTCACCACTTTAAGGGGACAGCTAGGTGACATAGTGGATAGAGTATAAGGCTTGGGATCGGGAAGTCTCATCTCCATGAGTTCAAATCCAGCCTCAGACACTTACTAGCTCTGTGACCCTGGGCAAGTAATTTAACCCTGTTTGCCTCAGTTTCCTCATCTATGAAATGAGCTGGAGAAGGAAATGGCAAAGGACTCCAGTATTTTTGCCAAGAAAACCCTGAAAACGGGGTCACAAGGAATCAGATAAGACTAAACTAAAAATAAAAACCACTTTAAGAGAGTTACCTGAGAAGTGAGGTGACTTTCCCAAGACTTCAAAGCTTGGAATCATCAGATCAGGTTTTCTAAACTCTTTTCTGTGGGAAAGGATGCCTTTTATATGGACTTTATAACAAAAAATAATTGGTATTGCCATCATTTGGAAAGAAGGAAGCCTAATTCTCAGAGAAAGACTGCCCAAGGCCATTCCAATAAAGTGTAAGTGCAGATTAAAATGTCTTCAAGTAATAAAGAAGCAATGAATTGTACTCACATTATGTGATGACCAGCTTGTACGATTCAGATGGAGTAATAGAGTTTTCAGTCATGGTAACTTACCTATATCTCAGGACCTACACTGAATGAAATCACAGACCCTGCAATAATAAATATTAGTCTGTATATTTCATAGTTTTTATACTTAATACTATGTTCTTTATAGTCAATAGGGTAAGTAGGTGATAGAGTAGAGTGCTGGACCTGTAGTCAAGAAGGTCTGAGTTCAAATCCAGCCTCAGACACTTATCGGCTGCATAAACCTAAGCAAGTCACTTACCCTCTGTCTGCTTCAGTTACCACATCTGTAAAATGGGGATAATAATAATATCTACTTCACAGAGTTGTTGTGCAGATCAGATAAGGTAACATTTGTAAAATACTATGTAAATCTTAAAGCACTATATAAATGCTAGCTATCAATATACAACTCTATCTCTCTGTCAATTTTATCTAGCGCTATGCCAAATTTTGTATTCTTTTTCTGATTTTTTTTTAATTTTGGGGGAAGGGAAAGTTGGACAAGACCTCTAATTACAGCGGAATAGGGAACTCCCAGTGAGAAAACGTCTTCATCAATACAAATCAGCAAGTGCTCTCCAATTGTAGGTCATAGAGCATTGCTTGGGAGCAATGAGATAGAAATTGAGAGACTTGCTAAGTGTTACACAATCTGTAGGGCGGCAGAGTTTGGACATGGAACAAGGTTTCTATCCACTGTTCTGTACTGTTTCTCTTTCCCTAAAACTTTAGACTTTGCGGTTAAAGGTTATTTTTTTTTAAATGACAACTGGCTAGATATTATAAGTAACTCTCAAACAATTATTTTTCACTTATAGCTGATAAATGAGAATAAAAACATGAATAATGTTGAATGGATTATTTTGAAAGAGAAGTATTTCAGAGGCTCAATTTTTTTTCCTAACAAATTACTTTACTAACATTTTTTCTATTCTGTCCTTATTTGTGATTGTATTAATGGTTTTAAGTATTTAATGTGCACTAAACTACTTGTTGCTTCTAATGCTACAGGTAGTCAAAGCTGTAAAAACAAACACACAAAATAGAATCCATAGGGGCTTATATCTCTTGTTATTATCTTGATCTGATATTAGTGATGTGAGGAGTGAGATCTTTAAGTAAAACAAAAGCTGCCATTTATATAGCACTTTAAGCAGGAGGGTGCTGGTAAATCTTTAACAACTAGCTCTCAAAAATTTGTACATGACAGAGTTGTCAAGGTTTTCAAAGTTCTTAAAGTATGTTATTTCATCAGATTCCCACAATAAAGGACTTGAACCTGCATGTTTCCAATGTCAAATGAAATTTATTTTTAAAAACAACAATCCAGAATGAACTGTGCAATTAGTATAGGTAACCAACCAAATTTGAATGGCAAAGATCTATCTGTGCAGGTCACACAGGAATAACCTTCTTACACTTTTATTTTTATATTGTTTCTGCTTCAGAGATTTCATGTCACCAGATGCTTTTTGCCCAATTGGTATTTAATAAATGGCTGCTAAATTGAACTGAATTGAAATAATGATATTTGAGTCATGCATAATTATGAAGCCAAAGCTATGGGAAAGGGCAGTGGAATAATTCTGAAGCCAAGACAAGGCAGAGAATGGCATGATCCCAGAGTGTCACTGAGAAACTTTTGCATACAAAGTTCAGTAAAGGAGATGGCAATTACTGAAGACGTTACCAAAAAGCTATATCAGACAATAAACTCTGATATAAAAATGAAGATAATTGTTTGCATTTGTCATGTTTTTTTATACTTTTATCAAGCATTTTCACAAATATCTGGTCGTGCAGTGAAAGTAAAGCGTAATCTAAACTCCACTGCTATCTACATGTTGTCAAGAGATCCTGAGATTGATAGATATTTATAAAGAATTTATAGGAGGACAGTGGCAAAAATGGACCAAGATAAAGAAGTCATGAATGAGTTACAGCTGTCACTGATTAAAGGAGTACCAACATCAGTGAGATCATAGATTTATCAAAGTAAGGAAGCTTCATGTACATTTATTCTGTGAGATGTTGTGGTTAATCAAATGTGTGATAAGTAGGCAAACAATTAACATTAGAAGTAACATATAATAGATATGGGGGTAAGAAGGAATAAACTCACATGTAATCAGTCAAAATAAGCAGCAAAATGTCTGGTTATTTCCAGGTCAAAGAAGTCTGGAATCACTAAGGAATAGATGTTTATTTATCATTTTTGCCAATACACACAAAAAAATCCCTTTTTTTTTTTTCTTTAGGGGTAGCGTTTTAGTCACCCCGGGCCTTTCAGACTTTTGCATTTGGCATGATAATATAGAAGGGTAGGAATTAGGCCATGAGAGTAGCTTTTTTAAGTCCATTATAATCAAACCATCTAACTGTCAGTAGCCTGTTGTCTCTGAGGACAATTCATTGAAGAAAAGGACTGGACGTTTTGATGACTTAAGATTGTACACTCCCTGGTGAGACAATTTGCAGAATAATGTTCTCCTTTGAAATAGAAACCTAGTAACCAAAGACTGTATGAGGAGAGCTATAACAATGACTTGACATCTCTTTTGGCTGCCAATGCCAAGCAAGGGCCAAATCAGACTCAAGGCTAAAAGGCTAACATTGGGGGAGAAAAAGCACAAAAGCATTCTGTTGGTGAGATTTAGTACTCTAGCAAGAGAAATCTGAAGTGCTAGACACAACATTTAATACTAGATAATATTAGAAGATAATAAATAATAATAAAAATAAAAAATAATAGAAGATAAAAAAATAATAGAAGAATGTGGTGTCCTTAAAAGACCTACTGCAAAGCCCTGTTGTGGCATGGAGGTGACCTTGGGTTCTCAAAGTCTGCAGCAGGGGATTGCAAATCCTGGCAAGCCCTATCAGCCTGAAAAGGCTTTGAGAATGAGTATGCTGAAAAGAGGTAATGTAGGTAATAATGAGCATCAAGTGCTTTGTTAACATAAAGGAATTGCAATGAAAGTCAGTTATTATTATTAGCCAGGGATGTATTTGCTGATGTTTGTGATTACTTAGCATAGTTAAATTTGGAGATGCTGATCACCAGAAAGTTAGTTACTGGGAACTTTTTGTTTGTTTGCTTTAGTTTATTATATTTCACTTTGTTTAGAAAAAAAATAACTGACAGGGTCCATTAAAAGATAGAGAAACAGGTTGCAAAATACACTAAATAGGTTGGAGTAGAAGCCTAGGAAAGATGTTCTGTAGGTGGAACATCTTTCTATTTCTTTTGGAGTCCCAAAGTGTCTGGGATGGTGCTTAGGCAGAAAAAAGTGAAGCCAGGGGGTCACTCGAATTTGGTGAAGACCAAAACCTTGTCTACATATTGTTAAAAAAAGAGATTGTGCCACAGCAGAGCAGAACTAGGGACCTAAGGAGGGGCTTAGAGATCACCTGGTTTTACACTGTTATTTGAGAGATGAGGACACTGAGACCCACTGAGGTGAAATGACTTTTTCCAGGTAAATGTGACATGGCAAACAGAGGTGGGACTGGAAACTAGGTCTCAGGGTTCTTACCTTGAGCTGTGGTCCTTCCACTATGCCTCCTGATCAGGGAGCAGCTTGACAATAAGTCTAGCCCACTCAAGTCAGTGCTAGGCACATGAGTCCTTAATAGATGCTCGCTGATGGACTAAAATGGGATGCAGCATATACAGAGAGGACAAACTGTTCTGCTTTGTGATTCATTTATTCCTAGCTACAGACCATTCAGGGGCAGCTAGGTGGGGCAATGGATAGAGTGTTGTGCCTAGAGGCAGGAAGACTCATCTTCCTGAGTTCAAATATGGCCTCAGACACTTACAAGCTGTGTGACCCTAATCAAGTCACTTAACCCAGTTTTCTCATCTGTAAAAAATGAGCTGGAGAAGGAAATGACAAACCACTCTAGTATCTTTGCCGAGAAAGCCCCAAATGGGGTCATGAAGAGTTGGACACAACTGAAATGACTGAACACCAACAACAAACAGGATATTTGATGTGTGAACTCTACTAATAATTATTGCAACAAATAAATTCATCCACATGAACTACTTTGTTGAAATTATTGGCATATTCACTTGTTGATACTGAATAATCCTCTCAACCTTTATGAAAATAATTAATTACAGGATACCTCTTGTGATATATTTAAGCTTGACTTTTTTAAATCTCCATCCTCTAAAACACTCAATTCACATTTAAGGGAACATCATCCTGAAAGACAGGAAGAATGCATGAAAGAGATGGAATACAAACACAAAAAGAGCATGCTATAAACCACTAAATCAAAGAATAATAGGTATGGAAGGGATCTTGAAAGGCTATTTTATCTCCCTTGGTCTTGTCCCCTGCTTGCAGACAGAATTATCTTTAAAACTTTGCAGTTTTTCTATTTTCATTTTAAAGACCTCTAAGGAAGAAGACTGCACAAGAGCCTAGGGATAGAATTCTACCCTTATATTGTTGGAGCCCTATTTCCTTTATAATACATTCTGGTAGAAATGACCTTGGTCTGCCCTTGCTGGAGAAGGGAATCATTGATTATATTCTTACACTTCATACAGCTTCAGATTAATAGAAAACTTTAGTTTCACATTTTGGAAAATGATGATGATGCATTCATCATGTTTGCCACGAATTTGGCATGTTGTCATATATGATCTCAAAACAATCATGGGAAATATGTATTGCTCACACAATTCAACTTCCCTTTCTACAACCATAGGGGTTTCTTCAGCCTCTACTTTTCAAATTCATCTTCAATTCTTCAGTGGAGTTCTCTCTTAAGAAATTTTTTAAAACATAATTCTCAGACAGTCCAATGATTCTTAAATCTCCTTGACTCACTTTCCATGTCAATTGCTTTTGACATTCATTCAATATTTTGATTTTTGTTTTAATTGTTATTGCTGTCTCAGGAGTTAATTAATGACTTCTGTTTGGTCTGTTTTGTTTTTCAATGTACATTCCTTAAGTAAAATTTAGTGCTTTTTGTTCTAAACTACTTAGTCACCTCATAATTCTTTTTACCAGAGATTTTATTTCATTTTTTCTTTTCTTTTTTTATCTTTTGCTTCAATTCTTCTAGGTATTCATGTAGTTCTTGTAGTTCCTATTACTTATTTTTCTTCTGGGGTGTCTACCAGCAATTACAGAATTTCTTCTTGGGGGGGAGGCTTCCTCTTCCTCCCCACCCTTTTTTCTCTCTGCCTCTTTCTCCTTCCATATTTTCTCTAATTTCTCTCCATGTCACCTCTCCAGCTTTAATGACAGGGCAAAATTCTTGCCCCTTCTAGATAGGGTGGTTAGCCATGATTCTATTTACCTGGATGACCTGGGTTCTTAATCTGACCCCTACCTCTACAGGTAAGATCCACCATCTTTGAGCATCAACTGGCTGAATCTTCAGGGACATCACTGGTGTCTCAAGACAGAGTTGGAGACTCAGGACTAAACTGAGCACTGCTGAGTGGGGATGGTTACTACTCATTGCTACTCTCCAGGGCTTCCAGGGTTCCCAACTTGGGGCTTTCTGGCTGGTGCTTTCTTGAAGTATCCCTCTATTCTTGCTTCCTCCAGAAGTGCCTTGTTACCTGTATGTGTTACTGGACCATCTCACTTCATGATTAGAGGTGGGCTGGTGCCAGAAAGCAATGAAGTCAATGGTTCCCTTCCCAGAAGTTCTCAGACTCTGCTATAGCACTGATTAGATGCAGTAACTGCATTTTCTTACTGATTTTTTTTTGAATATGATTTATTCTGTTGCAAACTTCAAGATTTTGCCAGAATAGGCATTTGGAAGCTGAGCAGTTTGTCTCCTTCCTATTTAGGTAGCCTTCTTGTCAAAAAGTCCCCATTTCATGCATTTCCAACATGAATTTTCTTGGAAATAAGTAGGTTTTATATATATATATATATATATATATATATATATATATATATATATATTGCCATAATTACAAATTACAAAAATGACTAACATGAACATCCAAGATCTTGTTCATCCTTATGCCCCTGGTAAACTAAATAGGATTAAAAGGATCATGCAATCATGCACTGATGAGGATGGTGTGAAGTATCTTTCTATTTTGTAAGTTAGGCAGACCAGCAATACCAATAGACAAAGTTTCTGCATCCTAATTCTCTAAGATAAATTAGGCAGTAGCTTTAAACAAACTCAGCTGACTGGACTCAGAGGAACATAGTCATAACTTACTTTTGTATAGCACTTTAAAGATTACAAAGCACCTTCTTCACCCTACTATGAAGAAGGCAGTAGAAAATGTGCCCATTTTGTAGATGAGGAAACTGATGCTCAGAAAGTTTCAAGGAGTTGTCAGTCATGATTCAAACACTCAATGATTTTCTCTGTGTAGTGCAAGGTGACCTGTTTAGTGATTTTCTTATCTCAGCAATAAGGCTGTGGGGTAAAAGGTGTGTTCAGGGAAGACTAGTACCTCGAGTATGAGGACTGTTGAGCTCTTTTCAGGGCTGCTTTCCACCTTTGGTATCCCCCTGTTCCACCTAAATTTCACCTGTGGTTCCAAGAAGCTGCAGCACGCACAGTGACCACACCTTGGTGAACTGTTTCCACAGACGGGCTAAACCAGGTTGAGGATGACTGAGGCTCTCAAATCTGTTGGTGAGTTAGGAGGTGTCTACTCCAAACATGTGAAGACTTCCTCTAGTGGGATGGATGGATGAGAACAATTTGTTCCAATGGCCACGAAGGCAGCTGAAGTAAGTGTTGTGAAGTACTTAGAATGTGTTTAGACATCAAAGATGTCAAGGTTATCCACCGTATCTTGAGCCATCACCAGTCATCTTGACTCTGTTCTGTCACTAGACTGTGATGACTCTGGAGGAGAAAATGAGGCCGATAGCTTTGTGCAACTCTGCCTCACTAAAAGCCAATTTATGCATGAATCAAAAGACATCAGCTATAACATTTTAACATTTTTACTTATCTCACAGTCCTGTGGCAACAGGCAAGGGAAGAAGCAGCAGAGGCAGATACCCTGGGAGCTGTAGTCACAACACTGCACAAAGGCAGCCCAGGCCATAGGGCTGTCTTCTCACTGGAAGCAGCAATGGAATTCAGCAGCCCCCCGAGTGTCTGAGCAGCCTTTTAATGATCGCACTGCTCACCTCCTGGTGTGAGCAAGGGACTAGAAAAGATGCCCTAAAATTGTCTACTTACCCAACTCTGACCTAAGTACCATGGCAGTCGGGGGTCTCACCCTGTGGTTGAAACACAAAAATAAAATGTATAAAAACTTCTGCAAAAATGATTCCACTCACCATCAGTACATGGAATGTGCATACACTTACAGACAACACAAAATCCAGTAGACCTGAAAGATGAACAGTTTTTGTTGTGAGAGAACTCAGCAGGCATCACATCCACAAACAGCAGCCTTGAATAAAATAAGGCTGGCAGATGAAGGCCAACTTACTGAAGCTGGAGCTGGATACATGTTTTTCAGGAGTGGTTGCAGTGAAGAACAGCACCATGAAACTGGTATAGGTTTTATAATCAAAACTAATCTAGTCAACAAGCTTGCATGCCTACCAAAACAGTAAACAACAGGGTCATGACAATGCAATTGCCACCTGCAGAAAAACCCCACACCACCATCATCAGTGCCTATGCTGCCACCATGATGAACCCTGATGAGGTCAAAGATAAAATTTATGAAGACCTGGAGACCCTTACTAGCAATGTGCCAAAAGAGGACAGGCTTATAATTCTGGGTGACTTTAATGCTAGAGTAGGCTCAGACTACCATACTTTTCAGGGAGTCCTAAGGAGGAATGGAGTTGGAAACAGCAACAGCAATGGTCACATGCTACTGAAGATTTGTGCATCTCATGACCTTCTCATCACCAACACTGTCTAATGTTGCACTCTCATAGCAAACATTGACATTTAATTGACTATGTAATTGTATGGAAAAGAGACAGACAGGAGGTGAGAGTGTCAAAGGCAATGTGTGGTACAGAATGCTGGACTGATCATAGACATCCTCTCCAAGCTAAATATTTTCATTCAACAAAAGCAGTGGCCCCAAGGCAAAATGACCAGCAGAAGAATTAATGTCAACAGATTAGAGCTCTCCTCTGAGCAGAAAGAGTTTGTTGCTCGTGTGGAGAGAAAGTTGAGTCAATACACAGTTGTCAACAGTGGAGCAGACAAAGGAGTGGACAGCTCTCAGAAATTTGGTCTATAACCCTGCATTTGCTCTTCTGGGTCAGAACACTCACAAACATCAAAAGTGGTTTAACAAAAATGATGGGGAAATTCAGAAGCTGCTAAATGAAAAATGAGAACTCCACAGAGTTTACTAGCAAGATAGTTCATCCATCTCTAAGAAGGCAGCATCTAATTCCATCAAAAGTAAAGTACAAGCAAAGCTTAGGGAGATGCAGGATTCTTGACTCAGTAAGAAGCAGATGAAATTTAGCTTTATGTTGATAGTAACAATCCAAAGTGTTTTTAAGCTGTCTTGAAGGCTATTTATGGTCAAATAACTATAGTGTATCTCAACTACTCAGTGTTGATGGAGCCATATTGATTAGTGATATGGACATTATTCTAGAGAGATGGGCAGAACACTTCCATAGTGCTCTCAACAGACTGTCATCAATCAATGCTGAAGCCATTGACTGTTTACCTCAGGTTGAAGTCAATCCCTCCCTACTTGAAGTTCCAACTGAAGAAGAAATTTTGAATTCCATTGGGCTCCTTTTTGTGTGGCAAAGCACCTGGTGCTGATTCTATTCCAGCTGAGATTTACAAGGTGGGTGCTCTGTTGCTCATACAAAAGCTTACTGAAATTTTCCAGGTTATGTGGCAAGAGGAGGTTATCCCCCAGGAATTCAAGGACACCTCCATTGGCCATCTCTATAAAGATAAAGGAAACAGATTGTCCTGTGACAATCACAGAGGGGTTTCCCTTTGGGTCCTTTATGGCAAGATTTTTGCCACATTCTTCCTTAATAGGCTGATCCTTAACCTGGAAGATGGTCTTCTACTTGAGAGCCTGTGTGATTTCAGAAAGGGCCAAAGAATGGTTGGTTAATATAGAATTTGTTGCCCAATAACTTTCGGAGAAATGCCAGGAGAGGCCTGTACACAATGTTTGTAGATCCGATCATGGCCTTTGATACTGTCAGTCATGAGGGCTTATGGAAAACTATGGCAAAATTTGGTTTCCCAGAGAACTTCATCAGCATTGTAGGTCAATTTTATGATGGCACGTTCTGGGTTCTGAATACTGCTCTCGTACATTCCCAGTTGCCAATGGAGTGAAACAAAGCTGTGTGTTTGCTCCCATGCTTTTATTTATTTATTTATTTATTTATTTATTTTTAGCTTTCAATATTTACTTCCACAAAATTTTGAGTTCCAAATTTTCACCCCATCTCACCCCTCCTCCACCCCATGATGGCATGCATTGTGAATATTCCTTCCCCAATCTGCCCTCCCTTTTATCTCCCCTCCTTCTCTCATCCCCTTCCTCTTCTACTTTCCTGTAGGGCAGGATAGATTTCTGTACCCCATTTCTTGTATTTCTTATTTCCCAGTTGCATGTGAAAACATTTTTTTAAACATGTGTTTTTAAAATTTAGATTCCAGATTTTCTCCCTTCCTCCCTCCCCACCCACTCTCATTGAAAAGGCAAGCAACTCAATACAGGTTATACATGTGCAGTTATGCAAAACACTTCCATAGTAGTCATATTGTAAAAAACTAACTCTATTTCCCTTAATCCTATCCCGCCCCCTCCCATTTATTCTATTCTTTCTTTTGACCCTGTCCCTTCTCAGAAGTGTGTGCTTCTGATTACCCCCTTTCCCGATCTGGCCTCCTCTCTATCATTCCCCTGTTCTCTTGTCCCCTTTTCCCCCTGTTTTCCTGTAGGGTAAGACAGATTTCCATACCCAATTGAGTGTGCATGTTATTCCCTCCATAAGCCAAATCCGTTGAGAATAAGATTCACTCATTCCCTTTCACCTTCCCTTGTTTCCCCTCCATTGAAAGAACCTTTTCTTTTCTGTTTTTTTTGTGAGATATTTTACCCCGTTCTACCTCTCCCTTTCTCCTTCTCCCAGTATAATCCTTTCTCATCCTTTAACTTTGTTCTCCAGATATCACCCCTTCATCTTCAACTCACCCTGTGCCCTCTATCTATTTATCTATCTATCTATCTATCTATCTATCTATCTATCTATCTATCTATCCACATACATATAATTTTTTCCCTCCAACTACCCTAAAACTGACAAAGATCTCATGAGTTATAAATATCATCTTTCCATGCAGGAATGTAAACAGTTCAATATTAATAAGTGTCTTATGATTTCTCTTTCCTGTTTACCTCTTCATGTTCCACTTGAGTCTTGGATTCGAAAGTCAGATTTTCTATTCAGCTCTGGTCTTTTCATCAAGAATACTTGAAAGTCCTCTATTTCACTGAATGTCTTTTTTTCCCCTGAAGGATTATACTCAGTTTTGTTGGGTAAGTGATTCTTGGTTGTAATCCTATCTCCTTTGCCATCCAGAATATTATATTTCATACCCTCCGGTCCCTTAATTCGAAGCTGCTAAATCTTGTGTTATCCTGATTGTGTTTCCACAATACTTGAATTGTTTCTTTCTGGCTGCTTGTAATATTTTCTCCTAGACCTGGGAACTGTGGAATTTGGCTACAATATTCCTAGGAGTTTTCCTTTGGGGACCTCTTTCAGGAGGAGATTGGTGGATTCTTTCCAATTCTATTTACCCTCTGGTTCTAGAATATCAGGTAGTTTTCCTTGATAATTTCTTGAAAGCTGATATCTAGGCTCTTTTTTTTGTTCATGGCTTTCAGATAGTCCAATAATTTTTAAATTATCTCTCCTGGATCTATTGTTCCCATGCTTTTTAGCACGATGTTTTCAGTCACATTGTCAAACATCTTCAGTGAAGATGAACATGGCATCAAGGTCAGCTACTGCACTGATGCAGTAAATTATTTCAACTTGAAAAGGCTACAAGTGAGGTTTCGTTTCCAGGAGCCAAGATAGCGGAGTAAGAAGTAAGTCGCTGTCATCATCCCTTATTAACCTCTGAAAGTCCAGCAAATATCGCCCCAGCAAAAACCTTGGAACAGCTGAACCAGCAGAAAGATGAGGTGCAGTAGTCCAGTAGCCCAGGTAGATTGAGGCATTAATGGGAAAGGCTCCTCCTACCCTGAAGGAAGGGGAGCAGTACAGAAAGGGAGGCATCTCAGCAAGCTAGCGGAAAACCCCACCTCAGCGTACCAGGGCGAGAGCCTGAACTTCAGGTGGTAGACCAGGCAAACACCAACACCAAAACCCCTGAGTGCCTCAGTAAGGACTGGGGAACCGGTAGAAACCAGCTCAGAAAAACTACCAGGTGCCTTGGCATTCTACAGCAACCAAGTCTCCCAGTGCCTCAGCAAAACTCTGTGAAGCACTTCAACCTCCAGGGGCCAAACTACCCAAACCTACCCCTAGAGTTCCAGTGTTCCTGATTCCAGCCCAACACCAGTGAAACTGCCAGGACCCTATAGTATCCAACTGCCAGCATTGGAGGCTCCAGAACACAAAGTCAGTGACCAGGCCCTGGGCACCCAACACAACTTGGGTCAGTGCCCCTTCTCCCCAGCAGGAAAGCTCAATCTCTTTAAAGGCCAGGAAATAAGCAAACACTATGAGCAAAAAGAAACATAATACAGATTCTTATAGGAACAGTGAAGATCAAGGCAGAAATTCTGAATAAGACATTGTCCATAAACTCACATCCGGAAAATCCGGAACCTCAAAAGGGAATATGAACTGGTCTGAAGCCCAAAAATCCTTCTTGGAAGAGCTCAAGAAGGATTTTAACAGTCAAATAAGAGAGGTAGAAGAAAAATTTGGAAAAGAAATGAGAGGTATGCAAGAGAGAGTCAATAGCTTGGAAAAGGAAGGACGAAAATTAACTGTAGAAAACGAGTCCTTAAAAAATACAGTTGGCCAACTGGAAAAAAAAAAGTACACTGAAGAAAATAAGTCCCTAAAAATATAATTGGCCAAATGGAAAAGGAGGTACAAAATCTAATAGAAGAAAACAATTTGTTAAAAATTAGAATTGGGCAAGTGGAAGCTAATGACTTTGTGAGAGAGCAAGAATCAATCAAATAGAAACAAAAAAAATGAAAAAAAATAGATGAAAATGTAAAATACCTCACTGGTAAAACAACTGACATGGAAAATCATTCCAGGAGAGACAACTTAAAAATTATTGGTCTACTTGAAAATCACAATGAAAAAAAGAACCTGGACAACATCTGTCAGGAAATCATCAAGGAAAACTGCCAAGATCCCAGAACCAGAGGGTAAAATAGCCACAGAAAGAATCCACTGATCACCTCCTGAAAGAGATCCCAAATTTAAAACACCAAGGAATATAGTAGCCAAATTCCAAAATTACCAGGTCAAAGAGAAAATACTGCAAGCAGCCAGAAAGAAACAATTTAAATATCATGGAACCACAGTCAGGATTACACAGGACCTTGCAGTTTCTATATTAAAAGATCATAGGATGTGGAATATGATATTCTGTAAGACAAAGGAGCTTTTGATTACAACCAAGGATCAACAACCCAGCAAAAATTAGCATAATCTTTCAGGGGAGGAGATGGATATTCAATGAAATAGGGAACTTCCAAACCTTCTTGATTAAAAAGACCAGAGCTCAACAGAAAATTTGTTCTTCAAATACAAGACACAAGAGAGACATAAGAAGGTAAATGGGACAAAAAAACAAACAAACATGCTATTAATAAGGGCAAACTGTTTACAAGGGAAGATGACACTTGGAAAGGCTATAAGCCAAGACCAAAGTGGAGGGAATGTTGATGCATGACTTTCTGTTTGCAGATGATTGTGCGCTTGATGCAGCCTTTGAAGCTGAGATACAACAAAGTATGGATTGATTGTCTGCTGCTTATGCTAATTTTGGCCTAGCAATTAACACTAAGAAAACACAGGTGCTCCACCAGCCAGCATCACACCATCCATATGTGGAACCATCAGTTATAGTAAATGGAGAAGTTTTGAATGTTGTGGATAACTTCACTTACCTTGGCAGTATATTTTCCAGGGATATAAACTTGATAAAGAGGTTGATGCACTCATTTCTAGAGCTAGCTCAGAGTTTGGAAGTCTCTGAAGGGAAGTGTGGGACAGAAGAAGTATTAGACTGCCTACCTGAAGTTCTACAGAGCCATTGTTCTGACCTCCTTACTGTTTGCTATGAAACCTGGACATGCCAGAAAAATGAATCATTTACATTTGAATTGTCTTAGGAAGATTCTGAAGATCACCTGACAAGATCACCAGATGCCTAGGCCTTTTCTTGAACTAAAATACCAAGCACTCAAACTACTGCAGAGAGAGCAACTCTGATGGGCTGGCCATGTTGTTCAAATGCCAAATGTACAATTGCCAAAAAGACTATTTATGGAGAACTCACACAGGGCAAGTACTCACATGGTGGTCAGAAAAAGCAATATAAGGACACTGTCAAGGTCTCTCTTAAGAACTTTGGAATTGATTTGTGACATGGGGGACCCTGGCATGGGACCACTCAGCATGGCATGCACTCATCAGAGAAAGTGCTGTGCTCTATGAGCAAAACAGAATTGAAGTACTTAAAAAAAAAAAAAAAACATGAGATGGGCACATTTAGAGACATCTCTACCCCAAATGTTCACATGGACTATTTGTGTCCAACCTGTAGTAGAGCATTCCAAGCTTATCTTGGTCTAATCAGTCATAGTCAGACACACTGTAACTTGACTCTAGTCATTTTGATGTCATTGTGATGTCATTTTGGTCCTCTTTGAGAATGAAGAACAATAGCCAATGAACCAGTAAAGCAGTGTATGCAGAGTACTTCTCATTCTGACTCTATGAGCACAGACCTCCTGAGAGGCAAAAAAGGATTTCAGGAAGATGGTGTACCTAAACCACTTGCATATCAAGAAGCAGGGGGTCTATAAAAACAAAAGCTCTAGAATATAAAATAAATAGCTTGAGATTTGATCTAGGAAGCATCCTGTTTCTTTAAAACTAATCTTTCTTGGGGGCAACTAGGTGGTACAGTGGATACAGCACTGGCCCTGA
Organism: Vombatus ursinus; assembly: GCF_900497805.2. Lineage (NCBI taxonomy): Eukaryota > Metazoa > Chordata > Mammalia > Diprotodontia > Vombatidae > Vombatus > Vombatus ursinus. The sequence continues at coordinate 10,958 of NW_020947506.1, read as the reverse complement.
ATTAAGGAGGACCTGAGTTCACATCCGGCCTCAGACCAAACACTTGACACTTACTAGCTGTGTGACCCTGGGCAAGTCCCTTAACCCCAATTGCCTAAAAACAAAAACAAACTAATCTTTCTTTAAAGATAGGTTTCTAATTACATGTCTGTATATAACCTTTTAGAAGAGGCTTTTTTGTATGCATCCTTAAAAATTCATTATTTTTTGTTGTTGATTTTAAGAAATAGTCTCATTTTGGCCTAGTAAAATTAGCTACAGATTCAGCTTGGCAAGGGTTAAAACTACTGCACTTTCCACAATACTACCTGTTACCCTGGCAAGGACCATTTAAGCTATTGCTATATTGAAAACACCAACTCTCTTTTTCTAAACTTGTTAGCCTGGGCTGGCACACTGTCAATGAGAAATGCAAATATCCCTTTCTGTTACCTTAGGAATGGAGAGGGCTTAGGACAGGACCTTGAAAGATCTCAGTCCACAAATATTAGAGCTAAGATCAATATTTGGTATTTGTAATTTTAAAACTTGTTTCTACCAGTTAGAATCAAGTTAATGGAAACTGGGTGCTTTCTATTAATTTAAAAAAATTCTCTGAATCACAATTCAGCTTGAGATTGAGAAGACTGATAAATTTGGAAAAGAAAAGTGAATTTCAAGACATCATATCAATGTTTACACAGTGATTGATGGTATACCACATACAAGTCCAAAACCAATCTAAATAGATAATTAATAAAAGCTAATTAACTATTATTTTTAAAGAATAAAGTAACAAAATAGGTAATTGTTGAAAATAAAAACCAAAGAGAGCATATCCAGCTCTGATGTATAGATGGTACAGAGCCACATAACATCATAAAGCTGCTGGGATATAATTAGGACACACTGGATGAGAAAAACAAAACAAAACAACAACAACAACAAAAAAACAAAAACCTAGGTGTCATAGGACTTAAGTTTGAATCCTGGCTCTCTCATTAATAACTTTGGGTTAGTCACTTAACCAGTTTGGGCCTCACTTTCCTAATCTGTTAAATGAGAGCACTGAGTAAGATGATCTCTAAGGTCATTATGATTCTACAAGATCCCATCAACCTTGGTTCTCCACCTCATCACTAATCTGTCTAACTGGAGAGTGGGGCAAATGAACTCCAAACCTCCACTTACGGAGAGAGCTTAACTCAATCATCTTCACATTCCTTACCTAGTTGTACTACTTTGTGCTTGGGCAGGGTACATGGTGGAAAGGTCAGTAAAGGGTCCAACCCCAACCTTTGTGTTTTGTCTTCCCCTATAAGATGGTAAGCCTCTGGAGGGCAGACACTGTCCCTTTTTCAAATAAGCATATCTGTATCCCCAGCACTTAGCACAAGGCCTGGAACATATTCGGTGCTTAATAAATTTTATTGACTATAATATGAGGCAATAATGCCAGAGACACTATCAGAAATTGATTCTCCCCATAAAAAACTCTAAGAGTAAAGGGAGAGGGTGGCAGTTGCTTTGTATCCAGGACCTGTCGGCTACTGAGAAGTAACAGAGACTATAAAGAAATTCCAAGGTGGCTATTTTAACTCTTAGATATAGGCCTTTCCCTAATGCAGAAATTTAAAAAATCTTAATCTTCATATTTAATACCAGATCATTAGCAATTTGCAAACTTTACAAATCAGTCTTCCATTTTAAAACTACAGCCAGTCAACAAGTACTAATTTCTTACTATAAGTTCAGGATCTGTGCTAAGCTCTGGGGGTGCAAAAATAGCCCCAAAAAACCTGCCCTCAAATAATTTACATTCTAATGGGTGAGAGAATATATAGGCAAATATTATAGAATCATAGAATTAAAAGGAAACTAACAGATCCCTGAACCCATCTAATGCAGGAGTGTTCTGAAGCCAGTTGCACAAATTCACTGGCATAAGAGCTCAAAGTATATTAAGGGGAGGAAGGATAAAAAGATTAATCAAATATGTGTGAAGTAGACGGTGCATACTCAAAAGTATATGTTATCTTTTTTATTCAAGAGTTCCATCCAGGGACAACTAGGTGGCTCAGTGGATAGAGCACTGGCCCTGGAGTCAGGAGGATCTGAGTTCAAATCCGGCCTCAGACACATAACACTCACTAGCTGTGTGACTCTGGACAAGTCACTTAACCCCAATTGCCTCGCTGGAAAGAAAAAAAAAAAAAAAAGAGTTCCACCCAGTGCTGCAGACTGCAACCCCTCCTAAGCTTGCTGATGGTAGTAATGATGATGATTATTCATGGCATGCCACAAAACAAGGCATAGAACATAGAGGGTTGTTATAATAGATAAGGTTGGAAACATTTGCTCATGCAACATTATGAAGAGTCTGGAACGTCAGGGAAAAAAAAAACTCTATACTTTGTTTGGTGGACAATAAGTGCTCATTAAAGATTTTTGTGCATAAGACAAACATGGTCAGATGCAGACAGAAGGAAGGTTATTTTGGTAGTAGTATGAAGAACTGTTTGAAAAAGAGAGTAGAGATTTAGACCCTTATTAGGGGACTTAGATGACTATCCAAGCATATGGTTGCAGAATAGTGCCAAATTCAATTTATTTTCCAGTCAGTTATGATTGGAAACCACCTTATTGGTGGTTGGTTACCTGGAACAAGAAAGACAAGGGGGAATCAAAATCTTTCTATTTTAAAGTCTGTACATTTTGCAATCTTTCAAAACCTTCCATGGGACTAGCCTCTAGAAAATTTCTAGGAAGAATAGATAATCTAATACTGATCTTAGGATAAAATACTGATCTTAGGATAAAATACTGGTCTTTGCATTAAAAAACATGTTTATATAGTCTTTTTAATGTATTATTTATGGACCTGTAAAAACCTAAATAAGCTTCTCTAAGCACAGTGTCCTTTCTCTGCACCATTCCCATACTGACATTTGCTACTCAAAGATTTATGTATATAGAAATAACTAAGGATTTGGGCAGCTAGGCGATGCAGCAGATGCCAGGTCTACAGTCAGGAAGCTTCATCTTCATGAGTTTCAAATTTGGCCTCAGACACTTATTAGTTGTGTGACCTGGAGCAAGTCACTTAACCCTGTTTGCTTCCATTTCCTCATTTGTAAAATGAGCTGGGGAAGTAAATGGCAAACAACTCCAGTGTCTTTACCAAAAAAAAAAAAAAAATGCCATCACAAAGAGTCAAACATGACAGAAACGACTGAACAACTAAAATGAACTAATTAGATTATGGTGACTATAGCAAACATGTAAGGCATCATATTCCTCAGTCTGTAAATGAAGTTATTGTCGTTGTACAGGAGTTGATAGTTGTATCAACTGTAATTAATGGTCAATCAAATCAGTATCAGGAGTTATCATCCATATGGATAATGGATTTTCACTGGCATATGAAACCCCTAGATGAACAAACTCCTTTCCCAATACATATTGTCACTTTCTCTACAACTTAAGAGTCTTAGATAGTCGTCTCAAGAACTAAGAGGTTAAGTGGTGTACCCAGGGTAACACAACCAGTATCCATTAGAGGCAGAACTTGAACCTAGGTCTTCCTGACTCAGAATCTACTTCTCTATCCACTATGCAATGTTAACTTTTAAATCAGATGAAAGAACCTCTACACATGAGATTTTAAAATGAAGAAACTAGAAAATTCAAAGTTTATATACATGTGCATGTATATACATACATATATATATATTCACCATAAACTTATACATATATCATATAAAATATTTTTCAAATAAAAAATCAATTAATTATTTTTTCTACCCTACCAACTGGTCCGACTGGACTTTCAGTGAATATTATGAATTAACTGTTTGTTTCAGAGTATTGGAATATGAGAATTCAAAGGGACCTCAGCAGTCATCTAGTTCATCCCATCCATAAAAGGAATCCTCATTACATACCCAGAAAGTGATTGTTCAGCTTCTACTTGAATACTTTCATGGAGGAAGGAAGCACCAGCTTTTTGTCAGTCCATTCTTCTTTGGGGCAGCTCTGTCAGGAAATTGTTTTCTCTACTTCAATTACAAACTGTCTTCTTTACAACTTCTACCCATTGTTCTTGTTTTACCCTCTGGGGTCAGTTAGAAACAAGTATAATCTCTCCTATAAACAACAATCCTTCAGATACTTGAAGATAACTATTATGTCCCACAGAAGAGTCTTCACTTCTGGTGGTTAAGCATGCTTTTTTCCTTCCACTAATATTTCTTGGGTGAGGACTCAAGGTCCTCTCTAAGGACACTCCAGTTGACTCTTGTCCTTTCTAGACTGTGGCATCCAGGACACAACAAGGTACTCCGGAGGAAGCCAGGGGAAGGTAGAGCACACTGGGATTATTACACTATAACTTCCCTGTTCCTGGAAGCTGTGCCTCTCTTAATGAAGCCCACCATCACATTAGCCTTTTAAGCTGCCTCATCATTCTATTGACTCACACTGAGTTCAAATCTATATGAAACCCCCAAATCTCATTCAGCACAACTAGTGTCTCTCAATTAATTCTTCATCTTGTAATCCTTAACTTTCTTCAAGGCTCAGCTTTGTTGTCACCTCTTTGAGAAACTTTGTTTAATTTTCCTAGTTCTTAGTGTTTTCCCCTTCCTAAAATTACTCTGTATTTTCTTATCTATGCACATGGTATATTGTCCCAGCAGACTGTAAACTACTGGAGGGAATATAATGTATGTGTGAGTGTGAATATGTGTGTGTGTGTCTGTGTGTGTGTGTGTCTGTGTGTATGTGTGTCTGTGTGTGTGTGTGTCTGTGTGTATGTGTGTCTGTGTATGTGTGTGTCTATGTGCAGCTAGGTGGCACATTGGATAGAGTGCTGGGTCTGAAGTCAGGAAGACTCATTTTCATGAGTTCAAATCTGACCTCTGACACTTACAAGCTATGTGACCCTGGGCAAGTCACTTAACCCTCTCTACCTCACATCCTCATCTGTACAATGAGCTAGAGAAAGACATGGAAAATCACTCCAATATCTTTGCCAAGAAAGTTCCAAATGGAGTCATGAAAAGTTGGACACAACTAAACAGCAAGGTTTTTTTTTTTAATTAAATTTAAGGAATTTCCAAAAAGTCTTATTGACTAGAGACTTCTTTGCAGGTTGTGTCTGTACAACAGAAACAGAGTCTAAAAAGGATCTTGTCAAGCTAGAGAATTGTGCTGTATCTGCAAGCTAAAATTCAATAGGGATAAATATAAAAGCCTTACACTCAGGTAAAATAAAAATAAACAAGATTATATAGTCAGAGTTAACAGTTGTTCTGAAAGAGATGGAGGGGGGCAGGTTAATAGATTTCAAGCTCACTATGAGTTAGCCGTGTGATGTGGCCTCCAAAAAACTTCATGCAATCCTGAGACACAGTAAGAGGCATAGCTTCCAGTAATTAGGAGATGATATTTCTTTGCCTTCCTCATATATCATCTGGAGGACTATGTTCAATTCTGGGTTCTGTAGTTTCAGTTCAGGGATAAATTGGAGAATATACAGAGATGCGTAACCAGGATAGGGAAGAGTCTTTAATCTACAGCAAAGCTGTGGATACACTGGCCGTGTTTACTGGCGGGACATGATATCTACTTTCAAGTGTTTGAAGAACTCAAAGGGGATTAAAACATTTCAGTTTGGCTTCAAAAGGCAAAATCAGAGGCAATAGGTGGAAGTGGCAAAGAGGTGAATTTAGGCTTGGTGTCTGTGAATATTTCCTACCAATTAGACCTGTCCCAAATTGCAGTGGCCTATCTAAAGAGGTTGTGTCCTGCTTGAGAATCCAAGTAGAAGATGAATGATTACCTCTTAGGTATGCTAGGGTGAGGATTACTTTCAAGTCTGAGTTTAACTAGAGGGCAGCTAAGAATCATTCCAATGTTCCAATCCTGTGATTCTGTGATTTGCATGCATTCCAATTATGGATGTCTATACAAATGAATAGCAATGTGGAAAGTCAGAATATATGGAATATAGAGCCTCTTTCATCTAGCTCAGTGCCAGGTATATAGTGTTGTTTAATAAATGCTCGTTGACTTAACTTGACTGAACTATGCAGGGAGTAATAGAAAATAAATCTGGAAAGCTAGCTTATTTATAGATAGAAGCATGCAATGGAGGAGTTTAACTTTTATTCTAAATGCAACAGGTAACCACTTGAGATTTCTGAGTAGCAGTGACATAGTTGAATCTATGTCTAATGAATACCAGTTTGGCCACTGTGTAAGTAGATGAATTTGAGAAAAGACAGAGGAGAAGGCAGTAGACCAATTATGACATCATTACAAAAGTATTGGCAAGAAGTTGTAAAGGGCCTGATCTAGGGTGATGGGTGGAGATAAAAGGACAAATGTGAAAGATATTATGGAAGCAGAATAAATAACACTTGATGACTGATGAGAAATGATGGGTTGAAGGATGAGCAAGAGTCAAAGATGATTTAGGTTGCAAAGCTCTCTAACTGGAAGGGTGATGAATGGGGATGAATCACTCAACAGACAAAGTGAAATGTGGAGGATGGAAGGGTTTAGGGAAATATAATGAATTTATAGGATCATAAATCTAGAAACTGATGAAAAATCCTTTTTGCAATGTCCAAAAGGCAATTGCTGATGAGTCACTGAGGTGTTCAGAAGAGAGATCTGGAAAGGATATGTAGACTGGGAGTCATCTTCAGAGAGATAAATTCATGGAAGCTTATATGAGTGAGAAGGAGGAGGGAGAGTGGGAAGAAGGAAGGGAAGGAGAGGGAGGAAGAGAGGAAGAAGAAGAAAGAGAAAGAGAGGGAACAAAACCTGGTGGGGCATATGTGATTGATGTCTTAGAAATGGATAAGGATCCAATAAAGGAGATAAGTAGTAGTCACGTAGGAAGGAGAAGAAGTTAGAGAGCCATATCACAGAAACCAAAGGTATTGAAATAAATTGATGAGGAGTATCCAGGAGGGCATTGATAGAGTCAAAAGCTACAGAGAGGTCAAGTAGAGGGAGTAAAGTTCAGACATTTTGGCACGTAGGAGAGTATCAGTGGCCTCAAAAAGAGCATTTTAAGGGAAAGACAAGCTTGCAAGGGGCTAAGCTATAAGTAGGTGATGAGCAAACAGGGCAATAAATGTTTAGGATCCTTTTTAGGATTTTGTCTCGAAAAAAAACAAAGGTATAGGATGTTAGTTTTAAAGGATGTCAGAATCAAGTGAATGGATTTTGTTTGCTGTATTATTACTGCATTTTGAGTTTTTTCACACTGCAGTTGCTTTCCAGTGACCACTCCCCACAGCATTCTTCATCATAACAGGAAAAATAGTGATGATGACTGATGAAATGACTGCCATTAACAGTGTATGTAACATTCTACACTCGTGGCCTGTTATCTCTAGAGGAAGGTAATACGTTACATTAGGCATTTGAAAATATATCTGCTCTTTGTCCATCTCCTTAATGACTCGTATCCATTTTAAACCCTCTCACTGTAAATGATTCCCAAAACTCTTTCTTGGACCTTTCCTTCCTTTTCTATGTTCTCATGATGTGACCTGATTGATTCCTACAGATTAAATTATCACAACTATGAATGACTTACAGACTTATTTGTCAGATCTAGTCTTTCCCCTAAGTTTCTTTCTAGTATTACTAGATGCCTAGTAAAAAATATCCAAACTAGATGTGCTGGAGGTCCTTCAAACTCAAATTCATTATTTTTGTTCCAAATCTACCTTTCTTCCAAACTTCTCCATTTCTGTTGAAGATATCACTATTCTTCCTGTCTCTCATGCTCACAATCTTGGTATTATCCTCCACTTTTTCAAACTCACACAATTCATATAAAGAACCAGTTGCCAAATTCTGCCATTTGTAGCCCACAACATATCTTCCGACACCCTCTCTCTCCTCACACTGCCACCATTGGGGTTAGGTTCTTATCATCTCTTTCTCATGTTACTAGAACTGTCTCTCATTTGGTTTTTCTACCTCAGATCACTCCCCAAACCAGTCAGGCTTTCACACAACTGCTGAAGAAATTTTTCATAAGGGCACATCTGACCATGTCACTCTCATACCCAATAAAATGCATGTGTCCCATTCTTTCTAGTAAAATATATAAACTCCTCTGTTTAGCTTTTAAAATCATTAGCTATTTCTCTCCAACCTGCCTTTCTAGCTTCATTGCATATTACTCCTTGCACTATATTAGCAATCCAGAAAAAAATGATTTTCTCTGTTTCTAGCATAGCAATCCATTTCATGTTTGACTGACTTATTTCATTTAAAAAATCAGAAGGGCAGCTAGGTGGTGCAGTGGATAGAGCACTGGCCCTAGAGTCAGGAGGACCTGAGTTCAAATCTGGTCTCAGACCAGATACTTGACACTTACTAGCTTTGTGACCCTGGGTAAGACACTTAACCCCAGTTGCCTTGCAAAAAAAATCAGAAAAATAGTTTTGATAATCATTCTTTGATAATGTTTGTGATCTTTCTAGAAATGTTAGACATCTTTCATCCTGACTCTTCTGCTTTTTCTACTGAAATCTTGACCTTTCATTCCTCCAAATGCATGTTGTTACTATTTCATCTAGCTCTAGGAAGTAACTCCTCAGTCATTTTGTTTGGTGAGTTAGTTGGGGTCAAGTGACTTGCCCAGGGTCACACAGCCAGTAAGTGTCAAGTGTCTGGTCTGAGACCAGATTTGAATTCAGGTCCTCCTGACTCCTAACCCAGTGCTCTATCCATTGCGCAACCTAGCTGCCACAGTCATTTTAATAGCATAAAACTAAAACTGGACCTAAATTTGGGGAATATCTCCCTTTTATTAGATTTGTGCAGCCCAACCTCAAAAAAAAGTTCCCAGTTATTTGTGGTCCTTTATGTATGTAGAGTATTTTATAACAGTATTTATATAACCACATGTTTCTCAGTAGGTTAACTTCACAATATTTCATGTTTGTTGTTTCTCTTTTGTTGTTGTTTTGAATAAAAATTGTCTTTCCATCATTTCTTTTTGGTATTTGTTAGTAAGATACAGAAATGCTCATTTTTTCTGGGTATTTTTTGCATCCTGTTACTTTTCTGAAGCTCCTAATCATGTGGTTTACTTTCTATATTGATTCCTTGGGGTCTTCTAAATAAACTATCATAGTTATTTGTAAATATGACTATCTTAGCCTTCTTTGCTGATATTTACTCCTTTAATATCTTTCTCTTGGTTTTTTTTTTTTACAATAACCAGCATTTTTAGAACTGTGTCAAATAATAATGTGGAGATAGGGAATTCTTGCTTTACTCCTATACTTGATGGGAATGCTTCCAGTGCTTCTTTTAGACATAGACATCATCATCATCATCATTATCATCATAGCTAACATTCATGTAATACTTACTATGTGCCAGGCACAGAGCTAAGCACCTTACAGTTATTATATCATTTCCTCCTCCCAACAACTCTGGGAGGCAGATGCTCTTAGTAATTCTATTTTACAGACTAAGAAACTGAGACAAACATGGGTTAAGTGACTTGCCCAAGGTCGCACAACTAGTCTGAGGCTAAATTTGAACACAGGTCCTCCATACTTCATTACACTACCTCCCTACACTGCTGATCATGTTATAGAAGAATCCTTCCATGTCTAAGTTTTTGAGGATTTATACATAGATCTATACTGCATTTTATCAAAGGCTTTTTTTTTCTGTATCTATTAACCTAATTAGGCTTTTCTTGGTTTGTTTTGTAATTTACAAAGCAAATCATGAAGTCCACATGATTAATTGTCTCAATTAGTCCAACTTGACAGATATACATATACATATATGCCTGTATGTGTGGGTATATATGTACACATATATATTACACATGTCTGTATATGTAGATGTATATGATGCATCTTTGTCCATACACATACATTATATTCAAATTTTTAAATCAACTTTATGTGGTAAATTTGTCTTATTTAACCTGTAAATGAATGAAATTTAAGCACCAAGATAACTGCAATATGTAATAAATATTGCAATATGTAATATGCAATGAAAATGCAATATGTAATAAAACTTCCATTTATGAGACATTGAAAACTTGGCTGAAGTTTACAAAGGAGACTTAAAGCTTGGAGGGATTATTGACACACTGGATGACAGAACTGGGTTTCAAAAACATCTTGACAGGCTAGAATACTAGACTGAATTTAATATGCTGAAATTTAATAGGCCAGATGAAAAAAAATCTTTGCCTAAAGTTTTAAAAAATATCAGTTTCATAAGTAAAAGATAAGACATGTCTAGACAATTATTTGCTGAAAAAGATCTAGGAGTTTGAGGAGACTGCAAGTTTAATATGAATCAACAGTGTGATATGGCAAGAAAGCTTAGAATTATTCATTAAGAGAAGCATAGCTATTTCCCAATTTATTGGAATCACCTTACTTTCCAGTTCTTTGCAGCTTCAAAGAAATGCTATAAATATTTTCATACATACATTTGGGGTATAACAAGTGTAAGAGAATCACAAAGTCAAAGTGTACATACAGTTTGGTTACTTTTGGGGTATAGTTCATCAATTTCTTTTCAGAATGGCTGGACAAAATCATAGTTACATCACCTTATATGAATTAGGGTATCTGGTATTCATGAACAAAAATATGTCTCATTCTGCATATTTACACCATCACCTTTCTGTCAGGAGATAGGTTATATTTTTCATCATTCATCCTCTGGAATGAAAATGCTGGTCATTGTGTTGATCAGAGTTCTTAATTATTTTTAAATTGTTTATTTTAATGATGATGTTATAGCATAAATTGTTCTCCTGATTCTGTTTAGTTTACTCTATATCAGTTCATCATATGTTTCTCTGAAATTGTTCATCTTTATCATTTCCTATGGTACAATAGTGTTAGCAGGTTTTGTTTTTTTTTTTACTTTTTTTACTCCTTTGTGAGTTGAAGAGAGGGGTA
>NW_020947505.1:0-10686 GCF_900497805.2 Vombatus ursinus | reverse complement strand
AAGGGAAAGTTAGGTTAAGTTAAGTCAAGGTCTTACTCAAGTCAAGGTAACTCAAGGTCACATAGGTAGAAAGAATCCTGCATCAGAAACAAGATGGAATGAATGGTCGATTGACTATGATTGATTGAAGGACTGTGTTATGGAAGAGAGGGTAGACATATTCTGTTGCAGAATGAAGACCAAAGGGTAAGACATGTAGGGAGATAGGCTCGTTAAAGTTGATTATATCTGTGCAGTTACGTCCCTCCCCCACTCTGAAGAACTTTTAACTTGAGCTGTCCTACAACAGACCAGATTGCCTCAATAGAGAGTCATTCTACAGAAGATGATTTCAAATCTGGCTTCTGACTGCTTTTCTTGTACTTAGGGAAAAAAGCCATGATGTCATGTCAAGAGAGGCATTGGATTTGGAATCAGAAGAGTTGGGTTCAAGTCTTGGCTCTGTCACTGACTGTGTGACTTTGGAGGAGTCACATGACCTCTGTGGAATTCATTTACTTATCTGAAAAATTAGGAGGTTGAACCAATGACCTCCAAGGTCTCTCCTACTCTGTTATTCTGTGAACTCCCCTTCACTGAAACAAAAAAAAAAAAAGCTAAATTACTGACACACAAGCTTCACTTGTTTATGTGCACTGGGTCCCTTAAAAAACAATGCTAAAGTCATTTTGAACACTACAGTCAAAGCAGCACACTGATGTCATGGCCCCATGATGGCATTTATGAAATCACCTCTCCAATGTTTATCTCTTTTTTTTTTTTTTTTTACTGAAACTCATGCTAGCTTTGTTTTATCTTTACAAGTTATTTTAAAAACTACATCATGGGGCAGCTGGATGGTGAAACAGATAGAGCACCTGGAGTCAGGAGGACCTGATCTGGCCTCAGACACTAGCTTCCTGACCCTGGGCAAGTCACTTAACCCTTAAAAAAACAAAACAAAAAAAAAAACTACATTGTGACCTGCTGCCTCTTTGCTCTACAAGGGCCAGAGGTAAGTAAATTCCAAATTCAAATGAAATCTAAGTAATACAAATTTAAATCCTATGCTCTGCCAATCACCCCCTGTAGGCCTTTCACCTCTGTCTTCTCATCTGTAAAATGATGAGTTAGACTAGATGGTCTCTGGGGTCCATTCCGGCTTGAGATCTATGATCCTAAGATAGCCTGAGTATCAGGAAAGAAGAGAGGGAGGGAGGGAAGGAGCTGACTGACATTGAAAGGGAACTGCAGCTGATAAGGTTCCAGGCAATTGTGGGGCATTCTAGGCAAGACAAACGATCAGAGCGCGTCCTCAGGCCTGCTGCTGGGCGCCATGCAATGGGGTATTGTGGGACATTGTGGTTGACACTATACTTTCCTCCAAGAGGTTGGGGGAATGAGGAGAGGGGGAGGGGAAAATAACAAAGTCACTTGTTCCAACTTTGGGCCACCAAGGCTCATTTTGGGAATTGACTGTCTGTCTTGGACTTGCCAGGTCAAATAGTCCAACAGAGAGTTTCCTTCATGCCCATGGCCTTGCCAAAATACTCTTAGACTGTAAGAAACAAGGGGAGGGGAGTGTGAAGAAGGAGAAAGCACAAGAGAAAGGAAAAGAAAAGGAGGCTGCATCTTTTTTTGTCCCCTTTCCCCAGCTCTAAACTGTGAATTGGGACCACTGAATAGGCTTACCTCCTCCTCCCCCTTCTGAACCAGCTGACACTGTGGGCACACGTGCACATGGCTGCCAGCAAAGAACCCATGTGCTGGCCTCAATGAGAGGTCAAGATTATACAATCAACCCACATACTCCTCTCCAGTCTCCCACCTCGAAGCAAAACCCCTCAGCTGTAAGAAGCTATGGGCACCTAGGTGCATTTCAAGGGTTCATTTATTTAGGTGCAGAATGTCTAAAGAGGGGGTCAGGAGCATAGATCTCAAGAGAAGTCTAAGTGAGTTTCCCAAAATGCCACTCACTTGGGAGAGTTGGGTTTGGTTTTGCTGTTGTCTGTTTTCTAAGTTGGCTCCTTTGGAGCCCCTGTGAACACCATGGAAGTGGAAGCTATTGGATGAATCTTGTGACTTGCTCCTCTTTGGGGAACAAAGGATAGAGACACATCTGGGCACTCCTCCACAAGATGTTAGAAAGGATTTCCCTCCTTCTCCTCTCTGTTACTTGTAACCAAAAAAGAAAAACCAATTTTTTTACTTTGTAAAGCAAGGGCTATTTGGTCATTATTTTATCCCATAGAGAAAGAGGGGAAAGATAGTGCCCAGGAAGGCCTTCTCCTTGATTCTAATTCACTCCTGTCTTTTCATGCATATATTCATTTATTCAGTAAGCATTTACTTAATACCTACCATGTACCAGGTACTATGCTAGGCTCTGGGGAATGCAAAGGCAAAACTGAAACAATCTTCCTCAAAAAGTTTACATCCAAATGAGGGAAAACAACATATACACAAATAAGTAGGTACAAACATATTTAAAATAATAATTTATGGAGGGAGGACACTAGCAATCGGAATGAAGAGCTCTTGTAAGAGATAGCACTTGAACCTAGTTAATGGTTCTAAGAGGCTGAAATGAGGAGAGAAGGCACTCCTGGCATAAGGGATGAGGGCAAAGTTGCAGAGGTAGGAAAGAGAATGGCACGTATAGAAAAAAACAGAGAGATTAGACTGGCTGGAATGCAGAAAACCTGAAGGAAAATGATATGAAATAAGCCTGGAAAAGTAGACTGGAGCCAGACTGGGAAGGGCTTTTAAACGTTTGTCCCAGAAGCCAGAGGGAACCTCTGGAACTTCTGACATAGAAGATCAATCTGACGGCTATGTGGAGGATGGATTGAAGAGACGAGAAACTTTAGATAGGGAGAAAGAGGATTATGGCATCAGGTAATGAAGGCCTGAACAACAGGGCTGGCCAAATGAGTAGAAAAAAGGGGACAGATGTGAAAGAGATTGTGGAGGGAGAATTCACAGGACTTTTCCCCTAGATTGGGTAAGGGAGATGAGGGAGAAACAAGATGAGAGGATGACCTGGAGATTGCAAACCTTGTGGCTCAAAGGATGATGGTTCCTTCAACAGAAATGGGGATATTGGGCAAAGAAGCCCTTTGGGGGAAAACTTAATGAACTCTTCTTTAGACATGTTGAGTGTGAGAAATGTCCAGTGGGCAGTTGGTGATGTGGGACCAGAGAGCAACAGAGAGGCTAGATCTGGATATATAATCTGTACAATCATTTATATCAAGAAGAGTTGAATCCTTGGGAACTGGTGAGGTCTCAGAGAAAGGGTACAGAGACAGAGAAAAGAAAAAAGTCCAGGACAGAGTCTTAGGATATACCCACATATAAGGGACAAGACATGGATCCAGCAAAGGTGACTAAGGAGTGGCCAGACAGCAAGCAAATAGAAAGAGAAGTGACTTCCCCCTTGTACAGTAGAGACAAGTAGAGACTTGAGGTCCAGAATTATTAAACATTTACAAGGTGACTCACTGATCTTCCCAGCTTTGTTGTGAGGATCAAAGGAGGTAACACATGCAAAGTACTTTGCAAACATTAAAGTGCTATGTAAATCCTGGTGTTGATTTTTCCCATTACTTTTTAGGGTAGCTGCAACTTTTATCGTTTCAAGATCAGACTGTTTCCTAATTCTACAATTCTTAGCCATATAGTATCACCAGGCGAATATTGCTGTTTTTAGCTCTCTCTTCCATGATGGCACTTATGATGTTTTAATCTGAATTGTATTTATCTATGTCCAGATCTTAACCATCCTGGTAGGCTGTGAGCCCTCTTAAAGCTTCGCACCAGTGAAGTAGTTATTTTTCTTAACCACCTACCCCCACAATGCATATTTTAGACACTTAACAGTATTTGCTGGATGACTGACTTAATGAATTCAACAACAAGTGACTCAAATGCTCATCATTTAGTGATTGCCTAAATGTGCATCCATAACAATGCATTAGATTCTGTAGAAGGAGAGCAGATATTCTCATCCTCAAGTAACTTCCAATCAAGTAAAAGGAGTCAAGAACTAAGAAACAAGTAAAGAATTAAGTGCTACACTGGTGCAGACAACAGGTATTTCAGAGTCCAGGGAAGAGAGCTATTCATATGGTGAGTCTAGGAAGACTCGATGCAGGAAGAGGGACTTTAGCTAAATCTTGCAGAGTGGTTAGGGTTTCGAAAGGCCAAAAAGAAGGTAGAGGCCATTTCAGGTGTTGTAGATACCATGGACCTTTAGTTCAGAATAAATTTAGCATGTGCAGGAAAATAGGTTGGTCTGTGGCAGAGGGTGCATGTTGAGGACCTGTGGAAGAGAGAGCTGGAATTGAGAGAGCCCAGGTGGAAGGCCAAGGTTACTCTATGCAGCCCCCATTATTGGGGAGAATGAGGATTTATATAATGCTTTCTCTGAGTCAGGTGCTTTACAAATATTATTTCATTAGATCCTCACAACAATCGTGTGAGTTGTAGGTGTAGTTATTATCCCCATTTTACAGTTGAGGAAACTGAGGCAGACAGAGGTTAAGTGACTTTTGTAGGGTTACACAGCTAGCAAGTGTCTGAGGCCATATTTGAATTCAGGTCTTCTGAACTCCAGGCTCAGTGCTCTCTCCACCATACCACCTAGCGGCTTCTATTAGGACATCCAGGTCAATGTCTTGAAGCTCCTTAGCCTTGATTGTATGGTATTTCTGGGTTCTATCAAGTCCTGGATCATACACAAAGAGGATGGTGCTCTGAAAATTACACAGTAGTCAACAACATCATCGTGTAGTGAAAAGATCTCCAGGAGTTTACAGTATACCCAGGAAAATGGGACGATTTCGCTAGCTACCTAATTGATCTCCTTAATTCCTATCTCTAGCCTCTCCAATCCATCCTGCTGCTCACACCTGCCAAAATGATATTCCCAAAGCATAGCTCTGGCCTTTTCCTCTCCAGGCTCCACTCCTGACCCTCTAGACTTTCTTTGCCAAGTCACAACAGCCTTCTCACCCTGGAAATTCATTCTGCCCCTTAGTCTGATTGGTAAGTTTCTCCCAGAATCTCCATTTTAGTCAGCTCAGCCTTGTCTTTGTTCTTTTCTGGGCTCTACTACAGATTCTCAAGACTTTCTCCACCATGACCCCACATGAGTATCTTTTCCCCTCCCCCACCAGCTTCCTTTAATGTGTTGTCCTACCCAACCTGAATGTGAGCTCCTTGAAGGCAGGGTCTCTCTCCCTCCCTCCCTCTCTCTCTCCTTGTATTCCTCGTACTTAGCATAGTGTCTGGCATATAGTATACTCAACACATGCTTCACGCTTGTTGGACAAATCATTTCCCTACTGAAGAAGCCCCAGTAGCTTTTTCTCTAAAACCAAACACAAACTCTTATTCTGTCCCCTAAAGCCCTCAGTGATCTGGTTCTAACCCCGTCTTTCCAGACTTACAATACATGATTTACTTTCACACGTTCTCTATTCCAGCAAGTTGGCTTGACATGCTTGCTGCTCCCGATGTGTTTCATTCTATCACCATCTCCATGCTTTTATGAAAGCTGTCTCTTGACCTTCCTCTAGTTTGCTTTAAGGCTTAGTTTAATTGCCGCTTCCTAAATAAGACATCTCCTGATCACTTTATCTGTGAATAGTGCTGTTTCATACCTACTTCTATATTCACACGTTATTTCCCAAGATAGAATGTAAGATCTTTGAGATCTGGGACTTCTGTTTTTGTCTTCATATTCCCAGGGCCTAGCCTAGTTCCTGGCACAAGTAGACTTAATGAATGCTGATTGATTGATTGATTGATTGATTGCTCTTAATAGGGATAAATGAACAATGATAAAAAGACCTGGTTCAAATCCCAGCTCTGACTGGAGTTGTATGTCTACTTGGATAAAACATACAACTTCTCTGAGACTGTTTCCTCATCTTTAAAATGGAGATAATAGGATAGAGCACCAGCCCTGGAGTCAGGAGGATTTGAGTTCAAATCCGGTCCCAGACACGTAACACTCACTAACTGTGTGACTCTGGGCAGGTCATTTAATCCCAATTGCCTCACCAAAATAAAATAAAATAAAATAAAATAAAATGGAGATAATAATATGTGGGTTACCAATCTCATGGGGTTATTGTGAGGAAAGAGCTTTAAGAATACTATGTAAATGTGAATTGTTGTTACTATAGTGATATCTTCTTTTTTTCAGTGGAGTTCAGATAAAAATGGTCCTGAGACAAATCAGTATCCTGCTATTATTATTCTGTAATATTTAACATTTTATGGATTATTTAGCAGGTGGAAAAGATCACTGCTTTTTGTAGTTGAATAAAAGCATTAGGAGGTGAGTTCATCTTCTGTAGGCTTACTGAAAGCATCCTTAGCACAACCTCAATAGCAGATAGGACAACAGAAATTATATGACCTCAGCCTGTTCCCACATAATTTTGATCTCCTCTGGTAGGTTTCTACATTTTGAAAGCTTTTTATTCCATTTAGGTTGGAAATGATGAGTATTTGTATGGCATCATTTATTAAAAACATTCCAAAGTTTTTACAGATCTATGTTATGTCTTGGATATTGTGGGAAAGAGCTCTGCCTATGATAATGTTCTATTTCCAGTACATTTTATTGGTTGAGTTCTCCAAAATATCTTAAGGTTTTCTTCTGGACAAAGAAGAAGCAAGCAGTTACTAAACACCTACTATATAAGGTCCTATATAGGACTCAAAGGTGTATAAAATTCACAGACTTAGCCTTTAAAGAGTTTAAAATCTAACAAGGTGATAATGAAGATGGACTGTTCTAGCATCAGAATGCTAGGCCTACTAGAGTGTATGATGATTATTTTGTTGTGCTTCTAAAAACTTATTATTACAAAGGGTTGTGGTAAACTAGATATTGTTAGGCTGAAGGAATATGGCCATGGAAAACCTTATTGCTTGCAGTAGAAATGCTTGCTTAACTTGCTTTGAACAAATAATATCAAACTTTTTACTCTGAATATTCCTCTCCCCATCCTTGGCTATTGATTTTATTTGTCGTTGTTGCTTAATAATTTTTTTATATCACTAGAATTTCTCACAGTATACCTCATCTTTTCCCTCTCAGAGAACCATCCCATTTAAAAAGCAATATTAAAAAAAAAGAGGGGAAAAATCAGCAAAACTGATTAACACATTGAAAAATTGTGAAAATACATTCAATTTACCTCACCCAGGGACCTTCTACCTCTGCAAAGGAATGGAGTAAGGGGTTCTTCTCATATCCTTTCTTTGGGGGCATGCCTGTCCCCCATAATTTGTTGCATAGATTTTTAAATGGACCATAAGAGTTAAAATTAGAAGAGATTATTTAGTCTCACTCCCTTCTTTTATAGCTAGGACTCAGGGTGTGGAAAGTACTAGCCTGAAGAGTAGAAAGTCAAGAATACTAATGTGTTGTTGGGGAGATGTGAACTGATCCTACCATACTGGAGAGCAATTTGGAACTATGTCCAAAAGGCTATAAAAATGTGCATACCCTTTGACCCAGCAATAACACTTCTAGGGCTGTATCCCAAAGAGATCATAAAAATGGGAAAAGGACCCACATGTACAAAAATATTTATAGCAGCTCTTTCTGTGGTGGCAAAGAATTGGAAATTGAGGGGATACCCATCAATTGGGGAATGGCTGAACAAACTGTAATAGGTGAATGTAATGGAATACTATTGTGCTAGAAGAAATAATGAACTGGTGAACTTTAGAAAAAACCTAGAAAGACTTATATGAACTGATGCTGAGTGAAGTGAGCAGAACATTGTACACAGTAACAGCAACATTGTGAGATGATTAGCTTTCATAGACTTGGCTCTTCTCATCAATGCAAGGATCTAAGACAACTCCAAAAGACTCATGATGGAAAACACTATCCACATCCAGAGAAAGAACTATGGAGTCTGAATGCAGAGTACTATTTGCTTTCCTTTTTTTTGTTTTGTTTCTTCTTTCTTGTGGTTCCTTCCATTGGTTCTAATTCTTCTTTACAACATGACTAATGTAAAAATATGTTTAATATGCTTGTATATGTAGAGCCTATATCAGATTGCACACTACCTTAGGGAGGGAAGGGGAGAAAATTTAGAACTGAAAATCTTATGGAAGTGAAGGTTGAAAACTAAAAATTAATTAATTTTTAAAAAAAGTAGAAAGCCAAAGGATCAGAAACAGAGGGTTCTGGAAAGATAAATGGCCATTTTTGGGAAAAGGAATAAATAGGGAAAGGATTATACGTCTGACAGCTCCAGGTCTCTGGTTCAAGATAGCAAAATCCATGTGTCTGGC
The DNA here is from genome assembly GCF_900497805.2 of Vombatus ursinus. NCBI lineage: Eukaryota > Metazoa > Chordata > Mammalia > Diprotodontia > Vombatidae > Vombatus > Vombatus ursinus. The sequence continues at coordinate 2,376 of NW_020947505.1, read as the reverse complement.
TCTGGGGATCTCTTGCTTAGAATTAGGTAGATTTAGCAAATTATATATCTATCCAATATCCATGGGGTAGATAATTCTTTAAGATTCTTGTGTTCTTAAGATTCCTTGTATCCTTTTTATTATTTATGAATAAACTCTTCCCTTCGGAAGAAAACCTCATAAAGCTCACTTGGATCTGATGAGGTAGCTAGATGTCAAAATAGATAGAACACAGGATTTGAAATCAGAAGGACATGAGTTCAAAGCTTGCCTCAAACACTTACTAGTCCTGTGACCCTGGGCAAGTGACTTAACCTGTGTCTGCCTCAGTTTCTTCATCTTACAATAAGATTGGTAATATCACTACCTCCCAAGGTTGTTGTAAGGACGAGATGAAATATTTGTAAAACACTTTGCAAACCTTAAAATATGTAAGCTTAAAACTATATAAAAACTAGCTATTTATCACTGAGTTTTTGTAGAAAAAAGGAAAGAGAAGTTTGTGTTTGTTGAGGAGCAGATAGTGACTATTGTTTGGATTTGGGAGACTTGGGGACACTAAGGTTTCAGAAGCTTGAACTTCAGACTACTCAGCACATTAACCTTTTATAGGGAGCATAGCTTCAAGACACATTTCCAATATTGGAATGGAAATGTGTTTTGAGCCACAATCAAAACCTTTCTTCACACAGTTAAACATATCTACTCAAATGAAATGTTATAGAATGATAGAAGAGGAAAGGATCACTCCTGACTAGTTTGATCATGGAAGACTTCATGAAGGAGGCAGCATTTGAACTGGAACTTGAAGAACAGGTAGAATTTCAGTAGTTGAAAATGGAAAAAAGAAAGGAAGAAAGGGAGGGAGGAAGGAAGAAAAGAAAAAAGGAAATAGGGAATGAAGGTAGTAGAAGGAATAGAGTACTCCAAGCAGATGGTGTGAGCAAAAGCAAAGAGGTGGGCAGAGAGAAGTGTTCAAGGATGGGTAGTCAAGGTTGGGGTGGAGTTTTGTTTTCAGAGTAGAGGATGAATGTTGGAAAAAAGATAGTTTGGGGCTAGACTGTAGCAGGTCTTGTAGGCTATAGTCTCAGTAAAAGAATTCTTGGCCTTTTCTGACAAGGCTGTGAGTTCTAAGCTTAATCCTTTTTGGGACCTTTCCATTTCATCTGGGTCTTCCTCCCTGAGGACACCCCCAATTGGAGGGGAGGGAGTAGATTTCTATGTTTTCTTTCACCCTTGAGCATATTAACTTTTCCATGTTGAGAGAACCATCCCTCTGTCCCCATATAGTGTTAGGTGCCACGGAGGGCTCCAACAGTCTCCTCTTCCTCTCCGTTGGCACCTTCATGTGCCAGGGAGACTAGAGAAGCCAAGGGAAGAAGCAGCTTCCCCATGGGATGGTGAGGGGGCTGGGAAGAGAACCTCCTTTGACTGTTTTAGAGCCCAGTGGGGTTTGTTTAACCTTCTAGCCTATATATAAGTCCATCTTGTTCATCTCCCCATCTCTTCAACAAACTGTGTACCACCAGTGTACTTGTTTTTATTCGTCTCTCTAGCTCTCATTTTAGCAATCTCTCCCTGCCTATGTTTCTAGTTCAGTTCAATTTTGCTTCTTTCCACTTCTGTTCTCTGCCATGATTCTGTCATCTTATTTGTTTCTCTGTGTTTCTAGCTTTCCATCTTTTTCTCTGCTTGCCTCAGTTTCCCTACGTCTCAGTCTCTCTCAAATGTGTCAGGCTTCGGTGTACTTTCTCTCTAGCCTTTCTTGCCGCCTCACTGACCAAAGGTGGAATCTGGGAGTCCGTGCCTCGGAGGTGTAGAGAAGGAAGCTGCAGAGTCTCCCCCATGACATCCCACCTCTAGGACCTGGCTACCTGGTACCTGCTGGCTGAGGTGCCTTCTCCACTGTTAACTCCACCACTCTCCCCCCCACCCCCCAGCAGTATGGAGCAGGCCGGACCTGCCACCCTAGAACAACACTTTGTTGCAGCAGAGAGCGACTCTCGCTTCCTAAGGGGCTTGCCCCCAGCCCCCCTCTCCTTCAGCTCCGGGTGGGCAAGACCGTTGTCCCCAGCTGGCTCTCCTGTCGGTCCCGGGTCGCAGTGGCCGGGCGCTGCGCGCGCAGCACCACCCCATTGGCTTGCACTCCGGGGGCCCCACGCGTGCCAGACAGTCACCTGCCCGGCCCCCGACGGCGCCGGCCTCCCCAGGCCTTTCTCTCGGCGCCTTTTCTTTTTTGACTTTTCCCGGAGCCCGAGTTTCCAAACGAGCTTCAGATTGGATCCATATTGAGAGCCTTTTGTCTTTCAAGGGCTGTCCTTTGCTAATTAAATTTGATCCCAACAAACACCCCCCCCCCCCATCTCCCCATTAAAGCCGCGCCGCCTTTCAGCCTGC
>NW_020947504.1:0-10683 GCF_900497805.2 Vombatus ursinus | reverse complement strand
AAGGGAAAGTTAGGTTAAGTTAAGTCAAGGTCTTACTCAAGTCAAGGTAACTCAAGGTCACATAGGTAGAAAGAATCCTGCATCAGAAACAAGATGGAATGAATGGTCGATTGACTATGATTGATTGAAGGACTGTGTTATGGAAGAGAGGGTAGACATATTCTGTTGCAGAATGAAGACCAAAGGGTAAGACATGTAGGGAGATAGGCTCGTTAAAGTTGATTATATCTGTGCAGTTACGTCCCTCCCCCACTCTGAAGAACTTTTAACTTGAGCTGTCCTACAACAGACCAGATTGCCTCAATAGAGAGTCATTCTACAGAAGATGATTTCAAATCTGGCTTCTGACTGCTTTTCTTGTACTTAGGGAAAAAAGCCATGATGTCATGTCAAGAGAGGCATTGGATTTGGAATCAGAAGAGTTGGGTTCAAGTCTTGGCTCTGTCACTGACTGTGTGACTTTGGAGGAGTCACATGACCTCTGTGGAATTCATTTACTTATCTGAAAAATTAGGAGGTTGAACCAATGACCTCCAAGGTCTCTCCTACTCTGTTATTCTGTGAACTCCCCTTCACTGAAACAAAAAAAAAAAAGCTAAATTACTGACACACAAGCTTCACTTGTTTATGTGCACTGGGTCCCTTAAAAAACAATGCTAAAGTCATTTTGAACACTACAGTCAAAGCAGCACACTGATGTCATGGCCCCATGATGGCATTTATGAAATCACCTCTCCAATGTTTATCTCTTTTTTTTTTTTTTTTTACTGAAACTCATGCTAGCTTTGTTTTATCTTTACAAGTTATTTTAAAAACTACATCATGGGGCAGCTGGATGGTGAAACAGATAGAGCACCTGGAGTCAGGAGGACCTGATCTGGCCTCAGACACTAGCTTCCTGACCCTGGGCAAGTCACTTAACCCTTAAAAAAACAAAACAAAAAAAAAACTACATTGTGACCTGCTGCCTCTTTGCTCTACAAGGGCCAGAGGTAAGTAAATTCCAAATTCAAATGAAATCTAAGTAATACAAATTTAAATCCTATGCTCTGCCAATCACCCCCTGTAGGCCTTTCACCTCTGTCTTCTCATCTGTAAAATGATGAGTTAGACTAGATGGTCTCTGGGGTCCATTCCGGCTTGAGATCTATGATCCTAAGATAGCCTGAGTATCAGGAAAGAAGAGAGGGAGGGAGGGAAGGAGCTGACTGACATTGAAAGGGAACTGCAGCTGATAAGGTTCCAGGCAATTGTGGGGCATTCTAGGCAAGACAAACGATCAGAGCGCGTCCTCAGGCCTGCTGCTGGGCGCCATGCAATGGGGTATTGTGGGACATTGTGGTTGACACTATACTTTCCTCCAAGAGGTTGGGGGAATGAGGAGAGGGGGAGGGGAAAATAACAAAGTCACTTGTTCCAACTTTGGGCCACCAAGGCTCATTTTGGGAATTGACTGTCTGTCTTGGACTTGCCAGGTCAAATAGTCCAACAGAGAGTTTCCTTCATGCCCATGGCCTTGCCAAAATACTCTTAGACTGTAAGAAACAAGGGGAGGGGAGTGTGAAGAAGGAGAAAGCACAAGAGAAAGGAAAAGAAAAGGAGGCTGCATCTTTTTTTGTCCCCTTTCCCCAGCTCTAAACTGTGAATTGGGACCACTGAATAGGCTTACCTCCTCCTCCCCCTTCTGAACCAGCTGACACTGTGGGCACACGTGCACATGGCTGCCAGCAAAGAACCCATGTGCTGGCCTCAATGAGAGGTCAAGATTATACAATCAACCCACATACTCCTCTCCAGTCTCCCACCTCGAAGCAAAACCCCTCAGCTGTAAGAAGCTATGGGCACCTAGGTGCATTTCAAGGGTTCATTTATTTAGGTGCAGAATGTCTAAAGAGGGGGTCAGGAGCATAGATCTCAAGAGAAGTCTAAGTGAGTTTCCCAAAATGCCACTCACTTGGGAGAGTTGGGTTTGGTTTTGCTGTTGTCTGTTTTCTAAGTTGGCTCCTTTGGAGCCCCTGTGAACACCATGGAAGTGGAAGCTATTGGATGAATCTTGTGACTTGCTCCTCTTTGGGGAACAAAGGATAGAGACACATCTGGGCACTCCTCCACAAGATGTTAGAAAGGATTTCCCTCCTTCTCCTCTCTGTTACTTGTAACCAAAAAAGAAAAACCAATTTTTTTACTTTGTAAAGCAAGGGCTATTTGGTCATTATTTTATCCCATAGAGAAAGAGGGGAAAGATAGTGCCCAGGAAGGCCTTCTCCTTGATTCTAATTCACTCCTGTCTTTTCATGCATATATTCATTTATTCAGTAAGCATTTACTTAATACCTACCATGTACCAGGTACTATGCTAGGCTCTGGGGAATGCAAAGGCAAAACTGAAACAATCTTCCTCAAAAAGTTTACATCCAAATGAGGGAAAACAACATATACACAAATAAGTAGGTACAAACATATTTAAAATAATAATTTATGGAGGGAGGACACTAGCAATCGGAATGAAGAGCTCTTGTAAGAGATAGCACTTGAACCTAGTTAATGGTTCTAAGAGGCTGAAATGAGGAGAGAAGGCACTCCTGGCATAAGGGATGAGGGCAAAGTTGCAGAGGTAGGAAAGAGAATGGCACGTATAGAAAAAAACAGAGAGATTAGACTGGCTGGAATGCAGAAAACCTGAAGGAAAATGATATGAAATAAGCCTGGAAAAGTAGACTGGAGCCAGACTGGGAAGGGCTTTTAAACGTTTGTCCCAGAAGCCAGAGGGAACCTCTGGAACTTCTGACATAGAAGATCAATCTGACGGCTATGTGGAGGATGGATTGAAGAGACGAGAAACTTTAGATAGGGAGAAAGAGGATTATGGCATCAGGTAATGAAGGCCTGAACAACAGGGCTGGCCAAATGAGTAGAAAAAAGGGGACAGATGTGAAAGAGATTGTGGAGGGAGAATTCACAGGACTTTTCCCCTAGATTGGGTAAGGGAGATGAGGGAGAAACAAGATGAGAGGATGACCTGGAGATTGCAAACCTTGTGGCTCAAAGGATGATGGTTCCTTCAACAGAAATGGGGATATTGGGCAAAGAAGCCCTTTGGGGGAAAACTTAATGAACTCTTCTTTAGACATGTTGAGTGTGAGAAATGTCCAGTGGGCAGTTGGTGATGTGGGACCAGAGAGCAACAGAGAGGCTAGATCTGGATATATAATCTGTACAATCATTTATATCAAGAAGAGTTGAATCCTTGGGAACTGGTGAGGTCTCAGAGAAAGGGTACAGAGACAGAGAAAAGAAAAAAGTCCAGGACAGAGTCTTAGGATATACCCACATATAAGGGACAAGACATGGATCCAGCAAAGGTGACTAAGGAGTGGCCAGACAGCAAGCAAATAGAAAGAGAAGTGACTTCCCCCTTGTACAGTAGAGACAAGTAGAGACTTGAGGTCCAGAATTATTAAACATTTACAAGGTGACTCACTGATCTTCCCAGCTTTGTTGTGAGGATCAAAGGAGGTAACACATGCAAAGTACTTTGCAAACATTAAAGTGCTATGTAAATCCTGGTGTTGATTTTTCCCATTACTTTTTAGGGTAGCTGCAACTTTTATCGTTTCAAGATCAGACTGTTTCCTAATTCTACAATTCTTAGCCATATAGTATCACCAGGCGAATATTGCTGTTTTTAGCTCTCTCTTCCATGATGGCACTTATGATGTTTTAATCTGAATTGTATTTATCTATGTCCAGATCTTAACCATCCTGGTAGGCTGTGAGCCCTCTTAAAGCTTCGCACCAGTGAAGTAGTTATTTTTCTTAACCACCTACCCCCACAATGCATATTTTAGACACTTAACAGTATTTGCTGGATGACTGACTTAATGAATTCAACAACAAGTGACTCAAATGCTCATCATTTAGTGATTGCCTAAATGTGCATCCATAACAATGCATTAGATTCTGTAGAAGGAGAGCAGATATTCTCATCCTCAAGTAACTTCCAATCAAGTAAAAGGAGTCAAGAACTAAGAAACAAGTAAAGAATTAAGTGCTACACTGGTGCAGACAACAGGTATTTCAGAGTCCAGGGAAGAGAGCTATTCATATGGTGAGTCTAGGAAGACTCGATGCAGGAAGAGGGACTTTAGCTAAATCTTGCAGAGTGGTTAGGGTTTCGAAAGGCCAAAAAGAAGGTAGAGGCCATTTCAGGTGTTGTAGATACCATGGACCTTTAGTTCAGAATAAATTTAGCATGTGCAGGAAAATAGGTTGGTCTGTGGCAGAGGGTGCATGTTGAGGACCTGTGGAAGAGAGAGCTGGAATTGAGAGAGCCCAGGTGGAAGGCCAAGGTTACTCTATGCAGCCCCCATTATTGGGGAGAATGAGGATTTATATAATGCTTTCTCTGAGTCAGGTGCTTTACAAATATTATTTCATTAGATCCTCACAACAATCGTGTGAGTTGTAGGTGTAGTTATTATCCCCATTTTACAGTTGAGGAAACTGAGGCAGACAGAGGTTAAGTGACTTTTGTAGGGTTACACAGCTAGCAAGTGTCTGAGGCCATATTTGAATTCAGGTCTTCTGAACTCCAGGCTCAGTGCTCTCTCCACCATACCACCTAGCGGCTTCTATTAGGACATCCAGGTCAATGTCTTGAAGCTCCTTAGCCTTGATTGTATGGTATTTCTGGGTTCTATCAAGTCCTGGATCATACACAAAGAGGATGGTGCTCTGAAAATTACACAGTAGTCAACAACATCATCGTGTAGTGAAAAGATCTCCAGGAGTTTACAGTATACCCAGGAAAATGGGACGATTTCGCTAGCTACCTAATTGATCTCCTTAATTCCTATCTCTAGCCTCTCCAATCCATCCTGCTGCTCACACCTGCCAAAATGATATTCCCAAAGCATAGCTCTGGCCTTTTCCTCTCCAGGCTCCACTCCTGACCCTCTAGACTTTCTTTGCCAAGTCACAACAGCCTTCTCACCCTGGAAATTCATTCTGCCCCTTAGTCTGATTGGTAAGTTTCTCCCAGAATCTCCATTTTAGTCAGCTCAGCCTTGTCTTTGTTCTTTTCTGGGCTCTACTACAGATTCTCAAGACTTTCTCCACCATGACCCCACATGAGTATCTTTTCCCCTCCCCCACCAGCTTCCTTTAATGTGTTGTCCTACCCAACCTGAATGTGAGCTCCTTGAAGGCAGGGTCTCTCTCCCTCCCTCCCTCTCTCTCTCCTTGTATTCCTCGTACTTAGCATAGTGTCTGGCATATAGTATACTCAACACATGCTTCACGCTTGTTGGACAAATCATTTCCCTACTGAAGAAGCCCCAGTAGCTTTTTCTCTAAAACCAAACACAAACTCTTATTCTGTCCCCTAAAGCCCTCAGTGATCTGGTTCTAACCCCGTCTTTCCAGACTTACAATACATGATTTACTTTCACACGTTCTCTATTCCAGCAAGTTGGCTTGACATGCTTGCTGCTCCCGATGTGTTTCATTCTATCACCATCTCCATGCTTTTATGAAAGCTGTCTCTTGACCTTCCTCTAGTTTGCTTTAAGGCTTAGTTTAATTGCCGCTTCCTAAATAAGACATCTCCTGATCACTTTATCTGTGAATAGTGCTGTTTCATACCTACTTCTATATTCACACGTTATTTCCCAAGATAGAATGTAAGATCTTTGAGATCTGGGACTTCTGTTTTTGTCTTCATATTCCCAGGGCCTAGCCTAGTTCCTGGCACAAGTAGACTTAATGAATGCTGATTGATTGATTGATTGATTGATTGCTCTTAATAGGGATAAATGAACAATGATAAAAAGACCTGGTTCAAATCCCAGCTCTGACTGGAGTTGTATGTCTACTTGGATAAAACATACAACTTCTCTGAGACTGTTTCCTCATCTTTAAAATGGAGATAATAGGATAGAGCACCAGCCCTGGAGTCAGGAGGATTTGAGTTCAAATCCGGTCCCAGACACGTAACACTCACTAACTGTGTGACTCTGGGCAGGTCATTTAATCCCAATTGCCTCACCAAAATAAAATAAAATAAAATAAAATAAAATGGAGATAATAATATGTGGGTTACCAATCTCATGGGGTTATTGTGAGGAAAGAGCTTTAAGAATACTATGTAAATGTGAATTGTTGTTACTATAGTGATATCTTCTTTTTTTCAGTGGAGTTCAGATAAAAATGGTCCTGAGACAAATCAGTATCCTGCTATTATTATTCTGTAATATTTAACATTTTATGGATTATTTAGCAGGTGGAAAAGATCACTGCTTTTTGTAGTTGAATAAAAGCATTAGGAGGTGAGTTCATCTTCTGTAGGCTTACTGAAAGCATCCTTAGCACAACCTCAATAGCAGATAGGACAACAGAAATTATATGACCTCAGCCTGTTCCCACATAATTTTGATCTCCTCTGGTAGGTTTCTACATTTTGAAAGCTTTTTATTCCATTTAGGTTGGAAATGATGAGTATTTGTATGGCATCATTTATTAAAAACATTCCAAAGTTTTTACAGATCTATGTTATGTCTTGGATATTGTGGGAAAGAGCTCTGCCTATGATAATGTTCTATTTCCAGTACATTTTATTGGTTGAGTTCTCCAAAATATCTTAAGGTTTTCTTCTGGACAAAGAAGAAGCAAGCAGTTACTAAACACCTACTATATAAGGTCCTATATAGGACTCAAAGGTGTATAAAATTCACAGACTTAGCCTTTAAAGAGTTTAAAATCTAACAAGGTGATAATGAAGATGGACTGTTCTAGCATCAGAATGCTAGGCCTACTAGAGTGTATGATGATTATTTTGTTGTGCTTCTAAAAACTTATTATTACAAAGGGTTGTGGTAAACTAGATATTGTTAGGCTGAAGGAATATGGCCATGGAAAACCTTATTGCTTGCAGTAGAAATGCTTGCTTAACTTGCTTTGAACAAATAATATCAAACTTTTTACTCTGAATATTCCTCTCCCCATCCTTGGCTATTGATTTTATTTGTCGTTGTTGCTTAATAATTTTTTTATATCACTAGAATTTCTCACAGTATACCTCATCTTTTCCCTCTCAGAGAACCATCCCATTTAAAAAGCAATATTAAAAAAAAAGAGGGGAAAAATCAGCAAAACTGATTAACACATTGAAAAATTGTGAAAATACATTCAATTTACCTCACCCAGGGACCTTCTACCTCTGCAAAGGAATGGAGTAAGGGGTTCTTCTCATATCCTTTCTTTGGGGGCATGCCTGTCCCCCATAATTTGTTGCATAGATTTTTAAATGGACCATAAGAGTTAAAATTAGAAGAGATTATTTAGTCTCACTCCCTTCTTTTATAGCTAGGACTCAGGGTGTGGAAAGTACTAGCCTGAAGAGTAGAAAGTCAAGAATACTAATGTGTTGTTGGGGAGATGTGAACTGATCCTACCATACTGGAGAGCAATTTGGAACTATGTCCAAAAGGCTATAAAAATGTGCATACCCTTTGACCCAGCAATAACACTTCTAGGGCTGTATCCCAAAGAGATCATAAAAATGGGAAAAGGACCCACATGTACAAAAATATTTATAGCAGCTCTTTCTGTGGTGGCAAAGAATTGGAAATTGAGGGGATACCCATCAATTGGGGAATGGCTGAACAAACTGTAATAGGTGAATGTAATGGAATACTATTGTGCTAGAAGAAATAATGAACTGGTGAACTTTAGAAAAAACCTAGAAAGACTTATATGAACTGATGCTGAGTGAAGTGAGCAGAACATTGTACACAGTAACAGCAACATTGTGAGATGATTAGCTTTCATAGACTTGGCTCTTCTCATCAATGCAAGGATCTAAGACAACTCCAAAAGACTCATGATGGAAAACACTATCCACATCCAGAGAAAGAACTATGGAGTCTGAATGCAGAGTACTATTTGCTTTCCTTTTTTTTGTTTTGTTTCTTCTTTCTTGTGGTTCCTTCCATTGGTTCTAATTCTTCTTTACAACATGACTAATGTAAAAATATGTTTAATATGCTTGTATATGTAGAGCCTATATCAGATTGCACACTACCTTAGGGAGGGAAGGGGAGAAAATTTAGAACTGAAAATCTTATGGAAGTGAAGGTTGAAAACTAAAAATTAATTAATTTTTAAAAAAAGTAGAAAGCCAAAGGATCAGAAACAGAGGGTTCTGGAAAGATAAATGGCCATTTTTGGGAAAAGGAATAAATAGGGAAAGGATTATACGTCTGACAGCTCCAGGTCTCTGGTTCAAGATAGCAAAATCCATGTGTCTGGCTCTGGGGATCTCTTGCTTAGAATTAGGTAGATTTAGCAAATTATATATCTATCCAATATCCATGGGGTAGATAATTCTTTAAGATTCTTGTGTTCTTAAGATTCCTTGTATCCTTTTTATTATTTATGAATAAACTCTTCCCTTCGGAAGAAAACCTCATAAAGCTCACTTGGATCTGATGAGGTAGCTAGATGTCAAAATAGATAGAACACAGGATTTGAAATCAGAAGGACATGAGTTCAAAGCTTGCCTCAAACACTTACTAGTCCTGTGACCCTGGGCAAGTGACTTAACCTGTGTCTGCCTCAGTTTCTTCATCTTACAATAAGATTGGTAATATCACTACCTCCCAAGGTTGTTGTAAGGACGAGATGAAATATTTGTAAAACACTTTGCAAACCTTAAAATATGTAAGCTTAAAACTATATAAAAACTAGCTATTTATCACTGAGTTTTTGTAGAAAAAAGGAAAGAGAAGTTTGTGTTTGTTGAGGAGCAGATAGTGACTATTGTTTGGATTTGGGAGACTTGGGGACACTAAGGTTTCAGAAGCTTGAACTTCAGACTACTCAGCACATTAACCTTTTATAGGGAGCATAGCTTCAAGACACATTTCCAATATTGGAATGGAAATGTGTTTTGAGCCACAATCAAAACCTTTCTTCACACAGTTAAACATATCTACTCAAATGAAATGTTATAGAATGATAGAAGAGGAAAGGATCACTCCTGACTAGTTTGATCATGGAAGACTTCATGAAGGAGGCAGCATTTGAACTGGAACTTGAAGAACAGGTAGAATTTCAGTAGTTGAAAATGGAAAAAAGAAAGGAAGAAAGGGAGGGAGGAAGGAAGAAAAGAAAAAAGGAAATAGGGAATGAAGGTAGTAGAAGGAATAGAGTACTCCAAGCAGATGGTGTGAGCAAAAGCAAAGAGGTGGGCAGAGAGAAGTGTTCAAGGATGGGTAGTCAAGGTTGGGGTGGAGTTTTGTTTTCAGAGTAGAGGATGAATGTTGGAAAAAAGATAGTTTGGGGCTAGACTGTAGCAGGTCTTGTAGGCTATAGTCTCAGTAAAAGAATTCTTGGCCTTTTCTGACAAGGCTGTGAGTTCTAAGCTTAATCCTTTTTGGGACCTTTCCATTTCATCTGGGTCTTCCTCCCTGAGGACACCCCCAATTGGAGGGGAGGGAGTAGATTTCTATGTTTTCTTTCACCCTTGAGCATATTAACTTTTCCATGTTGAGAGAACCATCCCTCTGTCCCCATATAGTGTTAGGTGCCACGGAGGGCTCCAACAGTCTCCTCTTCCTCTCCGTTGGCACCTTCATGTGCCAGGGAGACTAGAGAAGCCAAGGGAAGAAGCAGCTTCCCCATGGGATGGTGAGGGGGCTGGGAAGAGAACCTCCTTTGACTGTTTTAGAGCCCAGTGGGGTTTGTTTAACCTTCTAGCCTATATATAAGTCCATCTTGTTCATCTCCCCATCTCTTCAACAAACTGTGTACCACCAGTGTACTTGTTTTTATTCGTCTCTCTAGCTCTCATTTTAGCAATCTCTCCCTGCCTATGTTTCTAGTTCAGTTCAATTTTGCTTCTTTCCACTTCTGTTCTCTGCCATGATTCTGTCATCTTATTTGTTTCTCTGTGTTTCTAGCTTTCCATCTTTTTCTCTGCTTGCCTCAGTTTCCCTACGTCTCAGTCTCTCTCAAATGTGTCAGGCTTCGGTGTACTTTCTCTCTAGCCTTTCTTGCCGCCTCACTGACCAAAGGTGGAATCTGGGAGTCCGTGCCTCGGAGGTGTAGAGAAGGAAGCTGCAGAGTCTCCCCCATGACATCCCACCTCTAGGACCTGGCTACCTGGTACCTGCTGGCTGAGGTGCCTTCTCCACTGTTAACTCCACCACTCTCCCCCCCACCCCCCAGCAGTATGGAGCAGGCCGGACCTGCCACCCTAGAACAACACTTTGTTGCAGCAGAGAGCGACTCTCGCTTCCTAAGGGGCTTGCCCCCAGCCCCCCTCTCCTTCAGCTCCGGGTGGGCAAGACCGTTGTCCCCAGCTGGCTCTCCTGTCGGTCCCGGGTCGCAGTGGCCGGGCGCTGCGCGCGCAGCACCACCCCATTGGCTTGCACTCCGGGGGCCCCACGCGTGCCAGACAGTCACCTGCCCGGCCCCCGACGGCGCCGGCCTCCCCAGGCCTTTCTCTCGGCGCCTTTTCTTTTTTGACTTTTCCCGGAGCCCGAGTTTCCAAACGAGCTTCAGATTGGATCCATATTGAGAGCCTTTTGTCTTTCAAGGGCTGTCCTTTGCTAATTAAATTTGATCCCAACAAACACCCCCCCCCCCATCTCCCCATTAAAGCCGCGCCGCCTTTCAGCCTGC
>NW_020947503.1:0-23494 GCF_900497805.2 Vombatus ursinus | reverse complement strand
TGTCAGGTGAAACCTCAGGGTTGTTTTGATCAGCATTTGGGGGGGGGGGGGTTGGGTAATGGAGTTATGTGACTTGCCCAGGTCACACAGCTAGTAAGTGTTATGTGTCTGAGGCTGAATTTGAACTCAGGTCCTCCTGAATCCAGGGCCGGTGCTCTATCCACTGCACCACCTAGCTGCCCCTGATTTGCATTTTTCTTAATAGTGATTTGTGGTATTCTTCCATACAACTGTTAATAGTTAGCAATTTTTCTTGTGAGAACTTTTGGTTCGTGTCCTTTAGTCATTTACCTAATGAAGAATGGTTTTTTGTATCTGTTAACTGTCTATATAACTTAGATACCAAGTTCTTCCATGAGAAATTTGATGCAAATATTTTTCCCATTCATCTGCTTCCCTTCTTATCCTAGAAGCACTGGTGTTGTTTTTGAAGAAACTTCAATTTCGTTTAATCAAAATTATCTTTTATCTTTTGCAAATGACTCTCCCATGTTTGATTCAGGAGATATCTCCTATCCATAGCTATGAAAAGACTTACTCTTAAAGGGAATGTTTCACATATAGTATGCATACTTTCTGTGTAGAGATTGTGCTTTCCTTAGCATAGGTGGTATGTCTTGTTTTTACAGGATGGAAAATAAATTAAAAGCCTACCTATGTGTGAGTGGGTGTACATGCTAGAATTCAGTTAAGGTAAACCTTAAAGCAAGATGAAATATTATCAACCAGCAGGCACCATTAGCAGGAAATGGGACTGATTTTTATTCAACATTCTTGCTTTTTTGCAGTAAAATGACTGTAGTTACAGTTAAATTGTGCTCAATAGGTGCACCTATGCATGTGATGAGAAAGGGGACATTGCATGGCTTCCAGAGTTTGACCTCCTCCCCATCATTAAGGCTATGGATAGATGTCTTGTACCTGAAATTATCAGTTTGCAGTGCTTCAGCATATGCTGGTACCTTTTTCTCATCTAACAACTAGTCTCCATGTTTAGGAGTTAAATGGGAATGCCTCAGAAAGAATGAAACTTTAAATTGTATGTTTCAGCCTTGGTCTGCATCCATCTACATGAAGGAAGAAGGTATTTGACATTCTTGAGAATCAACTCAAATACTTAAATCTGATTTTGAACTTGAACATAGACTTCATTCTTTTCTTTCAGTGTGAAAACAGGAGCTTTCCATGTCTTTGTGAAATGGTATATCTGCAATTTTATTTTCAGTATTTATAGGCATCTCTACTTATCAGCTAAGCAGTTAGTCTTTTGGCTCAACACATAACTAAGCTATCTGGTATCCAGTTTTGATTTGTCATGCTCCCATGTTATTTTAGTCTTTACCTTCTACTCTGCTGAGCAGGTTTGTTGTTCTCTTAAACTGTTTGTTCTTTTGGAGAGTATGTCAAGACAATTATAAAACCATTAATGTCGTTTCCCTGTTTGACAGATGAGAAACGTGGAGCCTAGGGAGGAGAAATGGCGGAACTAGTCATTGTAAATAGTACCTACCTCCCTGGGTTGTTGTAAGGATAAAGTGATATAATGTTTGTAAAGCACTTTGCAAACCTTGAAGTACCATATAAATTATTATTGTTTTTATTTTTATTACCATTGTTGGAAATACTGGGCCAATAGCAAGTCTCTTGAGACTTAGTAAAACATTTTCACCTGTAAGTGACCATTTGTTTCTTTTTTCCTTTAATAAATTCTTACTGAGTTCTTTAAAGTCAAATTCTGGAAATAGATCTGGAAAATAAGTTAATAGGAACTTGTAGCTGTGATTTGAGGGACCTGCCATACAAATGACTTATTTGTGGTTTAATTCACCTATCACTCTTGTCTCTATAGGCATAACCCTCTTCAGAAGTTGGGATGTAATTCAAAACCTTATACCAGTCTTTCTAAATTTATTGTACAGTATTCTCTCCCTTGCCAACCACCATTGCCATAGTCCAGCCAAATTTGCCTCCCCTTTGTGCCTCTCATATACTCCATCTCCTGAGTGTATGTCTTTGCCCTGGTCATTCCCCATGTCTGGAATGCACTGCCTGCTCAGTGAAGCCTCATAAAATCCTTTTCCATTAAGATGCAGCTCAGGCAACCCTTCTTGCCTGGTAGTGCCTTCGACTATAGGGATTGTTTCATTCTTTGTATTATGTCCCTTGTGCCTGGCACATAGTAGGGCTTGTTAACTGGTTGATTCTTTTTTAAATTTGCAGTTGTCTGGCTTTCACTTAGGACTGGCTCAGCATCAAGAATACCACCTAAGCAGTTGTTTTCCCATCTACCTTCTCTGCTGATGAATATTCTGATTGGAACATCTTGTATTCAGACCAAATATATGCAAAAGGCAAAATTAAGAGAAATTAAAACAGCATTTCTCTTATCCCTGAGATAGGCATATTTAGAGTATACATTGATATTCTGACTACAGATGGTTATTTAACTAGTGACCCAGAAGAAAATACTTTTGACTCTATAGCTTCATTTATTTTTTTTTAATTTCTTCATGCATATTACTTTTCTTTGAAAATGCCATAATCCTTTTTTCTTAATTTCAAATTAGAGACCTGAGGGTTAAGTTCATACTATAGAAATATCATTTGAGATTCTTGGATTTGAGGTGTCAATGCCCTTCCTCATTTGCCTTAAATTATATATTTACATGATTGCACATGTATAACCTATATCAAATTGTTCACCTTCTTAGGGAGAGAGGAGGTAAGAAAGGGAAGGAGAAAATTTGGAACTCAAAATTTTGAAAATTTGTGTGTTAAAAATTGTCTTTACATATAAGTGGGAAAATAAAATATTATTTTTTTAAAATGATATAGTTCTTCACCTGGTTATCTTTAGTCTGTGTATAATCATTTCCCCAAAGTCCTTTTTCTAAATTCTTATTTAATTCTATGTAAAGTTCAGATTGTTGCTTTGTAATACACTTGGGTTTTTTGTTTTCTAAGTTCATGGGTTTGATAAGAAGTCTACTTCAGAGTGATTTTTATTTTGGTTGTAGCTGGAAAAGAAGAAAAATTGCCAACTAACCAGAACATAAGGTGGCTGAAATGCTTTTAGGAAAAACTTGATGAAAGGGTTGCTGTAGTAATAGGAAGTTAACAGAATTGTTTTTGATTTTTAAAAATGACTTCATTTTAAGTGAGTTTGAATGATAATTTTTTTAGTCAGTAGCATTTAGTGAATGTCCACTGTCTACTAAGCATGACATAAGAGTCTCTTAAAAATGAAATACAAGGCACAAACCCTGCCTCTATGGAGCTTATCATCTAATGGAAGAATTAAAGCAAATAAATGAAAGGAATGTATACATATGTTCATAGTGACTGCAACTCTCACTGGATGATCTTTAATAAAGCCTTGAATGATGCTAAATCTTTACATTTGGCTTTAAAAAAAAAAACCTTATCCTCTCCATCCTTACACTGGGTTTAAATTAAGAGCATGGAGGAGATGGTGAGTTCAAGGGATTTGGGCAAGAAGGATTTTCTCCCAGGACTCTCAGCATGGATATACACAGATCAATTTCTCATCCTGTGTTCAGCTGGACACTAGGTTATAAACTGTGTTGATTGAGACATCCCCTCCTGTTTCATATCATATAACTCATTCATTTCAGCCACTGAGCCTAAATTACTGTTTGCTTTTCTTTCTTTCTCTGTGTTTTTTTTTTTTTAATGATAAGAACTTATATGGGGATGAAGTTAGTTTATCCGTGCTAGTGCTTTGATTTTTCTTTTCTCTTTCTCTTTGCCACAGTGGGTAACCAGTTAGGGGCCCTGGTACATCAAAGGTAAGCAGTGGGTTATGTTTTATTATTTATTGATTAATTCTAATTGTTTATTGATCCACCATCTGTACTGGAGTGTTAGAAAGTCAGAGGTTGAGAATGTGGAAAAACTATAGGCTAGATTTCTTTAAGGCTGAAGTTTTGGGGTTTTTGTGATTTTTGTGTTTTTCTTCAATAACCTTTTCTAAGAAAATTTCCTAAAGGGATAAATTTAATGTTTTTGAGTGTTAAAAACTTAAATATTATTATGCAAAATTATAGGACTGTCAGAATATTGGAGATTTTCTTTATCTTGATTTTACATTGAATAAAAAAGAAATATCAAATTTTTCTAGTGCTTTAGAAATCTTTAGCCTTTTCACCTTAGAAAAGTTCTCCTGGAATAAGTGATACAAGGTGATGCTTATGGTAGACAGGCAAGCTCAGGGTCTATTACATGGAAGTAGGAGGCTAGAAACCCATATTCTACTGGTAGGGACACACCAAGTGACCTTCAGTAAATAGTCACTTAACTCTTCTCTGCTGAAGTCTCATTAATAAAAAATACCTTCTGCATGCCTCCCTAAAAAAATGAGGCTTAATGAAATCATTGTAAGGTGCTTTTAATGCCTGAAAAAGAAATTCTGTCAAACAGAAATGTGTACAATGTATAAGAATGATACTAATACTAAAATAGAGATTTAAAATACATATGCAGGATTCCATTATAAAGTACCTTACTATGCCAAGGGTTCACTTATATTGTGTCAGGTTATATGACACAGAATTCAGCGATCTTACCATAATCTGAAAAGCCAAAAATGTGTCTGTTATTTTTGTCTTATAACACCAACATTTTAGTTATGTTCTACGGTATTATAAAGAAATGTTATGGGGCAGCTAGGTGGCACAGGATATAGCACCAGCCCAGGAGTCAGGAGTACCTGAGTTCAAATTTGACCTCTGACACTTACTAGCTGTGTGACGCTGGGCAAATCACTTAACCCCAATTGCCTTTAAAAGAAAAAAAAAAAGGTGTTAGAAAGGCTTGGGGGTAGGGCAGGTAGGTGGCACAGTGGATAGAATGCTGGGCCTGAAGTCTGGAATACTTATCTTCCTGAGTTCAAATCTGGCCTCATACACTTACTAGTTGTGTGACCCTGGACAAGTCACTTAACCCAGTTAGCTTCAGTTCCTCATCTGTAAAATGATCTGGAGAAGGAAATGGCATACCACTCCAGTATCTCTGCCAAGAAAATCCTAAATGGGGTCACACAGTCAGACAGGACTGAAACACTGAAGAACAACAACAAAAGAAGGGCCTTTCAAATTATTAACTACCACTGATGAACAGACTATTTCAAGAAAGTTTCATTCTGACCAGGTTTAAAAATATTTAATTGAACAAACCATTAACAATTAACAATTGAGATTTTTGTTTGAAATGAAAAAGACCAACTTCTCTATAGCATTTTGATCAGTCAAAACTATACTGGTAAAAAATGTTTACAATTATTTCCAAACTATTTATTCTGCACATTGACCCAATATTTTTGTTGTGACCTTATATTTTTATTCTCCAAAGAAGCTCAGAGCCAAAATTATACAAGGAGGTTGCTGGATAAGGCATGTGAATTTTCCTGTTGATTTAACTTTGGATTTTTTTCCTAGGTAAAACCCCAGTAATACTCACAGCAAATTGACTTGTGCCACATAAACACTTGCTTTTGCTGTAGCCTCCTGACTTTAGTAGGAATACATGTTTGTAGTTAGCATTATCTTCCCTATTGGGACAAAGCCTAATATGAAAGAAAACAATATCTTTGAATGTGTTCATGAAACTCAGTCTTAGCATCAATATTTCAAAAATAATTGGGAGGCCCAGAATTGCTTATTTTCAGATAGTATATGTAAATGCCAGAAATTACTTCTGCATCTACAAACCTAAGGATGTATGTTACAACAGAAGAGTCTCTCCCTGTGCTTTTATCACAGCTGCATAATGGGAAGAGCTTTTAACTATTGCATTTTTCCTAAGCATAGGACTTTTCACAAAAACATGTACTTTATTCAGTTCTTTCCATGGTGGTTAAAAATCCAGGGGGGGGGTGTGTGTGTGTGTGTGTGTGTGTGTGTGTGTGTGTGTGTGTGTGTGTGTGTGTGTGTGTGTGTGTGTGTGTGTGGTGTTTAAAAATGCCAGGGTTTTTTTTGGGAGGGGGTTCCCTAACTATCTGTATTATCTTCTTCAAAGGTAGATGTTTAGATTTAATTGCTTTCCAGGGTATTGCACGAATTGGATATTGTCTATAAGATGGTGTATGGGAAGTTAGGAAGTATTCCTGTTGCTTCATTTGAATGAATCAATGCAGTACTTGTCTTCAAAAGGACAAGGGGCGGGGGACATCTAAGACTCGATTGTGTGCTTTTTAACAGGAGTACTTGGAAAATGACCAGAGTAATTATTCCTTTCTACTCAACACTGATTAGAACTCCATTGGAAAACTATATTCAGTTTAGGGCCTCATACTTTAAAAAACCGAGGTAATTTGAAAGGAGGCCAAAGAGAAGTAAAAAGTTTGAAAACCAAGGCATATGTAGAAAAGTAGAATGATGTTTATTGGATCTGGAGAAAAGAATGCCAGAGGAGAAGTGCAAAGGTCACCCAGTACATAAAAGAATGTTATTAAGTAATCACAGACTAGTTACTCTTATTAGTCAAAGTGGGCAAAACAAAACATTTAAGAGTTAGACAGCAACAGGAAATGTTCAGATTAAATATGGGAGAAAAAAAAAAACCCTAGCAATTAAAAGAGGTTTGGTAATTGAATAAGTTGCTAAAGTAGTCACCTATAATGGTAAGAACAGCAACTCACTCTGGGTACTTTTTTTCAATTCAAGTGATAGGGGGACAAGGTGCTTTATCTGAGTGACTTCGTATAATTTTAGGTCCATTGTCTAAACTTATGTTTAAAACTCTAGGCTTATGATGTTATCAGTTTAGGAGGAGATTGAGAATGAAAGATAGTCCAGAATTATTTTATTGACTTTGAAATGTTACTGACTTTTATTTATTTTATTGACTTTGAAATATTATTCATTTTTAGGGCAGTAATAACAGAAGAATTCAAAGTGCCTGATAAAATGGTTGGGTTCAGTAAGTATCTGGATTGCCCAATTTCCTAAGCATTTAATCATCCTTTTTACCTTATTCATTAAGAAATAAATGTTTACTTTATTAAGAGGCATGTTACCTCTTCTGAAACTAAACTGGTAACTTAAACAACAGTTACTTCGTGCTATAAGACAGTGCAGCTCTTTTATCCGACTGCTGGATGACTAGAACCAAACACCGTTAGAAATTTTTATGGCTGAAGTGGCTTGAATGAGTATCCCAAAACAGTATAATTTAGAAACAAAACTACCTGTCTCTTAAACAGTAGATTTATAGAATGTTAGAGTAGCAAAGGGACCTTAGTAATCAAGTCCTCTCCCATCCCTATTTTACTGTGAGCCCAAGTGGAAACTAAAAAGTAGATGCTGATTACTGTGGAAAGTCAGTTATGGGTGGCAAGTTCTGACCCTGTTCCACCTTGTTTCAGTTATCGGCCGGGGTGGTGAGCAGATTTCACGGATTCAGGCAGAATCTGGTTGCAAGATTCAGATTGCACCAGGTAAGAGCTTTTCTTTCTTATGACCCAATACATGCATGTTTTAAACTTAAGTCCATTTATCATCTTAGCTTGTTGCATAGAATTTATAGGATCTTGATCAAAACCTTTCCCTGAAACTAAGAGAGATAAATTTATTCCCAAATAGAAAACAAAGGCAATATTTATCATTGTCCTGGTTTTGCAAGTAGAATGGAAGATGGGGATCTAGTGGGGGCAAATCTCATTTGGCTTTACTTCTAGACTGGTAACACAAAATAGACCTGTGGCATTTTTATGCAACAGTAGCTCATCAGGACCTCCAGGATCTCTATTAGAGTATATTGCCTGACTCTACAGGTAATAAGACAAATCATGTGGTCCTTTGGGTTAGTGGTGATTGCAAAGGTCCTGAGTTACAGAACTGTGAAGATCACTGGTCTTGACCACCAATTTTCATTATTCTTAATGGCTAGTATTCTGGTTTCATCCATATTGGCCCATGTCAAACAGATTTCAGGAATATCTCCTAACAGTGTTTTGCTGTGGATAGACTCTTGGTAGTATGCCACATGTTCCTTATTTGTACCTCTCTGTTGAGGTTTATCACATCCTGCCTGATGTCACACTTATTTGTATGCTTGCTTATCCCCCTACTATGCCTTAAGCTCCTTAAAAGTCATGTAAGCCTTGTGCTACTTAGCTTTTCATTTTACTCATTGCCTAGTATTGGGGTAGAGAAGAAGGCAGATCCTAAAAGATGTGTTTTTTCTTTAGAGTATAGTTTGGGTTTAGATCTGATTAATATAGTAGGTGACGAGAAGTAGGGATAGATATTTTAATAGAGTAAATGTCTGTTAATGAAGCAAAATCTTATAATATTTTAAGATAATTTGTTAGCTAAAACCTTAGGTATAAATCATGCTGTATAGAATACTCTTTTAATTATTATACTAGAGGAAGACTTCAATTTAATTGTACTACATATGCATTCAAAGTATACGTAAGCGTATCAGTGTACTTAATTACTTAATGAAACACAATAAGGCATACGTAATATGTTGGTTGTCAAAAGACTAAATATTTATTATATGGTGTCCTAGAGATGGTCCCTTGTATTGATGATTTGTCAGATATTTATGCAATTAATATTGGTGACAACTGCTGTGCATCTCATTGGCCTTTTCATCAAGGATCTCAAAGCTCTTTGCAAACAAATAGCTGTTATCTCCCGTTACACATGAGAAAATTGAGGAATAAAATGATCATAGAATCGCAAAACTAAATCTGAAAGGACCCTCAGGCCTTTGAAGCCCTGGGAAGTTAAGTGACTTTGCCAAAGTTATACAGGTAGTAAGCTTCAAAAGCAGGATTTATAACCCAGTCCTCTTCAAAGACAGTGGTCTTTCCACTTAACCGTGCTAGTCAAGTAACATTACCACATATCACAGTAGGAGAAAAGGGGAGCTAAGAATAATAACTAGTGCTGACTCATAAATCTTTACTGGGTCCTCTAGATTTCCTTTGTTAAAAAGACTAATCTGCCAAATTAATATCCCAGCTACATATGAAAATTGAGAATCTTTTTACCAAGAGACTGGGATTTTTGAGGCTGCCTTAGATAACCAAGCACAGAAACTGAATCTATACACAGTAGTAAAGATGCTTAGTTGCCAGGCGCCCACCAATACACCTTATCTTCTTGATTCTTCTTGTAGAGAGTTCTGGGATTCCAGAGAGGCCCTGTGTACTTACCGGAACCCCAGAAAGTATTGAGTAAGTTAATTTTGTTTACTTTTTCCTTTTACTTTTCTTCCCCCTTCCCTAAAGAGGGGAGAAATGGAAGGGCAGAACTGTTACTAAACACTGTTAATTGGTGCTGTGTTACTAAACCACAACCAGCAAGTGCTGATGTATATAAAATTTGGGGTTGCCATACTATGGGCATTTCTCTGCTACCACATACTTAGAGTGTCATGAAGCCTGTGTTGAATTTCTCATAGCTATCATGATACCTCCTTTATGAACTAGGTTTTCAGGGTATGCACAGTTTTCCATGCTAAAGAACTCACTCTATTGGGTTGCTCAAATTGAGTCTTATCTTACTGGTGTTAGTATGATACTTCTTCCTGAAAGGGTTATTTTGAAATTATCTAGGTGACACTGCATAGCATCATATTATCCATTCTAAGTTCGATCCTGTTGCCTCTTTTTGATCCAAATGAATTTGGATCTCTGATTTCCTGTTTCATTCAGAGGACCATCTGGGTAGTCTAGAATTGGGGAGGGGTGGTAGGAGTAAGGACCTGTAGTAGCTTTAAGAAAAGAACTGTTTTCCATTCCTGTTACAAGTAATTGAGCTTTACAGACACCAGTTTTCAATCTCATGGAACTGAAGATCGTTGTGGAAAAAGTGCTAATTTGGAGGAATCTCTCTCCCTCCCTTTTCTCTTTTTTCCTCTATCCTTTTTCTCTGACTCTCTTATCTGTGTTTCCCATATCAATCTTCTGTCTCGGTTTCTCTGTGTTCTCTCTTTCTTTCTCTGTCTCTTTTTCATCTCAGTCTTCTTTCTATTTCTCTCCTCTCTGTCTCTCTCCTCCTGTGAGTGCTCATCTGTATCTCACAGTCTCTCAGTCTACAGTTATATGTGGTTTGTGGACAAAGGCGGGTTCCAGATTATGTCTCTCAGTAGGCAGAGTTGTTTCATTATTTCCACTGCTCACAGATTTATAGAAAAGTTTAAATTTATTTTACAATGTTACAAGCAGTGACCCAGAACAAGTGTCACTGGTGAGTATACATTATAGGGCAAACAATATGGTTTTCCTGGCAGCAAAGCATTTTTCTTACGGCAATGGTTAGTCCAGAACTAAAGCAAAATATTAAGAAGAAGCTGTACTTGAGGAACACGTGAGGAGGAAGCCAAAAGCAGGTTCTCAGCCCTAAAAGTTTAGATCAGACAACTGATCAATACCAGCAGCTGAAGAAAACCTGAATTTTGGAGGTTTTTTCCCCCATATCCTTATTGCTCTATTAACTGGACTCTTCTCCAGATTCTTACTGCAAAGTGTTGAGTAACACATATTTATAGCATGTAGGAAGATAGTTGAATTTTCTTAGCTAGACTGTTAAGTAACTTAGGTGACTAAAAAAAAAGAGATGTGGGGGGAGATACAGACAGACACTGCTGCTTCTCGCTACAAAAAACCAAGCTGATGGTTCCTAACTTCAGCAAAGAAGTCAAAGTAGTTAAATGAATTGAAGAAGAGTTTGAAATTTAGGAATGAATCATACTAGTAACCTTTACTCTTTTTTCTTCCTATCTCTCTGTTTTTACATTTCCTGCTCTGGCCTCCTTCTCTTACCTCTATCCTAGTTCTTTTTTTCCTCTCTGATATACAAACTGTTTTGTTTAATGGTAGTTCTCTTTTGGTCTTCCCTCAAAGACAAGCCAAGCGACTATTGGGACAAATTGTTGATCGATGTCGGAATGGACCTGGATTTCATAATGATGTAGATGGGAATAACACAATCCAGGAGATTCTCATCCCTGCATCTAAAGTGGGGCTAGTCATTGGCAAAGGAGGAGAAACCATAAAGCAGTTACAGGTATGCGACCTTAGTAGATTCAGAAACTTATTCCCTTCTCAGGAAATGTGTCTTTAAAGCCATTCTCTGCCTTTTTACTCTCATAGGTTTTTTTCTTTTTATATCATTATTTTTCCTCAGTATTTTTCCTCTGCCCCCTCCCAGGGAGCCATCCCATATAACAAACAGTATATTTTAAAAGACAAAAAAAAAAAGAAAAAGAAGAGGAAAAATCAGTGCAACCAGTCAGTATATTGAAAAAGTCCAAAAGTGTGTACATTGTGTACCACCTGTGGACTTCCCACCTCTGCAAAGGGTTGGGTTGGAACTCTTCTTTTTGAGGCATGCATGTTCTTTATAATTTTGCAACATTCAGTTTTGATTTTTCTGTATGTGTTTGTTCTTTCCATTTATATTGTTGTAATCCTTGTGTATATTGTTTTCTTGACTCTGTTTACTTCATTGTGTATCATTTCATGTCATGCTTTCCATGCTTTTCTGTACTTACCATGATCATCATTTCTTACAGCTCAGTAATATTCCAGTACAATCAACATACTTCATTGTGTTTAGCCATTCCTCAAATGATGGGCACCTGCTTTGTTTCCAATTCTTTGTATCACAAAAACTACTGCTATAAATATTTTGGTGTATATAAGGACTTTCTTATCAGTAGTCTCCTTGGGTTGTAATATATAAGCTTGATAATGGAATCTCTGGGTCAAAGCAGTATGGACATTTTAGTCACTTTATTTGCACAATTCCAAATTGCTTTCCAAAATAGTTGTACTAATTCACAACTCCACCAACAATGAATCAATGTACCTATCTTCCCATAATCCCTCCAACATTGACTTTTGCCATCTTTTGTCATCTTTGCCAGTTTTCAGGGTGTGAGATGAAACCTCAGAGTTGCTTTGATTTATATTTCTCTTATTAGAGATCTGAAGCATTCTTTCATTTGCACAAGAGTTTGCAATTTTTCTTTTGAGTAATGTTTATTCATATACTTTGAACATTTATCCGTTGGTCTTGTATGTATTTATTAATTATTTATGTATCTTGGATACCAAAACCTTATCAGAGAATTTTGATACAAAGATTTTTTTTTTTCACTATTCAGCCACTTTTCTTATTCTAGTTGCATTAATTTTGTCTGTATGGAAGCTTTTAACTTACATATAATCAAAGTTACTTACTTTTGCAACTGCTTGTATCTCTTGTTTGGTTAAGACTACATCTCCTACCCATAGCTATGAGGAGTATATGATCTGTTTCTCTTTTAATTTTTTTGTAATATGTTCTTTAATATTAAAGTGATGTATATTTTCAAATATATTGTAAAATATTGTTTAATATGTTGGCCTAAGCCTAATTTCTGCCATACTGCTTTCCATTTTTCCCGGCAGTTTTATTTATAAAATAGAGAGTTCTTTCCTAAGTATTTTATGTTTAGGGGTTCCTTGAACACTTGGTGATTGAGTTCTGTTAGTTTTGATTCTCCCTTATCTAGTTTGTTCCACTGATCTACCTCTCTCTCTTTTTTTTTTTTTAAACCAACACCAGGTGGTTTTGATGACTGCTGTTTTATAATATAGTTTGAGTTCTGGGAGTGCTATTCCCCCTTCATCCCTATCTGGTAGGCTTTTTCAAGAATATCTGAATCACAGTGGCTGGAATTTCACTGGACTCCTAATAGATGTTTCTGCATATCTTGTGTTATATTTCATAACACAAAAACTATACCTTGTGTCTTCTACCAGAGAAAAATTGGAGTTCGTGTGTACTGGCAATGTTTCATATGCATTTTCTTATACAGCCATTTAGAGAATAAAACTTTATTAATATTGTTTTAGTAATTTGATGTTCACCAGGTACCACAAATTAATTGTGTTCATATATACAGTCTAAATGCCCTGGGGAAAGGAAAGGAAAGAAATCAAGTTTTTGGATATAGTTTGGTTTATCCCACTGTCTTAGATGTTAATACTTGAGAGCTGTCTAGAAATAGCAACATTTCTGTATTCACACTGAATCAGAATTGATTACCAAAAGTCTAAATGTTACTTAAGTGGTAAAGTCAATGCTAATTTCACATGTTAATTATTCAGGAGAGGCATAACTGTATAATGAAAAGAGTACTTGATTTAGAATCAGAAGACCCAGGTTCAGTCTTCAGTTCTAACATTTTCTGTGGGCGAGTCACTTAATCTCTCAGGGCCCTCAGTTTTCTCATCTGTAAAATGGAAATTAAAATATTGGCATGAGCTACCACTTAGAAATATAGTAAGGAAAGTATTTTGTGAGCCTTACAGTACTATATAAATCTGTGCCACTATTATTATTGATCTTAAAGTGATTTTGTGTGCCCTATTAAAAATTATGTTTCCATGCTGTGTGTTCTTCATAGGAGCGAACAGGTGTGAAAATGATAATGATCCAAGATGGTCCTTTGCCCACTGGAGCAGACAAACCCCTTCGTATTACTGGAGACCCATTCAAAGTACAGGTAAACTTACCAGGAAAACTTTTTATGGAGTTATTATGTAGTGGCGATGGTATATCTGTATGGCTGTATGACTAAATTACTATTACTCTTGTATTTTATTATTTCTGTTCACTCTGTTTTATAAATGTTATATTAAACAAATATGAGATGGAATTGCTGCTTTTATGACACTAAGCTGCCTCTGAAAATAGGTATTCATTTTATCCAGTTAATCTGTTCTGTCATATTGGGTTTGAGAGTTTAGTTGTGGGAAAAAGCTTAACAGAGTTCTGGGCATCATAAGACATAGATAACCCTGCTTACCCTGTGGCAGCAAGGGACAGACTTTCATTAGTTTCTCCAGTATTTGAAATGGATTTGTTCTGTATTCCCACATCTAATCCACCTTGTAACCAGTGGCAGACATTTAAGACACTTTGACTAGGGCTATAGTTGTGAATTCTTTGGCCATAAAACAGAACAAAGCCAAATAGTCTGTGTAGGTATTAAGGATATGGCCTTGGCCTCAGCAGCATAATACTTTACCATTGAACAACCAACCATAGATATAAGGTGACATAAAATCAGATAGTGGCAAAGCCAGGTGTTTAGTTATAGAATAGAAAAATGAGGCTGATCTGAAGTTCGAGGGAGAGTCTTAATTTGGTTTCTGAAGTGTTTCTCCCTTTTTTGAGTGTTTTGGCATTGGAATGAAGAAAGTTGATCTTCACAAAGAACAGAGCAGCTTTTGGAGGTAGCATTTAATTGGAGGAACTGGAGCTCTCACTCCTAAGAGGTTAACTTCTGCCCACCTGAGGCTTCGGGAAGCAGCAAAGTTGTTTTATTTAAAACAGAGGTTCTAACTTTATTAATCTTGGTACAACAAGAGATCACTGCACAGCTCTTTTTCTTTGGGAGTGTTGTATTACAACCTAGTGGAAACTGCCAGTTTTTTAAGAAGTTTGTTCACTTTGTGATACTACTACACAGTTAAGCACAGATTTATAAAACTTATAGTTTTTCAAGACCAATAACTACAATAACATTGTAGGACAAGATTGAGTAGTTCTGAGTACACTGCTTTTCTTCCTTAGGCTCTAGTTAGGGTAAAGAGCCTGTCATTTCACTTGTCAGATCCATAAACTGTCTTTTAAAAAAAAAAAAAAGGAATATCTCATTATTGAGGAGTTTACTTTTTCATTTTGGATTGCATAAAGACATTATTTTGCTTCTTTAGTAAACTAATACGTATTCTACTGAGGTTTTATTATGCATCTGTGCCATTGAAATTATGGGGTGGTGAAAGACCAAACTTGATGGTATTTTGCGGCTTTTTTTAATGTAAACAGTTCCTTTCTTAAGAATTCATGTCATCAAGGGCAGCTAGGTAGCCCAGTGCATAGAGTGCCAGGCTTGGAGTCAGGGAAGGCCTGAGTTCATATATAGCCTCAGACACTTCCTAGTTGTGTGACCCCGGACAAGTCACTTAACCCTGTTTGCCTCTGTTTCCTCATCTGTAAAACGAGCTGAAGAAGGAAATGGCAAACCACTCCAGTATCTTTACCAAGAAAACCTCTAGTGGGGTCATAAGGTTTCAGATATGACTGAAACAACTAAACAACAAGCAACAATTCCCCTTGTTCAACAGTACTCTGGGGCCTCGTAGACACCCCCATGCTCTTCCCTGGCCTTGGGCCCTACGCCAGTCCTCTAAGAAATAGGGAGAATTCATGTCATCAACTCTTCCTCTCCATATGTGATCCTTTTGTTGTAATTATTGTCTGAAAAATAGCCCAAGATCAATAGATGAGAGGTGTTGCAATAATTTGCAACAAAAAAGAAAAAGCCATGCAACTGCCTTAAACTTTTTTTTAATGGAATCAAAGTTTTTGGTTTGGGCACTCGGCTATCTCAGGGAGTGATGGTTGTCATATAGTGTGACCCTTTTAAAACACAGGTGCTGAGAAATAAACAAATTTTAAGGTAAATTGTACCTTTACTTTATTTCATCTGTGTGTAGGGAGAACAAAATGTAGCCTTTGATACAGCTAAATCTATGTAATAATCAGAATTCTACTCTATTTTTATTTTTTTTGTTTTTGTTTTTGTTTTTTTGGCTAGGCAGTGGGGTTAAGTGACTTGCCCAGGGTCACACAGCTAGTAAGTGTTATGTATCTCAGGCCAGATTTGAACTCAGGTCCTCCTGAATCCAGGGCTGGTACTCTATCCACTGCACCACCTAGCTGCCCCTCTACTCTATTTTTAAATAGGATTTGTAGTAGCTGCAATCAGTTATCTTTGACTTTCCAAATAGTAGTTGAACTGTAGCAGATGGCTTTTTTTTTAAACTTATAAGTATTTATCCTTGTTACCAGAATTTTTCTTTCAAATTCCTAGTTTTGTTTCTGCCATATTCAATGTCATTGCTGTGTTATACATAGCCCCACAATGATGTTTTCCATTCCATAGGAGTCTTCCTGAAATAAGATGTTTCAGAAAACCATTCAGAAACCAGGAGTAGCATGTCAGAAACATTTTCTTGGGAAGATTAGTAATCAAAAGTTAGGCCAAGTAGACTTTTTTAATCCAACTAGGGTTGAAACATAGCTTTGGACAATAGAAGGAATGGTGCAATTATTTTCAGGTCTGGTGAGTATCTGCTTCTTTCTCCCCCCTTCCCGAAACTGTACCAAATCACCTCTCTTCACTCCCACGTTCCTTTCAAGCCATTTTATCAGTAATTGGAAAAGACTGTCAGATGTTGAACAAATATTCATGCCATGTGCCCCGCTTTCTTAATGCATTTGTTATTTGTGTTTATGCAGCAAGCAAGGGAAATGGTACTAGAGATTATCCGAGAAAAGGATCAAGCTGACTTCCGAGGCGTGCGCAGTGATTTCAGCTCCCGAATGGGAGGGGGCAGTATAGAGGTACACTTGAATTAGAAATTGTAATTGTTTGCTATCATGGGAAAAGGAATGAAGAAGGTCTCCTAGTGGGCATAGTAACAGTCAAATCCTTCCCAGTGGTTATTCATCATTTTCAGTGAATGGTGCTATTCACACCTCTTGTTTATAAATGTAGGTAGGTGGTATGTTTCTGTGCATAAACACCTTTCCCTGATTTCTGAGATGTAACAGGAAAACTCGAGAGGCTCAACGCTTTTTTTGAGTACTGCAGCTTAAGTGTTCAAGTTCCAAAGAACCTGTTTTTATATGTGGAAACTTTGAAGACTATTTCATTAATGTGATAGAGTGGAATAGTTTTTATGCTATAAAATAATGATGTAAAAATCAAATCATCCCCAAGTATATTTCATGGCTTCTGCATCTGCAGTTCATGCTTATGTTTTTCTCCTAGCTTTATTGAGATTTTGTTTCTGTTCTTTCTCCTCTAAGGTATCTGTGCCTAGGTTTGCCGTTGGTATAGTAATAGGAAGAAATGGGGAAATGATCAAAAAAATTCAGAATGATGCTGGTGTAAGGATTCAGTTTAAACCAGGTTGGTTATAATGTCATTCAGAAATCTTATTATTTACCTCTAGTTGCCAGATATCTGGCAAAAAGAATGTGTCCTCCTTTCCACATATGCATCCTTTGACTGACTGAGATGTTTTATTTTGCCTTTTTTGTGTTGTGCAGTTTCACAGTTAAACTATTCTATTTTATTTATATTCTTTTTTTTCTTTTTTGTATTCAGTTTTTTAATTCTATAACCAGTTTAAAGTTGTCATTATGTAAAATATTGATTAGGGTTTTTTTTTTCTTTACAAGGACTTGTTTATACTTGAATACACCAAAAAAAGTGTTACAGAAATGCCCAAGGCTTTGCCTGTCTATAAATCAGTCACTCAAATATTTTTTAAAAACCTACTGTGTGCTAGACAGTCTTCTAGCCACTGGAAATACAAGTACAAAGAATGGAAGCAATCCTTACTTACAGTGAGCTTATATTTTATTGGAAGGAAATAACTATATATAAAAATATATACAGTGGTCACTGACTTCCATTTTTGGTAATTTTAGTATAATTACATATCAGTTCAACTTTTGCCTCCCTTGAGGTTGGGACATTTTAATTTAGTCTCTCACTTCTTGTTCCACAGATGATGGGATTAGTCCTGAAAGAGTTGCACAGGTCATGGGACTTCCAGAAAGGTGTCAACATGCAGCACATGTCATCAGTGAGCTTATTATTACAGCACAGGTGGGTTCTGTTCTCTGGGATCAACCATTTTAGCCACTCAAGTGGAAAATGGTCAACATTTCTATCAGTGAACTATACAACATTTTAGAGGTTCCACTTAAAAGTTTGCATTTTATGAAATGAATTTATTTGTAATTCAGGTCTTCACTTCTACCTTTCCTGCAACCCACTTATTCCCTCTTTCATGCAAAAAAAAAAAAATTTTTTTTTTCTTTTATATAGTCAACTCTTGGTTATCTCCAGTGGGTTGGGAAAAACTGTACCATGTATAGAATATCAATTTCTAAATAATTGAAATCTAATACACTTAATACTAAAACAGTACTAAATACCAAAACAACATAATTTTTGATTCAGAAAGCTCTTCAGGACCTTTCCAACTCTCAAGAATTATCATTTTGAATATAGTTGAGGCAGGGAAAAATTACTCTTTTGTAAATCTCAAAGTACTCCACAAATGTGAATTGTTATTGATACAGTTTAACAAATAATATTTATTAAGGCATTATGATAGTTGCTGAGAATACAGAGACAAAAACAAAGGAACTTACCTTGTCCTGAGATGAGTTAAATACAAGATAATTTGAAGAGGGAGATAGCATTAAAACTGGGGAAGATGAGATCAGGCTTCACAGAGGAAATGGTGCTGGAGCTGAGCATTAAAAGGGAATGTAAAGATTCTAAGAGCATTCTAGACATGAGGGATAGCTTGTGTGAAAGGTGTCCATTAGACTTAATCTATGGACTCTGTAATATCAAATAATCAGTAATTTTCTTTAGAGGGGAGGTAGTATGATATAATAAGGAGTCACTTCACTTCCTTATGGTTCAGTTTCCTTAGTTATAAAATGAGAGGGTTGGACTTAATGTCTTCAGAATACCTTCTAGTTGTTCATCTATGATCATAATAATGAAAGCATTAGACTCAAAGTCAGCAGGGTTGGGTTATTGTCCTGGCTATGCCACTGATTTGCCTTGTGGCCTTAGGCAAATCACTTCCTCTCTCTGGGCCTCAGTTTCTGGTTTTTTTTTTTAAATAAAGGCATTGGACAAGATGACCAGAAGGTTTCTTCTGCTCTTGTAGACTGTTCCATTTAGCATTGCTCAAGACATTATAAAGGAAAATAGAGAAGTATGAAACGTGGACGTTCAGTCATGGAATTCCTCTTCAGGAGTCGTCTTCAGGGGGCTTCATGTTGCCCCTGAGATAAAATATAAACTCTGTATATAGTTTAGAGCTTTTAAAGCTCTATTCAACCTGGGCTTTACTGAAACCAACATTATTGGGCCTTGCTCAGTCTGCCAAACTCTTTGATCCAGTCAAACTGGCCTTCTCTCTGGTTCCTCTCTTAGCTCCCCACCTTTACACTTGCCCTTCCCCATGCATACTCCCCCAAGAAATACACCTCAGCCTCATAGAGTCCTTTCTTCCTTTAATACAACTCAGGCACCACCTTCTACGTGAAACCTTTCTTTATCCCCCCCCCCCCCCCAACTCCTAGTATTCTCCTTCCCAAACTACCTTGTATTTAACTACTTTATATATGTATTCGTACGACTTGGAATTGTTTCATTCATTTTACTTGTAGCCCCAGTGTGCTTTTAATAAATACTTCAATTACTGACAAATGTTTGTTAAGTTCCTACTATGTGCCAGGCTGCAGGGGTACAAATACAAAGAATGAAACAATCCCTATTTGCAAAGAGCTTCCATTTTAATGGGAGAGACAACAAAGACATATAAATATGTACAGAGTAATAACAAAGAAAATGAATAAAAATAAATACAGAGAGGTTTGAGAGAGAGAGCACTAATAGTTGACAGGATAAGGAAAGACTTCATGTAGAATCTGGTGTTCAAACTTCATCTTGACAAAAGAGAGGGCTTTTTTGAGTTAGAGGTGAGGAGAGAGTTTATTCCAGGTGTTAGGGAGTGGCTAGTATACAGGAATGGAGATGGAGCTCCATGTATGAGGAAGAGGCCAATTTAGCTGGGTCACAGTGTGGGATAGGGAATAATGTGTAATGAGGGTGAGAATATATGTTAGGGCCAGTCTGTAAAGGGCTGTAAAAGCTAGGCTATAATATAGCTAGGCTATAAGAAATGTCTAATAGGCAATTGGTAATACAGGTTTGAAGCTCAGATCTAAAGACTGAGCCTGAATATGGAGAGCTGGGAATCATGATCATGGAGATGATCATTAAACTCATAGGAACCAAGAGAGAAAAACTGAAGGCCTAGGGGTAGAGTCTTGGGGTTTTTAGATGATATGATATACCAGTAAAGAAAACTGAAGACTGAACAGTTAGGTAGGAAGGGACCCAGGAGAAGGGATAATGTTATAATATCCCAGAGAGGAGAGAGTACAGAAATGAAAAATGAAGTCAACATCATCAAATGTAGCAGATAGGCTGAGAATAAAGATTGAAAAAAGGCCTTCAGATTTGCCAATTAAGACACAGTGTAGTAACTTTGGAAAGGGAGTTAGGAAGCCAGATTGCAAAAAATTGAGAAGTGAGTGAGTGAAAGGAAAGACAGTAATCAACACAGCTTTTTCAAGGAACTTGACTGAGAAAGGGAAAGGAGAGATGTGGGATCATACCTTGAGGGTCTAATGAAGATTTTATGGACTGGTATATTGACTTAAGTGTGTTTGAAGGCAAAAGGATAAGGATCCATAAATAGAAATTGAAAATTGGGGAGTCGGAAGAGGAAGTAAGTTAAATTTGTAATCTGCTAAAGAAGACAAAATGAAACAGAATTGATCCCATGTAAAGGTCCTGGCCTTGGGAAGGACAAGGGCCACCTCATTATCAGAGACTTGGGGCAAAAGAGGAAGAGAGTAAGAAAATGATGTCAAGGAGTTTTGAGATGAAGAGAAGACATCTTACATTTTGAATGGCCCCAGTTTTCTCAGTAAAAGGGTGAGGTCCTCAACTGAGGGGGGTGGGGAAGGGGATGTTAGAAGCTTGAGAAGAAAAAAGATTTGGGAAATCTTTTGTGGAGAGTGAGTCTTGTTGTTCAGTCGTGTCAGACTCTTTGTGACCCCATTTAGGGTTTTCTTGGCAAAGATACTAGAGTGGTTTGCCATTTCCTTTGTCAGCTCATTTTACAGATGAGAAAACTGAGGCAAATAGTATTAAATGACTTGCCCAGGGTCACACAGCTAGTAAGTGTCTGAAGTCAGATTTGAACTCAGGAAGATGAATCTTCCTGACTTCAGGCCTGGTATTCTATCCACTGTGCTATCTAGCTGATTAGGGAGTCAGGAAAGAATAAAAAAAGATTGCCTTCAAGAAGCTTCTCTTTTTTGTTAGTGTCTCTAGAAGTGGCTTTTTAAAAATTAGTCCCTAATGTCAACTTGCCTTGTCCATTTGTGTAGAGTATGAAAA
The DNA here is from genome assembly GCF_900497805.2 of Vombatus ursinus. Lineage (NCBI taxonomy): Eukaryota > Metazoa > Chordata > Mammalia > Diprotodontia > Vombatidae > Vombatus > Vombatus ursinus. Next base: position 2,386 of record NW_020947503.1, on the reverse strand, counting down.
CAATCAACTTACCTGATTTGGAGGGTTTCTAGATAAATGTGCAGCTTACTCTCACAAATAAAAGAAAACTTTGTCAACAGTGGACATTTTTTTTTTGCCATTCTGAGTTGATGTGGTAAAGCAGCACCATCTCATGAAAGAGAGGAAAGAACTGCAGCCTGATCGCATTTGCTTTTAATGTCACCATTTTGAAATGCTGCAGGACCAAAGTGTTTGACATAGTAGACAGTGATTGGAGTGGGATTTGTGCACTCTGAATGTTAAAAGAAATCTTCTTCTGTAGATGCCTGTCTTTGCACACTGTTCTGTGATCACTGAACAGTGTGAAACTGTGTTTCAGAGAAGTCTTCTCTCCAGCATCAGACTGTGGGTAAAGGGGACAGCTCTTGTCCCTTTCAGAACTTGCCTTCAGTGGTCACCGTTTAACACATCTTTGTGCTGGCCCTTGGGAGTGGCATTGCAGATAAAAAGAAAAAAATAATCCTTTGATTCTTCCTGCTTGTTAGATTGCAAGGTCTTCTGAATCATAGAGCATTGTCTGTATGCCAACCTAGTTGGGGGAGGGTTAGAAACCATAAACTGTCACTCAGGCTTCACTTTCAAATGCCGATAGCTCTTTAGTGTCTAACGTCTGACTTCTGATAATCACAGCATGTGTTAGCCACAGGAAAGAAACCTCAAGGCTGGATAAAACCAGGCTCTCAGTTCTGACAGATCAGGTCCAGCAATTAAAACACAGGAACAAGGTAGTTGAGCTTTTAACTTTTGAGTTTATCCAAACACTTTTTTAATTTCAATATATTTATAGTGTTTATTTATATTTACATGCATTTATCTGCTCAGTTCCTCCTCTGATGGTGATTTGAATTAATTCCATTTTTATGGAAACCTTAACAGTCAGAAACATGGGAAAGTGCCTTGCTTCTCCATACCTAGAGGTACAGCATTGATTATTTAGCCTGTCATTTAACCTCACTTTTAGTAGAAGAAACTAAAAATTAGTGGTGGTGGTAGTTGTGAGTGGTGAGAGTAGTCACTAAAACTTTGCTTTCCTCCCAGGAACGTGATGGTGTAGGAGGTATCTCTGTACCCAGAGGAAGAGGTCGTGGCCGAAGTGATTGGAGTGTCGGGACACCTGGGGGGCTGCAGGAGGTCACCTACACAGTCCCAGCAGACAAATGTGGCCTTGTTATAGGCAAAGGTAAGAAAACCCTACTGGATTTTCATTTCCTTTTTCACACCACCTCACACCAATACCTCTAGAGTCTGAATTTGTTTAATTAATTCCATTTCCCTGCCTAAAGTTATCTCCTCCAGCTTCGTCATTTTACTGATCAATCAACAAGCATTTATTAAGCACCCTACCATATTCTAGGCCCTGGGATACAAAGACAAAAGAAATGGGCCTTGCCCTCAAGGAGCTCACGTTTTTTTTGTGAGGGGGCTGAGGCTCAGAGTGCCTTGCCAAAGGTTATGAGTTGGCAGCCAGGCCCAGCATCAAGTCTTGTGACTCCATATTTTTCATTCATTCTCCTACATCTAGGTGTATTGAGCTAGTTTGAATTGTTAAGAAAATGGTGTTGAACTTAACTTTCAAATAATTTGAATCATTAGGTAGGATATTTTTCTTAGATGAAAACCTCTCAGGAGTGATGTCACAGCTTCTTAGAGAGCATGAGACCAAGAAGTCCTGGATTCAGGTTCTGCCTCTGACACTGATTACCTGTGTAACCATGGAAGGCAAGTCAGCCTTTCAGATCCTCAGTTTCCCTACCTATAAAATGGCAGTGGTAATACTTAGAGTATCTGCTGTGTAAAATCGTTGTGAAGATCAAAGGAGATCACATTCATAAATTGCTTTGCAAACTTTTAAGTGCTGTAGCAACCTCAGTGGTTGTTCTTGGACCATAGACTGTTAGAGGAAGGAATCTAGGCACTTCATTTCATAGGTGAGGAAATCGAGGCCCAGAAAAGGAGTCTAGCAAATGACCAAGCACTGATTAGAACCCAGGATTCCTGACTTATGCTTTTTGTCTTAGACCACACTGCTTGTCCTAACTGCATATGGTATTTTGGCTTTGATGACACGGCATGTGAAACTAGCTTTTATTTTTTTTTTTTCAGCACTTCTTAAAATGAGCAACAGATACCCTGTAAAGAAAAATTAAAGTGGATGGGTTGTAGCCAATTTTGTAGAGAACATTAGCTAAAATTCACATGAATAATTGGCAGTCTCCTTATCCTCATCCTTTAGTATGTGTTGTGGGAAATATGTAGCACACAGTTCTTGGTTATCTCATACTTTTTAACTTCTATATAGACATCGAGGAGACAAGTTGAATGGAGCAATAAGGATCTAAATACAAGTCTAGAGAATATTGTTCCT
>NW_020947502.1:0-23490 GCF_900497805.2 Vombatus ursinus | reverse complement strand
TGTCAGGTGAAACCTCAGGGTTGTTTTGATCAGCATTTGGGGGGGGGAGGGTTGGGTAATGGAGTTATGTGACTTGCCCAGGTCACACAGCTAGTAAGTGTTATGTGTCTGAGGCTGAATTTGAACTCAGGTCCTCCTGAATCCAGGGCCGGTGCTCTATCCACTGCACCACCTAGCTGCCCCTGATTTGCATTTTTCTTAATAGTGATTTGTGGTATTCTTCCATACAACTGTTAATAGTTAGCAATTTTTCTTGTGAGAACTTTTGGTTCGTGTCCTTTAGTCATTTACCTAATGAAGAATGGTTTTTTGTATCTGTTAACTGTCTATATAACTTAGATACCAAGTTCTTCCATGAGAAATTTGATGCAAATATTTTTCCCATTCATCTGCTTCCCTTCTTATCCTAGAAGCACTGGTGTTGTTTTTGAAGAAACTTCAATTTCGTTTAATCAAAATTATCTTTTATCTTTTGCAAATGACTCTCCCATGTTTGATTCAGGAGATATCTCCTATCCATAGCTATGAAAAGACTTACTCTTAAAGGGAATGTTTCACATATAGTATGCATACTTTCTGTGTAGAGATTGTGCTTTCCTTAGCATAGGTGGTATGTCTTGTTTTTACAGGATGGAAAATAAATTAAAAGCCTACCTATGTGTGAGTGGGTGTACATGCTAGAATTCAGTTAAGGTAAACCTTAAAGCAAGATGAAATATTATCAACCAGCAGGCACCATTAGCAGGAAATGGGACTGATTTTTATTCAACATTCTTGCTTTTTTGCAGTAAAATGACTGTAGTTACAGTTAAATTGTGCTCAATAGGTGCACCTATGCATGTGATGAGAAAGGGGACATTGCATGGCTTCCAGAGTTTGACCTCCTCCCCATCATTAAGGCTATGGATAGATGTCTTGTACCTGAAATTATCAGTTTGCAGTGCTTCAGCATATGCTGGTACCTTTTTCTCATCTAACAACTAGTCTCCATGTTTAGGAGTTAAATGGGAATGCCTCAGAAAGAATGAAACTTTAAATTGTATGTTTCAGCCTTGGTCTGCATCCATCTACATGAAGGAAGAAGGTATTTGACATTCTTGAGAATCAACTCAAATACTTAAATCTGATTTTGAACTTGAACATAGACTTCATTCTTTTCTTTCAGTGTGAAAACAGGAGCTTTCCATGTCTTTGTGAAATGGTATATCTGCAATTTTATTTTCAGTATTTATAGGCATCTCTACTTATCAGCTAAGCAGTTAGTCTTTTGGCTCAACACATAACTAAGCTATCTGGTATCCAGTTTTGATTTGTCATGCTCCCATGTTATTTTAGTCTTTACCTTCTACTCTGCTGAGCAGGTTTGTTGTTCTCTTAAACTGTTTGTTCTTTTGGAGAGTATGTCAAGACAATTATAAAACCATTAATGTCGTTTCCCTGTTTGACAGATGAGAAACGTGGAGCCTAGGGAGGAGAAATGGCGGAACTAGTCATTGTAAATAGTACCTACCTCCCTGGGTTGTTGTAAGGATAAAGTGATATAATGTTTGTAAAGCACTTTGCAAACCTTGAAGTACCATATAAATTATTATTGTTTTTATTTTTATTACCATTGTTGGAAATACTGGGCCAATAGCAAGTCTCTTGAGACTTAGTAAAACATTTTCACCTGTAAGTGACCATTTGTTTCTTTTTTCCTTTAATAAATTCTTACTGAGTTCTTTAAAGTCAAATTCTGGAAATAGATCTGGAAAATAAGTTAATAGGAACTTGTAGCTGTGATTTGAGGGACCTGCCATACAAATGACTTATTTGTGGTTTAATTCACCTATCACTCTTGTCTCTATAGGCATAACCCTCTTCAGAAGTTGGGATGTAATTCAAAACCTTATACCAGTCTTTCTAAATTTATTGTACAGTATTCTCTCCCTTGCCAACCACCATTGCCATAGTCCAGCCAAATTTGCCTCCCCTTTGTGCCTCTCATATACTCCATCTCCTGAGTGTATGTCTTTGCCCTGGTCATTCCCCATGTCTGGAATGCACTGCCTGCTCAGTGAAGCCTCATAAAATCCTTTTCCATTAAGATGCAGCTCAGGCAACCCTTCTTGCCTGGTAGTGCCTTCGACTATAGGGATTGTTTCATTCTTTGTATTATGTCCCTTGTGCCTGGCACATAGTAGGGCTTGTTAACTGGTTGATTCTTTTTTAAATTTGCAGTTGTCTGGCTTTCACTTAGGACTGGCTCAGCATCAAGAATACCACCTAAGCAGTTGTTTTCCCATCTACCTTCTCTGCTGATGAATATTCTGATTGGAACATCTTGTATTCAGACCAAATATATGCAAAAGGCAAAATTAAGAGAAATTAAAACAGCATTTCTCTTATCCCTGAGATAGGCATATTTAGAGTATACATTGATATTCTGACTACAGATGGTTATTTAACTAGTGACCCAGAAGAAAATACTTTTGACTCTATAGCTTCATTTATTTTTTTTTAATTTCTTCATGCATATTACTTTTCTTTGAAAATGCCATAATCCTTTTTTCTTAATTTCAAATTAGAGACCTGAGGGTTAAGTTCATACTATAGAAATATCATTTGAGATTCTTGGATTTGAGGTGTCAATGCCCTTCCTCATTTGCCTTAAATTATATATTTACATGATTGCACATGTATAACCTATATCAAATTGTTCACCTTCTTAGGGAGAGAGGAGGTAAGAAAGGGAAGGAGAAAATTTGGAACTCAAAATTTTGAAAATTTGTGTGTTAAAAATTGTCTTTACATATAAGTGGGAAAATAAAATATTATTTTTTTAAAATGATATAGTTCTTCACCTGGTTATCTTTAGTCTGTGTATAATCATTTCCCCAAAGTCCTTTTTCTAAATTCTTATTTAATTCTATGTAAAGTTCAGATTGTTGCTTTGTAATACACTTGGGTTTTTTGTTTTCTAAGTTCATGGGTTTGATAAGAAGTCTACTTCAGAGTGATTTTTATTTTGGTTGTAGCTGGAAAAGAAGAAAAATTGCCAACTAACCAGAACATAAGGTGGCTGAAATGCTTTTAGGAAAAACTTGATGAAAGGGTTGCTGTAGTAATAGGAAGTTAACAGAATTGTTTTTGATTTTTAAAAATGACTTCATTTTAAGTGAGTTTGAATGATAATTTTTTTAGTCAGTAGCATTTAGTGAATGTCCACTGTCTACTAAGCATGACATAAGAGTCTCTTAAAAATGAAATACAAGGCACAAACCCTGCCTCTATGGAGCTTATCATCTAATGGAAGAATTAAAGCAAATAAATGAAAGGAATGTATACATATGTTCATAGTGACTGCAACTCTCACTGGATGATCTTTAATAAAGCCTTGAATGATGCTAAATCTTTACATTTGGCTTTAAAAAAAAAAACCTTATCCTCTCCATCCTTACACTGGGTTTAAATTAAGAGCATGGAGGAGATGGTGAGTTCAAGGGATTTGGGCAAGAAGGATTTTCTCCCAGGACTCTCAGCATGGATATACACAGATCAATTTCTCATCCTGTGTTCAGCTGGACACTAGGTTATAAACTGTGTTGATTGAGACATCCCCTCCTGTTTCATATCATATAACTCATTCATTTCAGCCACTGAGCCTAAATTACTGTTTGCTTTTCTTTCTTTCTCTGTGTTTTTTTTTTTTTAATGATAAGAACTTATATGGGGATGAAGTTAGTTTATCCGTGCTAGTGCTTTGATTTTTCTTTTCTCTTTCTCTTTGCCACAGTGGGTAACCAGTTAGGGGCCCTGGTACATCAAAGGTAAGCAGTGGGTTATGTTTTATTATTTATTGATTAATTCTAATTGTTTATTGATCCACCATCTGTACTGGAGTGTTAGAAAGTCAGAGGTTGAGAATGTGGAAAAACTATAGGCTAGATTTCTTTAAGGCTGAAGTTTTGGGGTTTTTGTGATTTTTGTGTTTTTCTTCAATAACCTTTTCTAAGAAAATTTCCTAAAGGGATAAATTTAATGTTTTTGAGTGTTAAAAACTTAAATATTATTATGCAAAATTATAGGACTGTCAGAATATTGGAGATTTTCTTTATCTTGATTTTACATTGAATAAAAAAGAAATATCAAATTTTTCTAGTGCTTTAGAAATCTTTAGCCTTTTCACCTTAGAAAAGTTCTCCTGGAATAAGTGATACAAGGTGATGCTTATGGTAGACAGGCAAGCTCAGGGTCTATTACATGGAAGTAGGAGGCTAGAAACCCATATTCTACTGGTAGGGACACACCAAGTGACCTTCAGTAAATAGTCACTTAACTCTTCTCTGCTGAAGTCTCATTAATAAAAAATACCTTCTGCATGCCTCCCTAAAAAAATGAGGCTTAATGAAATCATTGTAAGGTGCTTTTAATGCCTGAAAAAGAAATTCTGTCAAACAGAAATGTGTACAATGTATAAGAATGATACTAATACTAAAATAGAGATTTAAAATACATATGCAGGATTCCATTATAAAGTACCTTACTATGCCAAGGGTTCACTTATATTGTGTCAGGTTATATGACACAGAATTCAGCGATCTTACCATAATCTGAAAAGCCAAAAATGTGTCTGTTATTTTTGTCTTATAACACCAACATTTTAGTTATGTTCTACGGTATTATAAAGAAATGTTATGGGGCAGCTAGGTGGCACAGGATATAGCACCAGCCCAGGAGTCAGGAGTACCTGAGTTCAAATTTGACCTCTGACACTTACTAGCTGTGTGACGCTGGGCAAATCACTTAACCCCAATTGCCTTTAAAAGAAAAAAAAAAAGGTGTTAGAAAGGCTTGGGGGTAGGGCAGGTAGGTGGCACAGTGGATAGAATGCTGGGCCTGAAGTCTGGAATACTTATCTTCCTGAGTTCAAATCTGGCCTCATACACTTACTAGTTGTGTGACCCTGGACAAGTCACTTAACCCAGTTAGCTTCAGTTCCTCATCTGTAAAATGATCTGGAGAAGGAAATGGCATACCACTCCAGTATCTCTGCCAAGAAAATCCTAAATGGGGTCACACAGTCAGACAGGACTGAAACACTGAAGAACAACAACAAAAGAAGGGCCTTTCAAATTATTAACTACCACTGATGAACAGACTATTTCAAGAAAGTTTCATTCTGACCAGGTTTAAAAATATTTAATTGAACAAACCATTAACAATTAACAATTGAGATTTTTGTTTGAAATGAAAAAGACCAACTTCTCTATAGCATTTTGATCAGTCAAAACTATACTGGTAAAAAATGTTTACAATTATTTCCAAACTATTTATTCTGCACATTGACCCAATATTTTTGTTGTGACCTTATATTTTTATTCTCCAAAGAAGCTCAGAGCCAAAATTATACAAGGAGGTTGCTGGATAAGGCATGTGAATTTTCCTGTTGATTTAACTTTGGATTTTTTTCCTAGGTAAAACCCCAGTAATACTCACAGCAAATTGACTTGTGCCACATAAACACTTGCTTTTGCTGTAGCCTCCTGACTTTAGTAGGAATACATGTTTGTAGTTAGCATTATCTTCCCTATTGGGACAAAGCCTAATATGAAAGAAAACAATATCTTTGAATGTGTTCATGAAACTCAGTCTTAGCATCAATATTTCAAAAATAATTGGGAGGCCCAGAATTGCTTATTTTCAGATAGTATATGTAAATGCCAGAAATTACTTCTGCATCTACAAACCTAAGGATGTATGTTACAACAGAAGAGTCTCTCCCTGTGCTTTTATCACAGCTGCATAATGGGAAGAGCTTTTAACTATTGCATTTTTCCTAAGCATAGGACTTTTCACAAAAACATGTACTTTATTCAGTTCTTTCCATGGTGGTTAAAAATCCAGGGGGGGGGTGTGTGTGTGTGTGTGTGTGTGTGTGTGTGTGTGTGTGTGTGTGTGTGTGTGTGTGTGTGTGTGTGTGTGTGTGGTGTTTAAAAATGCCAGGGTTTTTTTTGGGAGGGGGTTCCCTAACTATCTGTATTATCTTCTTCAAAGGTAGATGTTTAGATTTAATTGCTTTCCAGGGTATTGCACGAATTGGATATTGTCTATAAGATGGTGTATGGGAAGTTAGGAAGTATTCCTGTTGCTTCATTTGAATGAATCAATGCAGTACTTGTCTTCAAAAGGACAAGGGGCGGGGGACATCTAAGACTCGATTGTGTGCTTTTTAACAGGAGTACTTGGAAAATGACCAGAGTAATTATTCCTTTCTACTCAACACTGATTAGAACTCCATTGGAAAACTATATTCAGTTTAGGGCCTCATACTTTAAAAAACCGAGGTAATTTGAAAGGAGGCCAAAGAGAAGTAAAAAGTTTGAAAACCAAGGCATATGTAGAAAAGTAGAATGATGTTTATTGGATCTGGAGAAAAGAATGCCAGAGGAGAAGTGCAAAGGTCACCCAGTACATAAAAGAATGTTATTAAGTAATCACAGACTAGTTACTCTTATTAGTCAAAGTGGGCAAAACAAAACATTTAAGAGTTAGACAGCAACAGGAAATGTTCAGATTAAATATGGGAGAAAAAAAAAACCCTAGCAATTAAAAGAGGTTTGGTAATTGAATAAGTTGCTAAAGTAGTCACCTATAATGGTAAGAACAGCAACTCACTCTGGGTACTTTTTTTCAATTCAAGTGATAGGGGGACAAGGTGCTTTATCTGAGTGACTTCGTATAATTTTAGGTCCATTGTCTAAACTTATGTTTAAAACTCTAGGCTTATGATGTTATCAGTTTAGGAGGAGATTGAGAATGAAAGATAGTCCAGAATTATTTTATTGACTTTGAAATGTTACTGACTTTTATTTATTTTATTGACTTTGAAATATTATTCATTTTTAGGGCAGTAATAACAGAAGAATTCAAAGTGCCTGATAAAATGGTTGGGTTCAGTAAGTATCTGGATTGCCCAATTTCCTAAGCATTTAATCATCCTTTTTACCTTATTCATTAAGAAATAAATGTTTACTTTATTAAGAGGCATGTTACCTCTTCTGAAACTAAACTGGTAACTTAAACAACAGTTACTTCGTGCTATAAGACAGTGCAGCTCTTTTATCCGACTGCTGGATGACTAGAACCAAACACCGTTAGAAATTTTTATGGCTGAAGTGGCTTGAATGAGTATCCCAAAACAGTATAATTTAGAAACAAAACTACCTGTCTCTTAAACAGTAGATTTATAGAATGTTAGAGTAGCAAAGGGACCTTAGTAATCAAGTCCTCTCCCATCCCTATTTTACTGTGAGCCCAAGTGGAAACTAAAAAGTAGATGCTGATTACTGTGGAAAGTCAGTTATGGGTGGCAAGTTCTGACCCTGTTCCACCTTGTTTCAGTTATCGGCCGGGGTGGTGAGCAGATTTCACGGATTCAGGCAGAATCTGGTTGCAAGATTCAGATTGCACCAGGTAAGAGCTTTTCTTTCTTATGACCCAATACATGCATGTTTTAAACTTAAGTCCATTTATCATCTTAGCTTGTTGCATAGAATTTATAGGATCTTGATCAAAACCTTTCCCTGAAACTAAGAGAGATAAATTTATTCCCAAATAGAAAACAAAGGCAATATTTATCATTGTCCTGGTTTTGCAAGTAGAATGGAAGATGGGGATCTAGTGGGGGCAAATCTCATTTGGCTTTACTTCTAGACTGGTAACACAAAATAGACCTGTGGCATTTTTATGCAACAGTAGCTCATCAGGACCTCCAGGATCTCTATTAGAGTATATTGCCTGACTCTACAGGTAATAAGACAAATCATGTGGTCCTTTGGGTTAGTGGTGATTGCAAAGGTCCTGAGTTACAGAACTGTGAAGATCACTGGTCTTGACCACCAATTTTCATTATTCTTAATGGCTAGTATTCTGGTTTCATCCATATTGGCCCATGTCAAACAGATTTCAGGAATATCTCCTAACAGTGTTTTGCTGTGGATAGACTCTTGGTAGTATGCCACATGTTCCTTATTTGTACCTCTCTGTTGAGGTTTATCACATCCTGCCTGATGTCACACTTATTTGTATGCTTGCTTATCCCCCTACTATGCCTTAAGCTCCTTAAAAGTCATGTAAGCCTTGTGCTACTTAGCTTTTCATTTTACTCATTGCCTAGTATTGGGGTAGAGAAGAAGGCAGATCCTAAAAGATGTGTTTTTTCTTTAGAGTATAGTTTGGGTTTAGATCTGATTAATATAGTAGGTGACGAGAAGTAGGGATAGATATTTTAATAGAGTAAATGTCTGTTAATGAAGCAAAATCTTATAATATTTTAAGATAATTTGTTAGCTAAAACCTTAGGTATAAATCATGCTGTATAGAATACTCTTTTAATTATTATACTAGAGGAAGACTTCAATTTAATTGTACTACATATGCATTCAAAGTATACGTAAGCGTATCAGTGTACTTAATTACTTAATGAAACACAATAAGGCATACGTAATATGTTGGTTGTCAAAAGACTAAATATTTATTATATGGTGTCCTAGAGATGGTCCCTTGTATTGATGATTTGTCAGATATTTATGCAATTAATATTGGTGACAACTGCTGTGCATCTCATTGGCCTTTTCATCAAGGATCTCAAAGCTCTTTGCAAACAAATAGCTGTTATCTCCCGTTACACATGAGAAAATTGAGGAATAAAATGATCATAGAATCGCAAAACTAAATCTGAAAGGACCCTCAGGCCTTTGAAGCCCTGGGAAGTTAAGTGACTTTGCCAAAGTTATACAGGTAGTAAGCTTCAAAAGCAGGATTTATAACCCAGTCCTCTTCAAAGACAGTGGTCTTTCCACTTAACCGTGCTAGTCAAGTAACATTACCACATATCACAGTAGGAGAAAAGGGGAGCTAAGAATAATAACTAGTGCTGACTCATAAATCTTTACTGGGTCCTCTAGATTTCCTTTGTTAAAAAGACTAATCTGCCAAATTAATATCCCAGCTACATATGAAAATTGAGAATCTTTTTACCAAGAGACTGGGATTTTTGAGGCTGCCTTAGATAACCAAGCACAGAAACTGAATCTATACACAGTAGTAAAGATGCTTAGTTGCCAGGCGCCCACCAATACACCTTATCTTCTTGATTCTTCTTGTAGAGAGTTCTGGGATTCCAGAGAGGCCCTGTGTACTTACCGGAACCCCAGAAAGTATTGAGTAAGTTAATTTTGTTTACTTTTTCCTTTTACTTTTCTTCCCCCTTCCCTAAAGAGGGGAGAAATGGAAGGGCAGAACTGTTACTAAACACTGTTAATTGGTGCTGTGTTACTAAACCACAACCAGCAAGTGCTGATGTATATAAAATTTGGGGTTGCCATACTATGGGCATTTCTCTGCTACCACATACTTAGAGTGTCATGAAGCCTGTGTTGAATTTCTCATAGCTATCATGATACCTCCTTTATGAACTAGGTTTTCAGGGTATGCACAGTTTTCCATGCTAAAGAACTCACTCTATTGGGTTGCTCAAATTGAGTCTTATCTTACTGGTGTTAGTATGATACTTCTTCCTGAAAGGGTTATTTTGAAATTATCTAGGTGACACTGCATAGCATCATATTATCCATTCTAAGTTCGATCCTGTTGCCTCTTTTTGATCCAAATGAATTTGGATCTCTGATTTCCTGTTTCATTCAGAGGACCATCTGGGTAGTCTAGAATTGGGGAGGGGTGGTAGGAGTAAGGACCTGTAGTAGCTTTAAGAAAAGAACTGTTTTCCATTCCTGTTACAAGTAATTGAGCTTTACAGACACCAGTTTTCAATCTCATGGAACTGAAGATCGTTGTGGAAAAAGTGCTAATTTGGAGGAATCTCTCTCCCTCCCTTTTCTCTTTTTTCCTCTATCCTTTTTCTCTGACTCTCTTATCTGTGTTTCCCATATCAATCTTCTGTCTCGGTTTCTCTGTGTTCTCTCTTTCTTTCTCTGTCTCTTTTTCATCTCAGTCTTCTTTCTATTTCTCTCCTCTCTGTCTCTCTCCTCCTGTGAGTGCTCATCTGTATCTCACAGTCTCTCAGTCTACAGTTATATGTGGTTTGTGGACAAAGGCGGGTTCCAGATTATGTCTCTCAGTAGGCAGAGTTGTTTCATTATTTCCACTGCTCACAGATTTATAGAAAAGTTTAAATTTATTTTACAATGTTACAAGCAGTGACCCAGAACAAGTGTCACTGGTGAGTATACATTATAGGGCAAACAATATGGTTTTCCTGGCAGCAAAGCATTTTTCTTACGGCAATGGTTAGTCCAGAACTAAAGCAAAATATTAAGAAGAAGCTGTACTTGAGGAACACGTGAGGAGGAAGCCAAAAGCAGGTTCTCAGCCCTAAAAGTTTAGATCAGACAACTGATCAATACCAGCAGCTGAAGAAAACCTGAATTTTGGAGGTTTTTTCCCCCATATCCTTATTGCTCTATTAACTGGACTCTTCTCCAGATTCTTACTGCAAAGTGTTGAGTAACACATATTTATAGCATGTAGGAAGATAGTTGAATTTTCTTAGCTAGACTGTTAAGTAACTTAGGTGACTAAAAAAAAAGAGATGTGGGGGGAGATACAGACAGACACTGCTGCTTCTCGCTACAAAAAACCAAGCTGATGGTTCCTAACTTCAGCAAAGAAGTCAAAGTAGTTAAATGAATTGAAGAAGAGTTTGAAATTTAGGAATGAATCATACTAGTAACCTTTACTCTTTTTTCTTCCTATCTCTCTGTTTTTACATTTCCTGCTCTGGCCTCCTTCTCTTACCTCTATCCTAGTTCTTTTTTTCCTCTCTGATATACAAACTGTTTTGTTTAATGGTAGTTCTCTTTTGGTCTTCCCTCAAAGACAAGCCAAGCGACTATTGGGACAAATTGTTGATCGATGTCGGAATGGACCTGGATTTCATAATGATGTAGATGGGAATAACACAATCCAGGAGATTCTCATCCCTGCATCTAAAGTGGGGCTAGTCATTGGCAAAGGAGGAGAAACCATAAAGCAGTTACAGGTATGCGACCTTAGTAGATTCAGAAACTTATTCCCTTCTCAGGAAATGTGTCTTTAAAGCCATTCTCTGCCTTTTTACTCTCATAGGTTTTTTTCTTTTTATATCATTATTTTTCCTCAGTATTTTTCCTCTGCCCCCTCCCAGGGAGCCATCCCATATAACAAACAGTATATTTTAAAAGACAAAAAAAAAAGAAAAAGAAGAGGAAAAATCAGTGCAACCAGTCAGTATATTGAAAAAGTCCAAAAGTGTGTACATTGTGTACCACCTGTGGACTTCCCACCTCTGCAAAGGGTTGGGTTGGAACTCTTCTTTTTGAGGCATGCATGTTCTTTATAATTTTGCAACATTCAGTTTTGATTTTTCTGTATGTGTTTGTTCTTTCCATTTATATTGTTGTAATCCTTGTGTATATTGTTTTCTTGACTCTGTTTACTTCATTGTGTATCATTTCATGTCATGCTTTCCATGCTTTTCTGTACTTACCATGATCATCATTTCTTACAGCTCAGTAATATTCCAGTACAATCAACATACTTCATTGTGTTTAGCCATTCCTCAAATGATGGGCACCTGCTTTGTTTCCAATTCTTTGTATCACAAAAACTACTGCTATAAATATTTTGGTGTATATAAGGACTTTCTTATCAGTAGTCTCCTTGGGTTGTAATATATAAGCTTGATAATGGAATCTCTGGGTCAAAGCAGTATGGACATTTTAGTCACTTTATTTGCACAATTCCAAATTGCTTTCCAAAATAGTTGTACTAATTCACAACTCCACCAACAATGAATCAATGTACCTATCTTCCCATAATCCCTCCAACATTGACTTTTGCCATCTTTTGTCATCTTTGCCAGTTTTCAGGGTGTGAGATGAAACCTCAGAGTTGCTTTGATTTATATTTCTCTTATTAGAGATCTGAAGCATTCTTTCATTTGCACAAGAGTTTGCAATTTTTCTTTTGAGTAATGTTTATTCATATACTTTGAACATTTATCCGTTGGTCTTGTATGTATTTATTAATTATTTATGTATCTTGGATACCAAAACCTTATCAGAGAATTTTGATACAAAGATTTTTTTTTTTCACTATTCAGCCACTTTTCTTATTCTAGTTGCATTAATTTTGTCTGTATGGAAGCTTTTAACTTACATATAATCAAAGTTACTTACTTTTGCAACTGCTTGTATCTCTTGTTTGGTTAAGACTACATCTCCTACCCATAGCTATGAGGAGTATATGATCTGTTTCTCTTTTAATTTTTTTGTAATATGTTCTTTAATATTAAAGTGATGTATATTTTCAAATATATTGTAAAATATTGTTTAATATGTTGGCCTAAGCCTAATTTCTGCCATACTGCTTTCCATTTTTCCCGGCAGTTTTATTTATAAAATAGAGAGTTCTTTCCTAAGTATTTTATGTTTAGGGGTTCCTTGAACACTTGGTGATTGAGTTCTGTTAGTTTTGATTCTCCCTTATCTAGTTTGTTCCACTGATCTACCTCTCTCTCTTTTTTTTTTTTTAAACCAACACCAGGTGGTTTTGATGACTGCTGTTTTATAATATAGTTTGAGTTCTGGGAGTGCTATTCCCCCTTCATCCCTATCTGGTAGGCTTTTTCAAGAATATCTGAATCACAGTGGCTGGAATTTCACTGGACTCCTAATAGATGTTTCTGCATATCTTGTGTTATATTTCATAACACAAAAACTATACCTTGTGTCTTCTACCAGAGAAAAATTGGAGTTCGTGTGTACTGGCAATGTTTCATATGCATTTTCTTATACAGCCATTTAGAGAATAAAACTTTATTAATATTGTTTTAGTAATTTGATGTTCACCAGGTACCACAAATTAATTGTGTTCATATATACAGTCTAAATGCCCTGGGGAAAGGAAAGGAAAGAAATCAAGTTTTTGGATATAGTTTGGTTTATCCCACTGTCTTAGATGTTAATACTTGAGAGCTGTCTAGAAATAGCAACATTTCTGTATTCACACTGAATCAGAATTGATTACCAAAAGTCTAAATGTTACTTAAGTGGTAAAGTCAATGCTAATTTCACATGTTAATTATTCAGGAGAGGCATAACTGTATAATGAAAAGAGTACTTGATTTAGAATCAGAAGACCCAGGTTCAGTCTTCAGTTCTAACATTTTCTGTGGGCGAGTCACTTAATCTCTCAGGGCCCTCAGTTTTCTCATCTGTAAAATGGAAATTAAAATATTGGCATGAGCTACCACTTAGAAATATAGTAAGGAAAGTATTTTGTGAGCCTTACAGTACTATATAAATCTGTGCCACTATTATTATTGATCTTAAAGTGATTTTGTGTGCCCTATTAAAAATTATGTTTCCATGCTGTGTGTTCTTCATAGGAGCGAACAGGTGTGAAAATGATAATGATCCAAGATGGTCCTTTGCCCACTGGAGCAGACAAACCCCTTCGTATTACTGGAGACCCATTCAAAGTACAGGTAAACTTACCAGGAAAACTTTTTATGGAGTTATTATGTAGTGGCGATGGTATATCTGTATGGCTGTATGACTAAATTACTATTACTCTTGTATTTTATTATTTCTGTTCACTCTGTTTTATAAATGTTATATTAAACAAATATGAGATGGAATTGCTGCTTTTATGACACTAAGCTGCCTCTGAAAATAGGTATTCATTTTATCCAGTTAATCTGTTCTGTCATATTGGGTTTGAGAGTTTAGTTGTGGGAAAAAGCTTAACAGAGTTCTGGGCATCATAAGACATAGATAACCCTGCTTACCCTGTGGCAGCAAGGGACAGACTTTCATTAGTTTCTCCAGTATTTGAAATGGATTTGTTCTGTATTCCCACATCTAATCCACCTTGTAACCAGTGGCAGACATTTAAGACACTTTGACTAGGGCTATAGTTGTGAATTCTTTGGCCATAAAACAGAACAAAGCCAAATAGTCTGTGTAGGTATTAAGGATATGGCCTTGGCCTCAGCAGCATAATACTTTACCATTGAACAACCAACCATAGATATAAGGTGACATAAAATCAGATAGTGGCAAAGCCAGGTGTTTAGTTATAGAATAGAAAAATGAGGCTGATCTGAAGTTCGAGGGAGAGTCTTAATTTGGTTTCTGAAGTGTTTCTCCCTTTTTTGAGTGTTTTGGCATTGGAATGAAGAAAGTTGATCTTCACAAAGAACAGAGCAGCTTTTGGAGGTAGCATTTAATTGGAGGAACTGGAGCTCTCACTCCTAAGAGGTTAACTTCTGCCCACCTGAGGCTTCGGGAAGCAGCAAAGTTGTTTTATTTAAAACAGAGGTTCTAACTTTATTAATCTTGGTACAACAAGAGATCACTGCACAGCTCTTTTTCTTTGGGAGTGTTGTATTACAACCTAGTGGAAACTGCCAGTTTTTTAAGAAGTTTGTTCACTTTGTGATACTACTACACAGTTAAGCACAGATTTATAAAACTTATAGTTTTTCAAGACCAATAACTACAATAACATTGTAGGACAAGATTGAGTAGTTCTGAGTACACTGCTTTTCTTCCTTAGGCTCTAGTTAGGGTAAAGAGCCTGTCATTTCACTTGTCAGATCCATAAACTGTCTTTTAAAAAAAAAAAAAAGGAATATCTCATTATTGAGGAGTTTACTTTTTCATTTTGGATTGCATAAAGACATTATTTTGCTTCTTTAGTAAACTAATACGTATTCTACTGAGGTTTTATTATGCATCTGTGCCATTGAAATTATGGGGTGGTGAAAGACCAAACTTGATGGTATTTTGCGGCTTTTTTTAATGTAAACAGTTCCTTTCTTAAGAATTCATGTCATCAAGGGCAGCTAGGTAGCCCAGTGCATAGAGTGCCAGGCTTGGAGTCAGGGAAGGCCTGAGTTCATATATAGCCTCAGACACTTCCTAGTTGTGTGACCCCGGACAAGTCACTTAACCCTGTTTGCCTCTGTTTCCTCATCTGTAAAACGAGCTGAAGAAGGAAATGGCAAACCACTCCAGTATCTTTACCAAGAAAACCTCTAGTGGGGTCATAAGGTTTCAGATATGACTGAAACAACTAAACAACAAGCAACAATTCCCCTTGTTCAACAGTACTCTGGGGCCTCGTAGACACCCCCATGCTCTTCCCTGGCCTTGGGCCCTACGCCAGTCCTCTAAGAAATAGGGAGAATTCATGTCATCAACTCTTCCTCTCCATATGTGATCCTTTTGTTGTAATTATTGTCTGAAAAATAGCCCAAGATCAATAGATGAGAGGTGTTGCAATAATTTGCAACAAAAAAGAAAAAGCCATGCAACTGCCTTAAACTTTTTTTTAATGGAATCAAAGTTTTTGGTTTGGGCACTCGGCTATCTCAGGGAGTGATGGTTGTCATATAGTGTGACCCTTTTAAAACACAGGTGCTGAGAAATAAACAAATTTTAAGGTAAATTGTACCTTTACTTTATTTCATCTGTGTGTAGGGAGAACAAAATGTAGCCTTTGATACAGCTAAATCTATGTAATAATCAGAATTCTACTCTATTTTTATTTTTTTTGTTTTTGTTTTTGTTTTTTTGGCTAGGCAGTGGGGTTAAGTGACTTGCCCAGGGTCACACAGCTAGTAAGTGTTATGTATCTCAGGCCAGATTTGAACTCAGGTCCTCCTGAATCCAGGGCTGGTACTCTATCCACTGCACCACCTAGCTGCCCCTCTACTCTATTTTTAAATAGGATTTGTAGTAGCTGCAATCAGTTATCTTTGACTTTCCAAATAGTAGTTGAACTGTAGCAGATGGCTTTTTTTTTAAACTTATAAGTATTTATCCTTGTTACCAGAATTTTTCTTTCAAATTCCTAGTTTTGTTTCTGCCATATTCAATGTCATTGCTGTGTTATACATAGCCCCACAATGATGTTTTCCATTCCATAGGAGTCTTCCTGAAATAAGATGTTTCAGAAAACCATTCAGAAACCAGGAGTAGCATGTCAGAAACATTTTCTTGGGAAGATTAGTAATCAAAAGTTAGGCCAAGTAGACTTTTTTAATCCAACTAGGGTTGAAACATAGCTTTGGACAATAGAAGGAATGGTGCAATTATTTTCAGGTCTGGTGAGTATCTGCTTCTTTCTCCCCCCTTCCCGAAACTGTACCAAATCACCTCTCTTCACTCCCACGTTCCTTTCAAGCCATTTTATCAGTAATTGGAAAAGACTGTCAGATGTTGAACAAATATTCATGCCATGTGCCCCGCTTTCTTAATGCATTTGTTATTTGTGTTTATGCAGCAAGCAAGGGAAATGGTACTAGAGATTATCCGAGAAAAGGATCAAGCTGACTTCCGAGGCGTGCGCAGTGATTTCAGCTCCCGAATGGGAGGGGGCAGTATAGAGGTACACTTGAATTAGAAATTGTAATTGTTTGCTATCATGGGAAAAGGAATGAAGAAGGTCTCCTAGTGGGCATAGTAACAGTCAAATCCTTCCCAGTGGTTATTCATCATTTTCAGTGAATGGTGCTATTCACACCTCTTGTTTATAAATGTAGGTAGGTGGTATGTTTCTGTGCATAAACACCTTTCCCTGATTTCTGAGATGTAACAGGAAAACTCGAGAGGCTCAACGCTTTTTTTGAGTACTGCAGCTTAAGTGTTCAAGTTCCAAAGAACCTGTTTTTATATGTGGAAACTTTGAAGACTATTTCATTAATGTGATAGAGTGGAATAGTTTTTATGCTATAAAATAATGATGTAAAAATCAAATCATCCCCAAGTATATTTCATGGCTTCTGCATCTGCAGTTCATGCTTATGTTTTTCTCCTAGCTTTATTGAGATTTTGTTTCTGTTCTTTCTCCTCTAAGGTATCTGTGCCTAGGTTTGCCGTTGGTATAGTAATAGGAAGAAATGGGGAAATGATCAAAAAAATTCAGAATGATGCTGGTGTAAGGATTCAGTTTAAACCAGGTTGGTTATAATGTCATTCAGAAATCTTATTATTTACCTCTAGTTGCCAGATATCTGGCAAAAAGAATGTGTCCTCCTTTCCACATATGCATCCTTTGACTGACTGAGATGTTTTATTTTGCCTTTTTTGTGTTGTGCAGTTTCACAGTTAAACTATTCTATTTTATTTATATTCTTTTTTTTCTTTTTTGTATTCAGTTTTTTAATTCTATAACCAGTTTAAAGTTGTCATTATGTAAAATATTGATTAGGGTTTTTTTTTTTCTTTACAAGGACTTGTTTATACTTGAATACACCAAAAAAAGTGTTACAGAAATGCCCAAGGCTTTGCCTGTCTATAAATCAGTCACTCAAATATTTTTTAAAAACCTACTGTGTGCTAGACAGTCTTCTAGCCACTGGAAATACAAGTACAAAGAATGGAAGCAATCCTTACTTACAGTGAGCTTATATTTTATTGGAAGGAAATAACTATATATAAAAATATATACAGTGGTCACTGACTTCCATTTTTGGTAATTTTAGTATAATTACATATCAGTTCAACTTTTGCCTCCCTTGAGGTTGGGACATTTTAATTTAGTCTCTCACTTCTTGTTCCACAGATGATGGGATTAGTCCTGAAAGAGTTGCACAGGTCATGGGACTTCCAGAAAGGTGTCAACATGCAGCACATGTCATCAGTGAGCTTATTATTACAGCACAGGTGGGTTCTGTTCTCTGGGATCAACCATTTTAGCCACTCAAGTGGAAAATGGTCAACATTTCTATCAGTGAACTATACAACATTTTAGAGGTTCCACTTAAAAGTTTGCATTTTATGAAATGAATTTATTTGTAATTCAGGTCTTCACTTCTACCTTTCCTGCAACCCACTTATTCCCTCTTTCATGCAAAAAAAAAAAATTTTTTTTTTCTTTTATATAGTCAACTCTTGGTTATCTCCAGTGGGTTGGGAAAAACTGTACCATGTATAGAATATCAATTTCTAAATAATTGAAATCTAATACACTTAATACTAAAACAGTACTAAATACCAAAACAACATAATTTTTGATTCAGAAAGCTCTTCAGGACCTTTCCAACTCTCAAGAATTATCATTTTGAATATAGTTGAGGCAGGGAAAAATTACTCTTTTGTAAATCTCAAAGTACTCCACAAATGTGAATTGTTATTGATACAGTTTAACAAATAATATTTATTAAGGCATTATGATAGTTGCTGAGAATACAGAGACAAAAACAAAGGAACTTACCTTGTCCTGAGATGAGTTAAATACAAGATAATTTGAAGAGGGAGATAGCATTAAAACTGGGGAAGATGAGATCAGGCTTCACAGAGGAAATGGTGCTGGAGCTGAGCATTAAAAGGGAATGTAAAGATTCTAAGAGCATTCTAGACATGAGGGATAGCTTGTGTGAAAGGTGTCCATTAGACTTAATCTATGGACTCTGTAATATCAAATAATCAGTAATTTTCTTTAGAGGGGAGGTAGTATGATATAATAAGGAGTCACTTCACTTCCTTATGGTTCAGTTTCCTTAGTTATAAAATGAGAGGGTTGGACTTAATGTCTTCAGAATACCTTCTAGTTGTTCATCTATGATCATAATAATGAAAGCATTAGACTCAAAGTCAGCAGGGTTGGGTTATTGTCCTGGCTATGCCACTGATTTGCCTTGTGGCCTTAGGCAAATCACTTCCTCTCTCTGGGCCTCAGTTTCTGGTTTTTTTTTTAAATAAAGGCATTGGACAAGATGACCAGAAGGTTTCTTCTGCTCTTGTAGACTGTTCCATTTAGCATTGCTCAAGACATTATAAAGGAAAATAGAGAAGTATGAAACGTGGACGTTCAGTCATGGAATTCCTCTTCAGGAGTCGTCTTCAGGGGGCTTCATGTTGCCCCTGAGATAAAATATAAACTCTGTATATAGTTTAGAGCTTTTAAAGCTCTATTCAACCTGGGCTTTACTGAAACCAACATTATTGGGCCTTGCTCAGTCTGCCAAACTCTTTGATCCAGTCAAACTGGCCTTCTCTCTGGTTCCTCTCTTAGCTCCCCACCTTTACACTTGCCCTTCCCCATGCATACTCCCCCAAGAAATACACCTCAGCCTCATAGAGTCCTTTCTTCCTTTAATACAACTCAGGCACCACCTTCTACGTGAAACCTTTCTTTATCCCCCCCCCCCCCCCAACTCCTAGTATTCTCCTTCCCAAACTACCTTGTATTTAACTACTTTATATATGTATTCGTACGACTTGGAATTGTTTCATTCTTTGTATTTGTACCCCTGCAGCCTGGCACATAGTAGGAACTTAACAAACATTTGTCAGTAATTGAAGTATTTATTAAAAGCACACTGGGGCTACAAGTAAAATGAATGAAACAATCCCTATTTGCAAAGAGCTTCCATTTTAATGGGAGAGACAACAAAGACATATAAATATGTACAGAGTAATAACAAAGAAAATGAATAAAAATAAATACAGAGAGGTTTGAGAGAGAGAGCACTAATAGTTGACAGGATAAGGAAAGACTTCATGTAGAATCTGGTGTTCAAACTTCATCTTGACAAAAGAGAGGGCTTTTTTGAGTTAGAGGTGAGGAGAGAGTTTATTCCAGGTGTTAGGGAGTGGCTAGTATACAGGAATGGAGATGGAGCTCCATGTATGAGGAAGAGGCCAATTTAGCTGGGTCACAGTGTGGGATAGGGAATAATGTGTAATGAGGGTGAGAATATATGTTAGGGCCAGTCTGTAAAGGGCTGTAAAAGCTAGGCTATAATATAGCTAGGCTATAAGAAATGTCTAATAGGCAATTGGTAATACAGGTTTGAAGCTCAGATCTAAAGACTGAGCCTGAATATGGAGAGCTGGGAATCATGATCATGGAGATGATCATTAAACTCATAGGAACCAAGAGAGAAAAACTGAAGGCCTAGGGGTAGAGTCTTGGGGTTTTTAGATGATATGATATACCAGTAAAGAAAACTGAAGACTGAACAGTTAGGTAGGAAGGGACCCAGGAGAAGGGATAATGTTATAATATCCCAGAGAGGAGAGAGTACAGAAATGAAAAATGAAGTCAACATCATCAAATGTAGCAGATAGGCTGAGAATAAAGATTGAAAAAAGGCCTTCAGATTTGCCAATTAAGACACAGTGTAGTAACTTTGGAAAGGGAGTTAGGAAGCCAGATTGCAAAAAATTGAGAAGTGAGTGAGTGAAAGGAAAGACAGTAATCAACACAGCTTTTTCAAGGAACTTGACTGAGAAAGGGAAAGGAGAGATGTGGGATCATACCTTGAGGGTCTAATGAAGATTTTATGGACTGGTATATTGACTTAAGTGTGTTTGAAGGCAAAAGGATAAGGATCCATAAATAGAAATTGAAAATTGGGGAGTCGGAAGAGGAAGTAAGTTAAATTTGTAATCTGCTAAAGAAGACAAAATGAAACAGAATTGATCCCATGTAAAGGTCCTGGCCTTGGGAAGGACAAGGGCCACCTCATTATCAGAGACTTGGGGCAAAAGAGGAAGAGAGTAAGAAAATGATGTCAAGGAGTTTTGAGATGAAGAGAAGACATCTTACATTTTGAATGGCCCCAGTTTTCTCAGTAAAAGGGTGAGGTCCTCAACTGAGGGGGGTGGGGAAGGGGATGTTAGAAGCTTGAGAAGAAAAAAGATTTGGGAAATCTTTTGTGGAGAGTGAGTCTTGTTGTTCAGTCGTGTCAGACTCTTTGTGACCCCATTTAGGGTTTTCTTGGCAAAGATACTAGAGTGGTTTGCCATTTCCTTTGTCAGCTCATTTTACAGATGAGAAAACTGAGGCAAATAGTATTAAATGACTTGCCCAGGGTCACACAGCTAGTAAGTGTCTGAAGTCAGATTTGAACTCAGGAAGATGAATCTTCCTGACTTCAGGCCTGGTATTCTATCCACTGTGCTATCTAGCTGATTAGGGAGTCAGGAAAGAATAAAAAAAGATTGCCTTCAAGAAGCTTCTCTTTTTTGTTAGTGTCTCTAGAAGTGGCTTTTTAAAAATTAGTCCCTAATGTCAACTTGCCTTGTCCATTTGTGTAGAGTATGAAAACAATCAACTTACCTGATTTGGAGGGTTTCTAGATAAATGTGCAGCTTACTCTCACAAATAAAAGAAAACTTTGTCAACAGTGGACATTTTTTTTTTGCCATTCTGAGTTGATGTGGTAAAGCAGCACCATCTCATGAAAGAGAGGAAAGAACTGCAGCCTGATCGCATTTGCTTTTAATGTCACCATTTTGAAATGCTGCAGGACCAAAGTGTTTGACATAGTAGACAGTGATTGGAGTGGGATTTGTGCACTCTGAATGTTAAAAGAAATCTTCTTCTGTAGATGCCTGTCTTTGCACACTGTTCTGTGATCACTGAACAGTGTGAAACTGTGTTTCAGAGAAGTCTTCTCTCCAGCATCAGACTGTGGGTAAAGGGGACAGCTCTTGTCCCTTTCAGAACTTGCCTTCAGTGGTCACCGTTTAACACATCTTTGTGCTGGCCCTTGGGAGTGGCATTGCAGATAAAAAGAAAAAAATAATCCTTTGATTCTTCCTGCTTGTTAGATTGCAAGGTCTTCTGAATCATAGAGCATTGTCTGTATGCCAACCTAGTTGGGGGAGGGTTAGAAACCATAAACTGTCACTCAGGCTTCACTTTCAAATGCCGATAGCTCTTTAGTGTCTAACGTCTGACTTCTGATAATCACAGCATGTGTTAGCCACAGGAAAGAAACCTCAAGGCTGGATAAAACCAGGCTCTCAGTTCTGACAGATCAGGTCCAGCAATTAAAACACAGGAACAAGGTAGTTGAGCTTTTAACTTTTGAGTTTATCCAAACACTTTTTTAATTTCAATATATTTATAGTGTTTATTTATATTTACATGCATTTATCTGCTCAGTTCCTCCTCTGATGGTGATTTGAATTAATTCCATTTTTATGGAAACCTTAACAGTCAGAAACATGGGAAAGTGCCTTGCTTCTCCATACCTAGAGGTACAGCATTGATTATTTAGCCTGTCATTTAACCTCACTTTTAGTAGAAGAAACTAAAAATTAGTGGTGGTGGTAGTTGTGAGTGGTGAGAGTAGTCACTAAAACTTTGCTTTCCTCCCAGGAACGTGATGGTGTAGGAGGTATCTCTGTACCCAGAGGAAGAGGTCGTGGCCGAAGTGATTGGAGTGTCGGGACACCTGGGGGGCTGCAGGAGGTCACCTACACAGTCCCAGCAGACAAATGTGGCCTTGTTATAGGCAAAGGTAAGAAAACCCTACTGGATTTTCATTTCCTTTTTCACACCACCTCACACCAATACCTCTAGAGTCTGAATTTGTTTAATTAATTCCATTTCCCTGCCTAAAGTTATCTCCTCCAGCTTCGTCATTTTACTGATCAATCAACAAGCATTTATTAAGCACCCTACCATATTCTAGGCCCTGGGATACAAAGACAAAAGAAATGGGCCTTGCCCTCAAGGAGCTCACGTTTTTTTGTGAGGGGGCTGAGGCTCAGAGTGCCTTGCCAAAGGTTATGAGTTGGCAGCCAGGCCCAGCATCAAGTCTTGTGACTCCATATTTTTCATTCATTCTCCTACATCTAGGTGTATTGAGCTAGTTTGAATTGTTAAGAAAATGGTGTTGAACTTAACTTTCAAATAATTTGAATCATTAGGTAGGATATTTTTCTTAGATGAAAACCTCTCAGGAGTGATGTCACAGCTTCTTAGAGAGCATGAGACCAAGAAGTCCTGGATTCAGGTTCTGCCTCTGACACTGATTACCTGTGTAACCATGGAAGGCAAGTCAGCCTTTCAGATCCTCAGTTTCCCTACCTATAAAATGGCAGTGGTAATACTTAGAGTATCTGCTGTGTAAAATCGTTGTGAAGATCAAAGGAGATCACATTCATAAATTGCTTTGCAAACTTTTAAGTGCTGTAGCAACCTCAGTGGTTGTTCTTGGACCATAGACTGTTAGAGGAAGGAATCTAGGCACTTCATTTCATAGGTGAGGAAATCGAGGCCCAGAAAAGGAGTCTAGCAAATGACCAAGCACTGATTAGAACCCAGGATTCCTGACTTATGCTTTTTGTCTTAGACCACACTGCTTGTCCTAACTGCATATGGTATTTTGGCTTTGATGACACGGCATGTGAAACTAGCTTTTATTTTTTTTTTTTCAGCACTTCTTAAAATGAGCAACAGATACCCTGTAAAGAAAAATTAAAGTGGATGGGTTGTAGCCAATTTTGTAGAGAACATTAGCTAAAATTCACATGAATAATTGGCAGTCTCCTTATCCTCATCCTTTAGTATGTGTTGTGGGAAATATGTAGCACACAGTTCTTGGTTATCTCATACTTTTTAACTTCTATATAGACATCGAGGAGACAAGTTGAATGGAGCAATAAGGATCTAAATACAAGTCTAGAGAATATTGTTCCT
>NW_020947501.1:0-2680 GCF_900497805.2 Vombatus ursinus | reverse complement strand
AAATGTGAGCTACTGTTTTCATTAGTGGTGAATAGTGTGGCAAAGTGGATATGATTGCTGGGCTTGGAGTCAGGAGGAAGACCTTAGTTGCACCAATGACACGTACTAGCTGGGTGGACTGGTCACTTAAGCTCTCTGTGTCCCAGGCAACTCCATAAGACAGGAGTTCTTCACCTGCTTTGTGTCATGCTCCTTCTCAGAATTATGTTTTTAAATGCATAAAATAAAACACACAGGACTACAACAGAAATTAATTACGTTGAAACGCAGTTACCAAAATATTAAAAAGAAAAAAAGAGTTCATAGACCCCCAGGTTAAGAATTCCTGCTCTGATTACATATTAAAGATGATTGTCAAGCTATAACAATAGAAGGAACTTCCACACTAGAAATTCCCATACCAACTATATCACCAATCTCTGTGTATGTGTATGTATGTGTTTATGTACACATATATGTATATACATATATGTATATATACACATACATATACACATGTAGATTTAGTTTTTCTTCTATATATACATATATCTAGATATATCTTATGTCTATATGTTTATATATACTTACATATATGTATATTAGTGTGTATGTGTATATTTGTTTGTTTTTTACTTATCTTACAAGTAAACTTATAAGAGAACTTATTTGGAAGCCTGTGCTGGAGGTGAGGCCCAGGACAAGGAGTCTGGTTGGTAGCCCTTTCAATAGTGCAAGACTGGGGTGGGGGTGGGGAACCTGCCACATGTGACCTCCTAGGTCCTTGGGTGCAGCCTTTTGACTGAGTCCAAGTTTTACAGGACAAATCCTTTTATTAAGGTATACTACACTACAGGTGGATTTGACAACCTCTGTCTGAGTTCCAAGGGTCGCGATTTAGAATTGAGCGAGACCTTTGATGTTATCTAGTCTAACCCCCTCACTTGAAAGATAAAGGACCTGCCACCCAGAGAAGCTAAAAGACTTGCCCAGAGTCACATGGGTAGCAAATGACAGAGTCAGTATTTGAACTCATACACTTGGACTCCAAGTCTGAGAGAGGGAATGGCTCTAAGAGGCATTACCACCATACAGCTACCTGATTCCCTCCTTCACTCCCTGATTCCACAAAGTGCCCTTATGCACCCAAGGTAAACATCTTCCCAATTTACTGGTTGGTTGAGAGTTGGGTCATCTGACAGACTACAAGGTCCACGAGGGCACAGGCCATTTCTGTTTAGTGCCTGATTCCAATAGGGTTCATGGACTACCCTAAGTCATGAAGAAAAGGAAGGTGACATCTGTCTGACACCTTCATTGATCCTGAAAGGTTAATTCCATCCTTACAAAAGCTCTGTGAGGCTGATTAGATAATGCGGTCACCATTAGACCCAATCCATGGATTAAGAAATGGAGACTCTGAAGCAGCTAGGTGGTACAGTGACTAGAACACTGGCCCTGAAGTCAGGAGAACCTGAGTTCAAATCCAGCCTCAGACCAAACACTTAACACTTACTAGCTGTGTGACCCTGAGCAAGTCATTTAACCGCAATTGCCTAAAAAAAAAAAAAAGAAAAGAAAAAAGAAAGAAATTGAGACTCAGAGGAATTAAGTGATTACCCAAGGTCCCTCAACATTCCTGACCAGACTGGGTCTCATATACAGAACCCCCCCCCCTCAAACTCTACCCTTAGAAGTGAAAGGACCCACAGAGGTCGGCTAGCCCAACCTTTCAGCCAAGTAGGAAAAAACAGATAAGGATATGAAATGTTCTTATGTGGGACTCAAATACAGTCCAAGGTAAACTAATCTAGTCTAGCAAATCTATGCCTATGAAGGTAAATAGTTTCTTGTAGAGCTGGCAGCCTCTCCTGGCTTTAGAGCCTTTCCCCTGGAATATCCATAGGGAGGCCCAATTTTTTAATGTTTAATCTTTTCCTTCTTTGTCCATTCAGGAGAAAACTATGTGCCACTTCTGGATACGACATTTCTAAAAGGATGATAATAAATTAGAGCATGTCCCAAGGAGGACAATAAAGGGTCTAGAAACCACATGTTATGAAAAGTGGTTGAAGAAACTGGGGAAAAGAGAGTGTGGAAGGGAAGGGGGAATGAGCAGACATATGCTTACTGACTTCAAATATCTGACCATGCCACTTCCTGACTCAAGAAACTCCTGTGCCTCCCTAATACCTCTAGAGTAAAAGACAAAGTCCTTAGTTTGTCACTGAAAAGCCCTTCACCTACCTTTTCAGTGTCAATATATAATTGCTCCCCTTTATGCAGTACCTACATATGTACAAGCTGACCTGCACGTGCTGGGAATGCCTTTCCTAGTCACCTTCACCTAGTAAAATACTTAGTTTGTTTCAAAACTCAGCAAAAATGCTGCCTCCTACCTGACATCTTTCCTGATTCTCTCAGTTGCTATTAC
This sequence comes from Vombatus ursinus, assembly GCF_900497805.2. NCBI lineage: Eukaryota > Metazoa > Chordata > Mammalia > Diprotodontia > Vombatidae > Vombatus > Vombatus ursinus. The sequence continues at coordinate 267 of NW_020947501.1, read as the reverse complement.
TTTCCCCCCCCAAATGAGCTTGCATTTTGTTTCGTATATACTTATATGCATACGAATTGCCCTTCCCAATAGAGTATATGCTCCCTGAGGGCAGGGTATGTTTCATTTTTAGCTTTGTATTGCCAGCGCCTAGTAGAATGCATTAGAATGTGGTCAGAACTGAATAAATACTTGCTGATTCGAATGAGATAATATTTGGAAAGCATTTAGCACAATGCCTGGCACACAGTAGGTGCTAAATAAATGTTTATTCCATTCCTTTCCCTT
>NW_020947500.1:0-2680 GCF_900497805.2 Vombatus ursinus | reverse complement strand
AAGGGAAAGGAATGGAATAAACATTTATTTAGCACCTACTGTGTGCCAGGCATTGTGCTAAATGCTTTCCAAATATTATCTCATTCGAATCAGCAAGTATTTATTCAGTTCTGACCACATTCTAATGCATTCTACTAGGCGCTGGCAATACAAAGCTAAAAATGAAACATACCCTGCCCTCAGGGAGCATATACTCTATTGGGAAGGGCAATTCGTATGCATATAAGTATATACGAAACAAAATGCAAGCTCATTTGGGGGGGGAAAGTAATAGCAACTGAGAGAATCAGGAAAGATGTCAGGTAGGAGGCAGCATTTTTGCTGAGTTTTGAAACAAACTAAGTATTTTACTAGGTGAAGGTGACTAGGAAAGGCATTCCCAGCACGTGCAGGTCAGCTTGTACATATGTAGGTACTGCATAAAGGGGAGCAATTATATATTGACACTGAAAAGGTAGGTGAAGGGCTTTTCAGTGACAAACTAAGGACTTTGTCTTTTACTCTAGAGGTATTAGGGAGGCACAGGAGTTTCTTGAGTCAGGAAGTGGCATGGTCAGATATTTGAAGTCAGTAAGCATATGTCTGCTCATTCCCCCTTCCCTTCCACACTCTCTTTTCCCCAGTTTCTTCAACCACTTTTCATAACATGTGGTTTCTAGACCCTTTATTGTCCTCCTTGGGACATGCTCTAATTTATTATCATCCTTTTAGAAATGTCGTATCCAGAAGTGGCACATAGTTTTCTCCTGAATGGACAAAGAAGGAAAAGATTAAACATTAAAAAATTGGGCCTCCCTATGGATATTCCAGGGGAAAGGCTCTAAAGCCAGGAGAGGCTGCCAGCTCTACAAGAAACTATTTACCTTCATAGGCATAGATTTGCTAGACTAGATTAGTTTACCTTGGACTGTATTTGAGTCCCACATAAGAACATTTCATATCCTTATCTGTTTTTTCCTACTTGGCTGAAAGGTTGGGCTAGCCGACCTCTGTGGGTCCTTTCACTTCTAAGGGTAGAGTTTGAGGGGGGGGGGTTCTGTATATGAGACCCAGTCTGGTCAGGAATGTTGAGGGACCTTGGGTAATCACTTAATTCCTCTGAGTCTCAATTTCTTTCTTTTTTCTTTTCTTTTTTTTTTTTTTAGGCAATTGCGGTTAAATGACTTGCTCAGGGTCACACAGCTAGTAAGTGTTAAGTGTTTGGTCTGAGGCTGGATTTGAACTCAGGTTCTCCTGACTTCAGGGCCAGTGTTCTAGTCACTGTACCACCTAGCTGCTTCAGAGTCTCCATTTCTTAATCCATGGATTGGGTCTAATGGTGACCGCATTATCTAATCAGCCTCACAGAGCTTTTGTAAGGATGGAATTAACCTTTCAGGATCAATGAAGGTGTCAGACAGATGTCACCTTCCTTTTCTTCATGACTTAGGGTAGTCCATGAACCCTATTGGAATCAGGCACTAAACAGAAATGGCCTGTGCCCTCGTGGACCTTGTAGTCTGTCAGATGACCCAACTCTCAACCAACCAGTAAATTGGGAAGATGTTTACCTTGGGTGCATAAGGGCACTTTGTGGAATCAGGGAGTGAAGGAGGGAATCAGGTAGCTGTATGGTGGTAATGCCTCTTAGAGCCATTCCCTCTCTCAGACTTGGAGTCCAAGTGTATGAGTTCAAATACTGACTCTGTCATTTGCTACCCATGTGACTCTGGGCAAGTCTTTTAGCTTCTCTGGGTGGCAGGTCCTTTATCTTTCAAGTGAGGGGGTTAGACTAGATAACATCAAAGGTCTCGCTCAATTCTAAATCGCGACCCTTGGAACTCAGACAGAGGTTGTCAAATCCACCTGTAGTGTAGTATACCTTAATAAAAGGATTTGTCCTGTAAAACTTGGACTCAGTCAAAAGGCTGCACCCAAGGACCTAGGAGGTCACATGTGGCAGGTTCCCCACCCCCACCCCAGTCTTGCACTATTGAAAGGGCTACCAACCAGACTCCTTGTCCTGGGCCTCACCTCCAGCACAGGCTTCCAAATAAGTTCTCTTATAAGTTTACTTGTAAGATAAGTAAAAAACAAACAAATATACACATACACACTAATATACATATATGTAAGTATATATAAACATATAGACATAAGATATATCTAGATATATGTATATATAGAAGAAAAACTAAATCTACATGTGTATATGTATGTGTATATATACATATATGTATATACATATATGTGTACATAAACACATACATACACATACACAGAGATTGGTGATATAGTTGGTATGGGAATTTCTAGTGTGGAAGTTCCTTCTATTGTTATAGCTTGACAATCATCTTTAATATGTAATCAGAGCAGGAATTCTTAACCTGGGGGTCTATGAACTCTTTTTTTCTTTTTAATATTTTGGTAACTGCGTTTCAACGTAATTAATTTCTGTTGTAGTCCTGTGTGTTTTATTTTATGCATTTAAAAACATAATTCTGAGAAGGAGCATGACACAAAGCAGGTGAAGAACTCCTGTCTTATGGAGTTGCCTGGGACACAGAGAGCTTAAGTGACCAGTCCACCCAGCTAGTACGTGTCATTGGTGCAACTAAGGTCTTCCTCCTGACTCCAAGCCCAGCAATCATATCCACTTTGCCACACTATTCACCACTAATGAAAACAGTAGCTCACATTT
>NW_020947499.1:0-2680 GCF_900497805.2 Vombatus ursinus | reverse complement strand
AAATGTGAGCTACTGTTTTCATTAGTGGTGAATAGTGTGGCAAAGTGGATATGATTGCTGGGCTTGGAGTCAGGAGGAAGACCTTAGTTGCACCAATGACACGTACTAGCTGGGTGGACTGGTCACTTAAGCTCTCTGTGTCCCAGGCAACTCCATAAGACAGGAGTTCTTCACCTGCTTTGTGTCATGCTCCTTCTCAGAATTATGTTTTTAAATGCATAAAATAAAACACACAGGACTACAACAGAAATTAATTACGTTGAAACGCAGTTACCAAAATATTAAAAAGAAAAAAAGAGTTCATAGACCCCCAGGTTAAGAATTCCTGCTCTGATTACATATTAAAGATGATTGTCAAGCTATAACAATAGAAGGAACTTCCACACTAGAAATTCCCATACCAACTATATCACCAATCTCTGTGTATGTGTATGTATGTGTTTATGTACACATATATGTATATACATATATGTATATATACACATACATATACACATGTAGATTTAGTTTTTCTTCTATATATACATATATCTAGATATATCTTATGTCTATATGTTTATATATACTTACATATATGTATATTAGTGTGTATGTGTATATTTGTTTGTTTTTTACTTATCTTACAAGTAAACTTATAAGAGAACTTATTTGGAAGCCTGTGCTGGAGGTGAGGCCCAGGACAAGGAGTCTGGTTGGTAGCCCTTTCAATAGTGCAAGACTGGGGTGGGGGTGGGGAACCTGCCACATGTGACCTCCTAGGTCCTTGGGTGCAGCCTTTTGACTGAGTCCAAGTTTTACAGGACAAATCCTTTTATTAAGGTATACTACACTACAGGTGGATTTGACAACCTCTGTCTGAGTTCCAAGGGTCGCGATTTAGAATTGAGCGAGACCTTTGATGTTATCTAGTCTAACCCCCTCACTTGAAAGATAAAGGACCTGCCACCCAGAGAAGCTAAAAGACTTGCCCAGAGTCACATGGGTAGCAAATGACAGAGTCAGTATTTGAACTCATACACTTGGACTCCAAGTCTGAGAGAGGGAATGGCTCTAAGAGGCATTACCACCATACAGCTACCTGATTCCCTCCTTCACTCCCTGATTCCACAAAGTGCCCTTATGCACCCAAGGTAAACATCTTCCCAATTTACTGGTTGGTTGAGAGTTGGGTCATCTGACAGACTACAAGGTCCACGAGGGCACAGGCCATTTCTGTTTAGTGCCTGATTCCAATAGGGTTCATGGACTACCCTAAGTCATGAAGAAAAGGAAGGTGACATCTGTCTGACACCTTCATTGATCCTGAAAGGTTAATTCCATCCTTACAAAAGCTCTGTGAGGCTGATTAGATAATGCGGTCACCATTAGACCCAATCCATGGATTAAGAAATGGAGACTCTGAAGCAGCTAGGTGGTACAGTGACTAGAACACTGGCCCTGAAGTCAGGAGAACCTGAGTTCAAATCCAGCCTCAGACCAAACACTTAACACTTACTAGCTGTGTGACCCTGAGCAAGTCATTTAACCGCAATTGCCTAAAAAAAAAAAAAAGAAAAGAAAAAAGAAAGAAATTGAGACTCAGAGGAATTAAGTGATTACCCAAGGTCCCTCAACATTCCTGACCAGACTGGGTCTCATATACAGAACCCCCCCCCCTCAAACTCTACCCTTAGAAGTGAAAGGACCCACAGAGGTCGGCTAGCCCAACCTTTCAGCCAAGTAGGAAAAAACAGATAAGGATATGAAATGTTCTTATGTGGGACTCAAATACAGTCCAAGGTAAACTAATCTAGTCTAGCAAATCTATGCCTATGAAGGTAAATAGTTTCTTGTAGAGCTGGCAGCCTCTCCTGGCTTTAGAGCCTTTCCCCTGGAATATCCATAGGGAGGCCCAATTTTTTAATGTTTAATCTTTTCCTTCTTTGTCCATTCAGGAGAAAACTATGTGCCACTTCTGGATACGACATTTCTAAAAGGATGATAATAAATTAGAGCATGTCCCAAGGAGGACAATAAAGGGTCTAGAAACCACATGTTATGAAAAGTGGTTGAAGAAACTGGGGAAAAGAGAGTGTGGAAGGGAAGGGGGAATGAGCAGACATATGCTTACTGACTTCAAATATCTGACCATGCCACTTCCTGACTCAAGAAACTCCTGTGCCTCCCTAATACCTCTAGAGTAAAAGACAAAGTCCTTAGTTTGTCACTGAAAAGCCCTTCACCTACCTTTTCAGTGTCAATATATAATTGCTCCCCTTTATGCAGTACCTACATATGTACAAGCTGACCTGCACGTGCTGGGAATGCCTTTCCTAGTCACCTTCACCTAGTAAAATACTTAGTTTGTTTCAAAACTCAGCAAAAATGCTGCCTCCTACCTGACATCTTTCCTGATTCTCTCAGTTGCTATTACTTTCCCCCCCCAAATGAGCTTGCATTTTGTTTCGTATATACTTATATGCATACGAATTGCCCTTCCCAATAGAGTATATGCTCCCTGAGGGCAGGGTATGTTTCATTTTTAGCTTTGTATTGCCAGCGCCTAGTAGAATGCATTAGAATGTGGTCAGAACTGAATAAATACTTGCTGATTCGAATGAGATAATATTTGGAAAGCATTTAGCACAATGCCTGGCACACAGTAGGTGCTAAATAAATGTTTATTCCATTCCTTTCCCTT
>NW_020947498.1:0-2680 GCF_900497805.2 Vombatus ursinus | reverse complement strand
AAGGGAAAGGAATGGAATAAACATTTATTTAGCACCTACTGTGTGCCAGGCATTGTGCTAAATGCTTTCCAAATATTATCTCATTCGAATCAGCAAGTATTTATTCAGTTCTGACCACATTCTAATGCATTCTACTAGGCGCTGGCAATACAAAGCTAAAAATGAAACATACCCTGCCCTCAGGGAGCATATACTCTATTGGGAAGGGCAATTCGTATGCATATAAGTATATACGAAACAAAATGCAAGCTCATTTGGGGGGGGAAAGTAATAGCAACTGAGAGAATCAGGAAAGATGTCAGGTAGGAGGCAGCATTTTTGCTGAGTTTTGAAACAAACTAAGTATTTTACTAGGTGAAGGTGACTAGGAAAGGCATTCCCAGCACGTGCAGGTCAGCTTGTACATATGTAGGTACTGCATAAAGGGGAGCAATTATATATTGACACTGAAAAGGTAGGTGAAGGGCTTTTCAGTGACAAACTAAGGACTTTGTCTTTTACTCTAGAGGTATTAGGGAGGCACAGGAGTTTCTTGAGTCAGGAAGTGGCATGGTCAGATATTTGAAGTCAGTAAGCATATGTCTGCTCATTCCCCCTTCCCTTCCACACTCTCTTTTCCCCAGTTTCTTCAACCACTTTTCATAACATGTGGTTTCTAGACCCTTTATTGTCCTCCTTGGGACATGCTCTAATTTATTATCATCCTTTTAGAAATGTCGTATCCAGAAGTGGCACATAGTTTTCTCCTGAATGGACAAAGAAGGAAAAGATTAAACATTAAAAAATTGGGCCTCCCTATGGATATTCCAGGGGAAAGGCTCTAAAGCCAGGAGAGGCTGCCAGCTCTACAAGAAACTATTTACCTTCATAGGCATAGATTTGCTAGACTAGATTAGTTTACCTTGGACTGTATTTGAGTCCCACATAAGAACATTTCATATCCTTATCTGTTTTTTCCTACTTGGCTGAAAGGTTGGGCTAGCCGACCTCTGTGGGTCCTTTCACTTCTAAGGGTAGAGTTTGAGGGGGGGGGGTTCTGTATATGAGACCCAGTCTGGTCAGGAATGTTGAGGGACCTTGGGTAATCACTTAATTCCTCTGAGTCTCAATTTCTTTCTTTTTTCTTTTCTTTTTTTTTTTTTTAGGCAATTGCGGTTAAATGACTTGCTCAGGGTCACACAGCTAGTAAGTGTTAAGTGTTTGGTCTGAGGCTGGATTTGAACTCAGGTTCTCCTGACTTCAGGGCCAGTGTTCTAGTCACTGTACCACCTAGCTGCTTCAGAGTCTCCATTTCTTAATCCATGGATTGGGTCTAATGGTGACCGCATTATCTAATCAGCCTCACAGAGCTTTTGTAAGGATGGAATTAACCTTTCAGGATCAATGAAGGTGTCAGACAGATGTCACCTTCCTTTTCTTCATGACTTAGGGTAGTCCATGAACCCTATTGGAATCAGGCACTAAACAGAAATGGCCTGTGCCCTCGTGGACCTTGTAGTCTGTCAGATGACCCAACTCTCAACCAACCAGTAAATTGGGAAGATGTTTACCTTGGGTGCATAAGGGCACTTTGTGGAATCAGGGAGTGAAGGAGGGAATCAGGTAGCTGTATGGTGGTAATGCCTCTTAGAGCCATTCCCTCTCTCAGACTTGGAGTCCAAGTGTATGAGTTCAAATACTGACTCTGTCATTTGCTACCCATGTGACTCTGGGCAAGTCTTTTAGCTTCTCTGGGTGGCAGGTCCTTTATCTTTCAAGTGAGGGGGTTAGACTAGATAACATCAAAGGTCTCGCTCAATTCTAAATCGCGACCCTTGGAACTCAGACAGAGGTTGTCAAATCCACCTGTAGTGTAGTATACCTTAATAAAAGGATTTGTCCTGTAAAACTTGGACTCAGTCAAAAGGCTGCACCCAAGGACCTAGGAGGTCACATGTGGCAGGTTCCCCACCCCCACCCCAGTCTTGCACTATTGAAAGGGCTACCAACCAGACTCCTTGTCCTGGGCCTCACCTCCAGCACAGGCTTCCAAATAAGTTCTCTTATAAGTTTACTTGTAAGATAAGTAAAAAACAAACAAATATACACATACACACTAATATACATATATGTAAGTATATATAAACATATAGACATAAGATATATCTAGATATATGTATATATAGAAGAAAAACTAAATCTACATGTGTATATGTATGTGTATATATACATATATGTATATACATATATGTGTACATAAACACATACATACACATACACAGAGATTGGTGATATAGTTGGTATGGGAATTTCTAGTGTGGAAGTTCCTTCTATTGTTATAGCTTGACAATCATCTTTAATATGTAATCAGAGCAGGAATTCTTAACCTGGGGGTCTATGAACTCTTTTTTTCTTTTTAATATTTTGGTAACTGCGTTTCAACGTAATTAATTTCTGTTGTAGTCCTGTGTGTTTTATTTTATGCATTTAAAAACATAATTCTGAGAAGGAGCATGACACAAAGCAGGTGAAGAACTCCTGTCTTATGGAGTTGCCTGGGACACAGAGAGCTTAAGTGACCAGTCCACCCAGCTAGTACGTGTCATTGGTGCAACTAAGGTCTTCCTCCTGACTCCAAGCCCAGCAATCATATCCACTTTGCCACACTATTCACCACTAATGAAAACAGTAGCTCACATTT
>NW_020947497.1:0-17916 GCF_900497805.2 Vombatus ursinus | reverse complement strand
TTTAAAGTTGACTTCTTATGAATTACCCATCTACTCTTAAGAATTGAATGATATACTTTGTATGAAAAGAAGTAACCTTAATTTTATCTTTAATTTATTATTTATTATAATATCACCTTTGAGAGAGCAACATTAGTGAGTTCTCTTTAATTCCTGGCGGGGGGGGGGAGGGGGAGTAAGAATGGGAGAGCAGAGCTTTGTCTCCAGCCCCATGCTTTACCAGAAACATGGTGCCAGAACACCACGAGAAAGGGGTGGTAAATTACCGCCCCAGCCCATTCTAAGTAACTCTTCCATTAACTATTCCTTTGTAGGTACAAGAATGACTATTTTGTTTGTTTTACCATTTGTTTTTTAACTGTCTAGTCAGTGTTACCTGTCTTAGACTGTAAGCTTTTAGAAAGTAAGAACTGTGTCTGTGTAATTTATTTTGTGTATCTGACTGACGTTGTATCCCATATAAATAAGTATGGTTCATTGACAGTAACAAGTTTGATATCTCCCTCTCCTCCCCTGCCAGTTGGATGATTTGAGACCAAATCTTGTTGATATCTGTAGGTTGCAAATTATTATCGATCTTCATACAGTTTCTTTTACTTTTAAAGATGAGCTGTAAATGATATTTGATTTTTTTCCCCTTTAGATATCAATGAAGCTTCTGTGTCTTTATCCTTTGAGTTTCTCACAGTTAGCAAAAGCGCGATACTTTAAAATTACCACAAAGTTCTTTGTCCTCTTTGCAAATCATCCTGAATCAACTGGATGAGCTAGAGTGAATAAATGGAAAGATTCCTCTCTCGTTATCTTTTCCTCCTCCCCCATTTTTTTTTCTCTGAGAGCTTGGCTAGGTATAGTATCTTATGCTTCTTAAAGATGTTCAGGATGTGGTTGAAGAGGGGCACCCATACAAATGTCAAGCACTCCCTCTGGGAGTTGGTGTTTGAAAACAAACTGCAGCCTCCTTGGGCCCCTAGCTGGATTTCCATGATAAACACAGCAATATTGACAGATAATGTGGCCAGCCCGGCTCTTGTCAGCCCAGTCTTTTAGCAGGTTTGATTAATTGCTTTACGATTTCACGTCCAGCTGGGGGGCCACTGGTGGGTCGTTTCTGCCCCCCATCAGGTGGAACAATGGAGCAGGCTGTTGAATCAGTCTATAGACAGCCACCATGTGCCAAGCGGGTGACCTCATTTTGAAGGAAGATGAACTTAAATTAACTCCTTCCGGCCCCGTGCAGCATAGTGTTGACTGCCTTGCCTTATTAGCATGCTCCCAAGGCCTAAGCAGAGAATCCCTAGGGCTAGAGTTGCAAATGCTACTGTTTTCTGGAAGCAAGGAGATATTAGCTGACTGGAGACTGCAGGGCTTTGAGAGCAAACATGCACTGTTTTGTGCATAAACCTTGAGATCATATTACCTTGACTTAAGAGGAAAATGGTACTGGCAAGGGCTCGGTGGGCTAATGAGACCTACAGAACCATAGCTTTCTCTGAAAGATGACCTTGTAGTCTTCCTTGTTTTGATGTAATAACCTGAAAACCAATTGACAAATGAAGCTGTTGTCCCATTTTGTGAGTCAATGAAAATAAAATCCCATTATCTATTTCTATAGAATGACTATTGAATAAAATATGTTATTTATAGTACCAGGGAGTGAGGTTGTACTTTACCTGTAAGTGAGCAAAATTTAAAGAATATTTTAAATGGTCATGTTGTCACCTGTAATTTGCATAGAGAGTAGGAAAAAGATGGGAACTTTACACAATTCTAGTAGTTCTTTAAGAAAAGCCTGAGAATATTCAAAACGTTGAGACCTATTTGATAAATTACTATTTTGTTTATTTAAAACCACTTGGTACAACCTCAAGCAATGTTAAGTGAAACTTTGAACAAATTACCAACTAATTCTCAGTTTTGTAAAATGGTGTATCACCTTTATCTTCAGCATACCAGACTATAGATGTGTTGCTATTGTCAGTTACAAAGGCAAGGTTTTGGGGTTTGTTTGTTTTTTCAGGTTATCTTGCTGAAGGATGCAACATTTGTTGATCTCCCTCAAATGTCTTTGAAAACCTAATTGCTTGAGGAGTTATTCAGAAGTTACTTTCCCTCCCTGAATATGGAGGAGGGAGGGGACTAGGGCAAAGAAGAAAGCAAAGATTGGAATGTTAAAAAGGTCAAGAGTATGTTACAAATGAGCAAATGTAGCCCCTGTCTCTATAAGTTTTTTTTTTAACTTTATATGAGAAATATGGAAAATCTTAAAAGGAAAAGAAATGTTTAAATATCATTTTATCTGCTTTGTGTATGGATTAAGGACAGTTACTGCCTTGTAGCAGTTTTTCAGTGATCATTTTCCCCCTAGATTTACAAGACTGGTGCTATAAGTTTTCCCTCTATCCCCCCCTTTTTTTTTTCTTCTCCAGTTGAGTGGAGCTGATCTTTAAGTTCTGTGAAATTTCAAAAGAAGAATTGAACCATTGTAATGCTGGCTGGAGCTTTTGTTAAGCAAATTTCATTAAGAGACTGGGACTCTCACAGGTTTTTCAAAAAGTCCAACTAAATTTTCATTAGCCCTGCTCCACCCAGTGTTCTTATGTACACTGTCGTGGTATGGCTCCCTGTCTAGATCCATTCCCTATGGATGCAGTGACTTTAGAAGTGACAGGATGGTATATTAAAGGCCTTAGTGGGAGCCAAGAATTGTTCGGTTCTTTGCCTGGCCGTTTGACCTGTGCAGGGAGGGGAAAGCGGCTGGGGTGGCCTGTGTGTTTTTGTTGAAGGCCCCCATTGTACAATGGAGGAGCCATCAGAAAGTCATTCTTATACTGAGAAAAGAGATTGTAACTTATCAGAGGGACAGAGTTGCTGACTAAACACACAGTGCTTTTCTTGGGCCTGGGGTTCAGGTGAGGATGGTATTAGAGAGCAAACAAAATCTACAGATATTTATTGAGCACCTACAGTGTGATGCAGTGCAGTTGTGTTAGCTTTTGAAGTTTGATAAGGGACTTTTCCCCTTTTGGATAGTAAATTCCTGTTTTACATCATACATGTAGGATACATGCATTCTAGTTGGTCAGCAACTCAGTGCCAATAAAGAGGTGTTCTGATGGTCACTGTCCTGCTGATTTTTCCCATTATTAGTGTTCTTAGCGTGTTCCACATAATCAACCTATTATCAGCAAGTTCTCAAGTGCCAACAAACAAATGGCAATATTATTTCTTTAAAACAGTTAAACATTTCTGTTTGCTCTGTGTATGTCCTGGTTCATAGAAAACATTTTTCTTGCTGGTGCTAAAAAAAAAAAAAGATGCAAAAGAGAAAGAAATGTCTGATTTGTTAGCTGGTATCAGAATCACACCTCGTTTATTCTCTCCTGTATTCTTTTTTTCTGCCTACAGGGGGTGAGAATATCAAAAGCATAAATCAACAGTCAGGAGCCCATGTAGAACTTCAGCGGAATCCACCTCCTAACACAGACCCCAGTGTGCGGATATTTACCATCAGAGGCATACCACAGCAGATTGAACTTGCCAGACATCTCATAGATGAGAAAGTTGGTGTACGTACAAGGCCCTTTTTCCCACCTTTGGGCTGTTAACAGAATATTCTGTTGGCTGTCTGGTGCCTTCTCCCTACTTCCCCAAGAACTTTTGTGCTTCCTGTGCCATTCAGCAGTTCCTCACACTGTTTTGGTGAGCTTGGTTGGGACAGATTGGTTATCCACATTTTACTGAAGGTGAAGTCTGAGGCACAGAGGCTGATAATGGTCATGGGACCAATGAGTGAAGCATTTTAGATGCACCAGCTCTTTACCACCCCAATTCTATGCCTATTTTCCAGGCTAGATGGGGCTAATGCTTTGCACCCAGCACTGCCTGCCTGGCCCCTTGTTGGCATTGTATTGGTAGCCAGACATGCAGATGGTTTTCATTGACTCTGGCTTTAGTTTCAGGCACCTCAAAGCACATAAACAAAGGGAGTGTTGATGGAGGAAAGATTTGCCACTGCTCACCTCAAAGGGGACATAGAATTGCAGAAAGAGACTTGGGCCAGCCTTAATTGACGGGAGAGTCAAGCAGGTTGGTCCATATACACAGGGTGATAAGCTAGGTTTACTGTGGTATTATCATCCTTAGACATAGTGGTACCATTATTTGCTGTTCTGTGGTATTGTTCACCTGAGGGTGTGAAACCATTCTGCAAATAAAATTTTCTGTGGGGAAGAAAGGATAGATTTAGGGTTATGAGATATTTTTATTTCTTTTTCTTTTTTTTTTTAACTTTTAAAGCTGATTTGGATTGAGAGGGTTTGGGCAGATTTTAGATGATCAGTGAATAGGGAATTAGAATTGTCATTGTGTCTGTGACAGGGTACCAATATGGGCGCACCCGGAGGCTTTGGTCAGAGTCCTTTCAACCAAGCACCTGCTACACCTCATCAAAAGTGAGTCTTTTACCTGTGTCTTTGCAGAGAATTTTCTCTCAGGAATCCCTTCTGCCCACAGTTTTCCTTTTAGGGACTCCCCATTAAAAAGGCTGAAAATTTGGTAAGGGCATTACAGTTGAATAATGTCTTAAATTGTACCACTACCCCATTTTCTAATCTTGTCCTTGGCCCTTAATGATGATTGATGTCAGGGCTTTTCCAGAGTTTTTTTCAGGAGTCATCTTTTCTAACCCTAACATCAATAGACTAACTCCTAACTCTGTCAGTGCTAATGGGTTCTTAAACAGGGCTTTTGGGCCAGTCATTCCATAACCTCCATCCCCAGCATTTTTATTTATTTAATTTTTCTTATATCCATGTAGCACCTTTCCTCCAAGGGGCTCAGGGTGCTTTCCAAACATTGCTGCTAAAGTGAACGGTAACCCTCACAGCAACCCTGTGAGGTAGGTAAAATCATTTATTTCATTCTAGTTCTCCTATAGTTGACAAACAGTAAGACAAGCTTAATCTTACAACGGAGGGTACAAGTTTAGCTTTCAGACTTTGAGAAGTGGGTGGGAAACATGAAGAAAGAGAATTGAATGAAAGAAAATGTATGGGAAGGTGGGCACATGAGGTGAAAAAGAAGCATGATGGACCAGAAAGAATGAATGTTTTGTAATCCACAGTGGTCCTCAGGCATTTATGACCCAGGGCTGGGGTAACACCTACCAGACGTGGCAGACGCCTGCACCGCAAGTCCCAAGTAAGTGACATGTCAGAGTCCGATGAAAAAAGATGCACATTTTCTCACATGATGCAGGATGGATAGATCAGTGAATTCCTAGAGCAGTCTCGAGTATGAAAGGTAGTGAAGCCTTCTTATAAAAAGGCAAACTACATGTAGACATGGCCAGCCAGAGGTGATTGGTCTGGAAAAACATGTCAGGTCTTCTGCATTCCTCACTGGTGTGTTATGCTAGGCTGGCTGCATTGAGCCCAACTATTCTGATGCTTTCTTCACCATCTGTGCCTTTGCTCTTCCAAGATGTGTATCACTGGTTGACCGTTGCTTCCAGGAACTGGAAAACAGTGAGAGAGCCAGAACAGTGAGGCCCCAATTGCTGTCTTCCCCAGATCACACAAGGACCCATGTCCACTCCTTGTGGTTGACTACAGTCTGGTAGACAGGTGATGTGCTAGGGGTTGTGAAGAAGGTGGTGGAGAAAACTTAGAAGAGAAGAATCAACATCTCTCTCTTGCTGTTGCTCTCTGGGGTGGGAATTGAACTGAAGCCTCTCTTCTTTTCTGCTTTCTGTAGTTACTTTCTAGGTTTATTGGCTTTCTTTCATTCTGTTTAACAGTCACCAGGCACTTGTCCTTCATGAATGGGTCATAAATATCCCATTTCACAAGACTTAAGAGTTTCCTTTGGACAAAAGTACTCTTACACCGTTGCTATTTAGCCAGGTCTCATGGTGAAAAGACTAAAGAACACAGAACTCTCCAACATCACTAACTCTTTCTGGTTAGTCTTCTTGGGTTCCACATGGAGCCTCTCTCTTTGATTTAGACAACAATCTCCCTCACTTTTGTACCCACCTTATCTCAGTGTCAGTGAGTTGTCTGCTCATCCTATGTTGCAAATATGGTGTAGCTTTTGTGTTCAGAGGATAGTTGGGGCGGGGGGGGGGGGGGAGAGAGAAGGGTAACCATTAAGCAGATGTTTAATCTTCCTTAAATTGAGGGGGGAGTGGGGGGATCTGATTTCTGAGGTGGAGAGTTGTATAAACTCCTCTTTGAGGAAGCTTGCCCAACCCTCCCAGTCTGTATTCCCCTTATTGCTGCCTTAATTGGTTGTGGCTTGGGTGGCCCTTTGAAAATCCTTTTTTCGTGTCTGAAAACTAAAATGACCTTTTAGACTTGGATTCCTCAGGTTCTCAGTCCAGAGTCAAATTAGTCCCCAACCAGAAACCAGGTTTAGCTGTCTCTAACCCTTCTGTGTTATTGATGTTTGTAATGTGTTACTGCCCCTTTTCAGCTATTCCCAAAGATTTTTCTCATCTTATCATCCTTGGTAAAACCCAGATTTCTTTGACGTATTGGAAATCTAACATGTTTTTGTTTGGGAAGCATTCATTTGGACTCTGCAGATTTTATGACCTTCAGCATACTGGTCTGTTATATCAAGTGGGCTCTGCACATTGGAAATAAAGCAGTCCTGCTTCTAAGGTTATTGGCTGAGAAGCGAGGAGAATGCTGGTTGTGAGTTCAGGAATTCTGGGTTTCCTGAGATGACAGGACTAGAGATCAGGAGTCCCGGGAAACCTGATTTCTCCACTCTAGCCTTGTGACAGTGGTTGTCACTTCCCTGCTCTTAGACTTGTAGATCTCTTAGATCCCTTCCTTTCTTTTTTTTTTTTTTTTTTTTTTTTTGACTAGGCAATGGGGTTAAGTGACTTGCCCACAGTCACACAGCTAGTAAGTATTATTGTCTGAGGCCGGATTTGAACTCAGGTCCTCCTGATCCAGGACCAGTGCTCTATCGCCCCTGATCCCTTCCATTTTTAAGGTTCTAATTCTGTTATTTTGGTTGGTTCATTGCTCAAACAGATGTCATTGTTTTTCATATATCTGTGATGAAGGGAAATCCTTCCTAAAATACCAGAAAATCAGTTAGACATTTTTCTGAATGTGGCTGTAGCTTAACTCGCAAAGAGCAACCTTTGGGTTAGCCAAAGGCCTAGCTGACCTTTTCTTATTCTATGCTGTGGTGGAGGCAAATGCTGAACATCACACCCAGAAGAGTAGTCGAGTTTAGATTGATTACCATTCAGTTCTGATTTTTTTTCCCTCCTTTGGAAAAATGAGAGAAATAAAAAATGTGGATAATAAGAAAAATAAAAATATGGGTAAGAGCTTCATGCTGGCCATTAATAGATGAGGTGGGGCAGTTATTAAAGCAGACTTCACTGCACTGCTCCCTGGCTAAAGATCAAGTTCCTAGTCATGCCAAGGCATGAGAGATTATTCTTCAGAAACTACGTAAACACCTGTAATTGAAAAATCTTATTTTCTACATCCCAAATGTTCTTTTTTACTTAAAATCTTAAAGGAAATCTCATGGGGTTGGTGGTGGTGGTATTGGTATTGATATTGGTATTGGTATTGATTCCACTCTCTTACCTATCCATTAGTGTGTTTCTGCCTGCCATCTAACTTCTCAGTCAACCCTTTGCCTTTTTAGAGAACCAGATCATTCCATTGCCAACGTAAAACATGTATCAAAAAAATTATCTCCTCTACTCTTCCTTCATCCCCCCCTCCTTGGCCCTGTCCTTCTGTGGTGATGACTGTGGGGAAAAGAAGACCTCTTTTCCTAACCCCCACCCTTAACCTTGCATGCATTTGAATGTAATGGTTCTATCCTCCTCATACCCCATCTTCAACCTTAAAGAAATTAACTAATGGGTAAAACATTTTGCCATGAAATGTATTTAGCGCTGCGACCTTTACACCTACTTTGGACTAGTTCTAATAAAATAAAAGGTTTCGAAGGAGGGCCTTTCCTTTGTTGGTATTAGCAGGTGGACACTCAGGCCAGCCCTGACCTCAGCAGAAAGAAAGGTCCTGACTTATGGCTTTGGTCAAGCCTTTTAACCCTCTTTCATGCCCCTGGACAGGATGCTACTGCCCTGTTCCCTCCCCACTTCACACTTGCAATTTATTATGTTTAACAGTCTGCTTCCCCCCTCTCCCCTCTTACTGATTGAAATCCTTTTGCAGCTTATGTTGCACTGTAGGACATGTACCCAGGAGAGAGTGAGAGAGAGTGTAAAGAGTTAGAATTAGCTTTCTTTCTCTTGTCCCTAGCCTTCCATCTCCTCTCCCCAAAATGGAATTTGGAATAAAATAGGAATCTAATGCAAGTAGAGGCTTCTGGCTAGAATTATAAGCTTTTCAACCTGGTTTCCACCATACTGTGTGTGTTGGGAAGCAAGGGGAAGTGAGGTTAGGGTTTGGATTGAGCTTTCTTTCTTGGATTTTCTTTAATTTCCTATGCTCAGTTTCTTTGAATGTTTACTACAAGTCTGCTTGTCCAGCTGTACGTAGTCTTTTGTCTTCAAATAGAAGAAAAAGATTATGTAAAAGGGTGGTGTTATTTTGCTCCCTGTCCCTATTTGAAGTTCAGTTGACCCTGTAAACAAAACCAACTCTGCTTCTCATGTTTCTTTCTTAGCCTCCTGTCTATTACCTATTCTCATTTAAGGTATTGAATGCTAAATCACCTCAAGGTAGTCCACAGCCAATGTCTCTGTAGCCTCCTTTCTGGCACATTTCATTAGGAAGCTTCTTTGCTTTCATAGCAGCCTACCCTGTTTTCTTTCTATCTTAGGGGCCATCCCTCTCTCCCCACTAACTCAGCAGCTGTGCTCCATGCCTAACCTGGAGGAATCCTCTTTGCACCCCTTTCCCACATAACCATGGGGTAAAATTCATTGTCTGTTTCTTGGATGGAGGTTCACATCTTGCTCTCTTCCTCTTTTGTCCTGTCCTCCATCCTCTTCTAGCTAAGTCTCTTGCTTCTTTTTTCACCAAAAAATCAAAGCATTATTGTGAGGTGTGTGCCCCACAGGCTTGTTGGTGTGGGTAAAAAATACACCAAGAAGCTCTGGGCAGTAGCTGGGCAGGAGGAAAAAACCCTCCTTTCCTCACTGGCCTGATTGTTTTTGTCCTCTTCAAACAGGCCAGCAGAGCCAGCAGCAGAACAGCCAGCCTGGTTACAGCAAGGCCTGGGAGGACTATTACAAAAAACAGAGTGAGTGGCTTTCTTCAAAGGCAGATGGCCAATGACAAAGTGCCTTGTCCCTCCCGAGCACACTTTAATTTACTGTGGATGGAGCATCTTCTTTTCCTCGCCCCTTTTCCTCAGGAACTTCATATCAATACCTTAACTTTGTTTCCCCATTTTTCTTCTTGCCCTTTTGCCAGAACAGAGTTGTAACCCATCCAGGTTGCATCTCAGCTGGTATAGAAATGCCAGCATTATCCCTTTCCTTTGCTGATTTTCACACTACTGATTCTCATTGAGTGTCTAAGAAGTGGTGATTGCCTTAGAGTCCTGAAGTCTTTCTGCTTAATCCATGTAACTGAATCACAAACTAAACCAGTCTTCAAAACACCTAGCCAATCAATTCAAATCAGAGCTAAATTGGTATGTTTTCTTAAATGGTTAGGCTAGGTGAATGAAATATTCTGGAAACTGAATTGAGATCTCATTTGATTTGAAACCTTGATTCACATCACTTGCTAGTTGTGAGAGCTCAGGTTGAAGGTTGGTGACGATGGGTAAACTAAAGATTTAGGGCTTAGGAATGTTCTTTGAAGGGGAATGATACTTCTTCCTCTGTCATTGAAAATTTCCTGGGTGTGGAAAGGAAAGGGGGTTACTGAGGGGAAGTAACTGAATGGCTAAAATATGATGATTTTTTTTTTAAGAAACTGTTAGTGGGGAGGCAGCAATGGGACGGGTAGAATTTTTTATTAAGTGTTTGTAATTTGTACCCATCAGCAATCTAGCTTCAATCAGGTCCTTACGACCATCCAGCTCCTCAAAACTGAACTATCAGGCGATGTGAGCAATGTTTCCTGATGTCCTGCAACACTTTAGGAAGGGAAGTACACAGTTAGATTTGAGCACTGTTTTACAGCTAATATGGCTTGTCTTTGAATGTGCTGGTATGGGTGCCTTCAAATAATCTGCCTTTCCTCCTTTGTCAATCAGGCCATGCAGCCAATGCAGCTTCTCAGGCTAGTTCCCCACCGGACTACACAATGGCCTGGGCGGAGTATTACAGACAGCAAGCCGCTTACTATGGGCAAACGTTAGGGCAAGCTCAGGCCCACAGCCAGGTCTGTATTTCCCTGAACATGGCAGTATTCCTCCGTCCTATCCCTTCCTCCCCCATCTTAGAATAGTTTGGTGAATGAGTGGAACCTTGGTATGCTACTCCATGGAAGCTCTGACCTCTTAGCCAGCCAGTGTCTCCATTGTCTCCTGTTGTTCTTCCATCCTAAAACATGGTGCTCTGATGCTTGGGTCTTTGTAAAACTTGGACATGAGCAAAAAAGCAAGTGTTAGCCGAGATACTTAAAATAGCCAGGGAGAAATCCTAGTAGCCGTTTCTGTTCAGCACTCCAGCTTACTTGTTCTTCCTATACATGGATCTTTTGGGCCAAAGATAACTGGAGTTAATTTTGTAACCTAGTGGGGCAAACTCCTCCATATGGCCTAATAAATCGCCATCAAATTTTTAGTTGTATACAATGCAATCAAGAAAGTACATAGGCTTTCTAAGGTGCCTCACATAGGGGATGTGAAGAATTGAACTATATTGCCATTCTGAAAAAGTTGTCGCTCTATGATGTTTTCTGACATCGGGGGAGCTGGCTATTGAAATTGCTGTCATTTGGCTTAGAAAAGTTTTTAACAACAGTGATTATCTATCCCTGTCCTTTGTTCCAGGTCCATGAGGCACCTCCCAGATCAAGTAAAAGAGGGTTCTGTATTGGCTACTCCTTGGGAGGCAGGGCTGAGGGGCATAAAGCCAGATTTTCTCAGCCTTGTACATTCCCAGTCTCTAATCCCATGGACAGGAAATCAGCATTCTGAAGTTTAATAATTAGACATTTTGATAGGTATTGAGGTCAGTTATCAGGCAACTAAAGGAAAAATATCCACAGGTTTTCTTGTTCCTTTCGATAGCACTGCAAATCACAGTGTCCAATGACTCAAATAATGGTTACCTCAACAGACCCCGTGGATGACATCCTTAGCAGCTGCCTAGAGGGCTCAGTAAGAATGGGTAGTTGAGCTTTCCAAAGGCATGTCCACAGGCTGGGAAGTGCTTGTACTTCTATCTCACCCCATTCTATTTTCACATTTAGAAGAAAAACTCTGGAGCATCCTTCCTAAGCAGAGTTTTCTCTTGCCATATCCTGTGACATCAGTCCCATGGAGGGGGGAGGAGGTATTTCCTTATACATTGACTCTGTTGTCTGTTCGGATGCTTGATATGGTGCCAGAGGGAGAGAAAGTGTGACCTGTCACCCGCCCTGGGGAGAAATGTTTCAGAAGTACATATTTTTAAAATCTACCAAGGAATAACTTTTCTTCTTTCTTCTTTTCCCTCTACAGGAGCAGTAGAACAATGTCCTTATGGCAGTTTTTTTTCCCTTGAAATCATTGTGAAAGAAAACCTTTTTGTAACAGAGGTTTCTAGATTTGCAGCCTTTTGATGAAGATTTTTTTTGTTCGTTTTTGTGAAACACTAGTTGTAGAATAATCTATACTGAACTTTTCTAAGAATCAGGAAAAATTAGTAATATACTAAACTTCATGAAAATGCTGGTAATCTTTTGATTTTGTTTTTTTTGAGGGGGGTGTTGTTTTGTTTTATTGTTACTTCCAAATTTGTAAACTTTGGGGTTCTTTTTGGAACAATGTCTGCAAATTCCAGGTACCAAAATATACTCCAGAGTAGTGACATTTCAAACATGGGAATTTTTTTTGTTTGGGGTTTTTTGTTTTGTTTTTGTTTTTTTCTTGGCGTGTTTCTCTTTTTCCTTTTTGATCTTTTCTGTTGCAACAAAGTGGCTTGGAAGTCTTAGGTGTTATGTAACAAATCCTAAAAAAAATTTTTAAACAGTATTTAAATATTCTTAAATATGTAAATGCATTATTAAATGTTTTACTTCTAATTTCTTTTATTTTGGCTGCCTGATTTTATTGCATTTTTTTAAAAAAAACTACATTATGTATTGTAATTAATTATGTGAATTCTGTATTGAAACAGTTAACTGTTTTGCTGTCAGACAGGTTGGGGGGGGCATTTTGTAGGGTTTGTATAATTTCTAGAGTCTAAAGGGGTAATATAAAAAACATGTAATTTTTTTTAGCAATACTTTTTTTCACATGTCCATTTTGGGTTGCATTTGTGTATCTAAGACCTCCAAGCTTATTTTAAAAAATTTTAAAAACCTTCCTCTATGCTCTCAGAAATATAAATACTGTTATTTTTAATATTAAAAATAAATCAGCTACTAGTAACTTTAACAAACACTGTGGAACATTAAACCATATATAAGGTAGTAACTATTTTTTAATTCCAAAGTGTTTTTTGCTTTTTTCATTTTTCTTTCAAATATTTTCATATCTAATATTTGTCAAATTACTTAGAAAAATAAATGATTCTAGTATTAACCACAGTATGCGCTAAATAATTTTGATTTAATAAAAGGGATAATATGATTTCTTATGTTTAGTGTTTTCTTGTACAGATAACTGTATTTTTAAAAGAAAAAAAACGGAACTGAAACTATTTTTTCTTGCATTTTTAATTGACCTGAGGGACATTCCGTTTTGAAATGTACTGAATTTACTGTTCGGTTTTTTTCTCTTTCTTTTTATTTCCCTATAATGCTTGAAATGTCTAACTATAAAAAAAATGCAATTAAATAATGTTGAGCATGGTGTTTAAAACAAAATGTTCTTTTTATTTGACTGACAGTTGCATTTTACACTCTATATAATAAAATTTCCACAAGGCTTCTTGTGGGTGAAGTGTTTTTAGTCTGTTTTATTTTGCATTTTCTTGGTACCTCCCCTTCCCTTTGCCACCCCAAATGGAAAGAGGTCAGGAATGCTCGATTGCTCTTAGACAACTGACTCACTTTGCGTTATCTCCAACTTAGTTGCTACACTGCCTAGGCTTATATCTACTTCGTTAAACTAATTTCACTTTAATGGCTTTGTATAATTTGATGTTATTGACTTGAGAGCCTTAATTACAATCAGCCCCTCATACCTGTCACATCTAAGCGTCTTGAAATGGCGTGACACTGAGAAGTTAATAACTAGAGTTTCCTCATATGGAAAGACGCTGTCATTGTAAGTGGGTCTTGAAGATTAATTTATGGGAGTAATATCAAGGGGTTTTGATCCAATCCTCAGCTGTATAAACACACTTTACTGTAACTAAGTCAGCAAAGCCTACGCTGTCTGCTCCACATTTTCCGCCAACCTGTCCCTCCATACATAATCACCTGATTGTGTATAAAATAAGGATCTGAATCTCCGCAGTTCTTGCTTCTGTGAGTGCTGCTGCTCTTGTTCTCAGAAGTAACAGATAGCTGCTTATAGTTGGAAGCAGGTGTCGGTGACTACTTTGGGAGAACCTTCCTTGTGAATAGATCTATTCAAGTGATGAGACGTATAGTTGCAGCTAGAGGCCAAATGGTCTCTGAATCAAGGGAGTAGCTAGCAGTGTAGTAGAAGAATAAATGTTGTGCCTTGTATTCTATTTTTTAACCACCTGCTTTTTCTCTTTTTCCTATGACTGGCAGTGATGTTGAAGGCATGTTGCTGTGCTTAATATTTGAGTATGTTACCACCCTAACTGTCTACATAGGAATCTCCCCTTGATCTAGGTGCTCCTCGAATAGCTCCTAAATAGAACTCTCCAATCATGAGTATTTACAGCTCTTGTCTGTTTTCTTTTCTGGGCCCCAGCCTCTTCCCTCCCCCCCCCCCCCCCCCCCCCGAAAAAAAAAAGGCATCTGTGGCCCTGATAGGTCAGAAAGGGGTGTAGAGAGAATCCCATCTGCAGCAATTTTGAGGCAT
The DNA here is from genome assembly GCF_900497805.2 of Vombatus ursinus. Classification (NCBI taxonomy): domain Eukaryota; kingdom Metazoa; phylum Chordata; class Mammalia; order Diprotodontia; family Vombatidae; genus Vombatus; species Vombatus ursinus. The sequence continues at coordinate 3,798 of NW_020947497.1, read as the reverse complement.
ATTGAAAGCCGGAAGAAAAAATAGGGATATGGCATCTTTAAATACACCTCTAGAGAATCGAGTTTGACGTTGAGAGATTGAATAGTAAAAGCCACTTGGAAAAAAAGAAGGGAGGGGGTGAGCAAGAGAAGGGCATAAACGCTGATGATAGGAATGGGAATTGGGGAGAGGGCATTACAGAGAAGACTTCCTTCTAATTCATCTTCCAAGCTCTGTGCCAAAACAGCATTTGGCATGGTTCACAGGGAGCAATTGTGTGATAATGAACCCTAAGGTGTCCCTTAATTGAAGACTGAGTATTGCGGCTTGTGCCAAGAGTCATAAATGGCACAGGATTGTGGGAGGATGCATTTTCTTAAATGTATCTGTAAGTACAGATTAGCGCTTTTCCCCAGTGAAATGCCCATACTATAAATTATGGAAATACCTCTTTCTGATGCAACCTTTTATTGAGGGGGTAGGGTAGGGTGGGGTGGAGGGAGGAGGGGGGAAAAGTTTGCAAGCATATGAAATTTGGCCTCTCATTAAGATGGCGCCCACGGAATATGGGTTTTTTTCATCAGCAGTCTGGTGTCTTAGAAGGCTAAAGTGCTTGAAATGCACCAACTTCAGCGATTGTTTTCCATTAAGAAAGCTGCATGGTCATCACTAAGGACTTTGTGTCTGTGGGGGTTGAGGCAAAGAGTGTGAGAGATGGGGGCTTCTCTGACCTGTCTTTGAGTCCTCAGACTCAGATTTATGCGTGTGAAGAAGTTGGTTTGACCTTCCTGGAGACCCTCACGTGCAGAAGTTTGAGGTGATGCGTACCAGAGCTAGTTGGTCTTAGTCCCTGTCCACACCCATAGGTTTCTCAGGTTGTGGGATGCATTACTCTTCCTGCAGCTGTGAGCCATATCCCTCATCTTTCTCCTTTCTTTTTGGAGGAGAATAGGAAGGTATGTGGGGGTACATAGTGCTGGTTGCTGGGTTGTTGCTGTTCAGTCTTTCTGTCGTGTCCAACTCTTCATGACTCCATGGAGACCAGTGTCTGTGGGGTTTTCTTGGCAAAAAGACTGAAGTGGTTTGCCATTTCCTTCTCCAGTGGATCACCTTTAGTCAGAACTCTCCACTATGACTTGTCCATCTTAGGTAACCCTGGGAAGACCTTAGCAACTTGGTCCATTAAGGCATTTCAACGAGGGTACTGACATCTGCCTCTTCCTATTTGGGGCGGTACCTCTGTGCTATAGGCCCACTCAGTAATGCCTGGGTACCAGCTGGGATTTTAAAGACAGGCTAACACAGATGGTCCCAGTTAGTTCTTATGAATTAATGGACAAGAAGACTGCCTGAGACCTAATTCTAGGGAAAGAAGTGGGGCACAAGGGATATGCTGAGGAAGTTGGTGCCAGGCTGAGTATTCTTACTTGGGTGGAGTTGTTAAGGAAAGATCCCAAGTAGCCTAAATTATGCACTGGATGCTAGGATAAGCTTTCTGCCAGGTTTGAAGGCTATTCATAAACATTTGGTTTCCTGACTTCAGATTTTAATTCTGAGCTTTTATACCCAGAGGAAGGGTATAGAAGAACCTTTGTTTTCCTCTCTATTTCTGCAGACAACCACTGCTCTAGCCTTACTCTGTAAGTAAGATGGTGGTGGGCCTGAGTTCTCAAAGACTGGAAAATGAGCTTGGGCAGGTCCTACCAAGGTTGAAAAACTTTGACTGGAGACAGACTGTAGCTGGCATCTCAGGGCTAGAGTACTGGACTTGGAGTCAGGAACACCTGGGTTCATATTCAGCCTCTGATACTAGGTGTGGACAGATGGGCAGGTCTCAGTCTCTAAGCCTCAGCTTCCTCATCAACCTTACGAAGTTGTGAGGATTAAATAAGAGAGTGATAAGCCAGTGTATGTATTACTTTACATATGCAGGTATATAGCATGTTTGCTATTAATATTGTTGCTCCTATCTTCTCAAGATAGGAGCATCTAGTTCATATTTGGTTCAGCTAGAAATGGTACTGGTAACAGGTTGCTATCCTATTGTTTATGCTTAGTATCTTCCTGACTAACCATGCAAGGGGGTAAAAAGGTTGCTTTTTGTGATTGAATAAGTATTGAGGTGCAAACTCATTTCCGTAAGTTCCCCAAAAGCATCTTCAGAATGCAGCAGTAGCCGACAAGAAGACAGGGAGAATAATGATGGGGATGAGGATGATTTAAGATAAAGGCTGAAAGACTCATCACCAGAGGTTTGGTCCCAATAAAGTGGAAGGTGTTTCATGACACTTCAGTAGAGGGAGTGCCCATATTTATAGAATACCTCCATTGAAGTAAATATTTAACAAAGTCACCTATTCCCTTTCCTCCCAATAGCTCTATATCTTTATCCCCTCAAGAAGAATTCCAAGCCAGCCATTTGTAAAGGGTACATGGAAGAACCACTCAGAGATCCAAATGGGAAAGGTGAAATAATGTTGGTTTCCCAGAATTTTGTTCTTATAAAAATGTTATTTTCAGAATTCCTACTGCATGACAATCAAAATTTAGAGATATGTCATTGTGTGGGTGACAAGTGGAAGGGGTCTGTTTTGCATTAATGCCCTGCCATTTCATTATCTCTTTATTAAGGAAATCTTTTTCTATCATGAAAAAGGGATCCATTTTTTTTTTATTACCTTTGTGCTTCTGTCTCTAATCCTTTCTTTGTGGGGCTCCATGCCCCAAGGATTATCCTGTCCCTTCCTATTGCCCCAGTTTCTGGGGTCCAACCCAGTCAAATTCCCATTAGCCCAGGAGAACTGCAGGAATCTGTTTGTGACCTACATGGAACTACAATGCAACAGTGCATTACGGGGTCTGGAATTTTGCTTTGCAGAAAAGTGGGCCAATACGTAGGGAAGGGGCAAGAGAAAAGCCGTATTAAGAGCAATAAACGGTCAGGAGATCCAGATTCTTGGCTCTACCATTAACCAATTCTGTGGACCTCACTCATTTCCTTCATCTATAAAATCACATTTGTACTAGATGACCACTAAGATTCCTTCCAGGTCTAATCTAATCTAATCTATGTTCAAAGAGTCTGTGTTCTATGATCCTTTCCATCCCTAACATTCCATAATCTATTTTATATTCTGTAGTACCTGAGGGCTGTGGTTCACTGGCTGTTTCTTGGGTGGAGTTTTGTTTTCTGTACTTCTAGAAATTTGGGTTGAGCCCCTTAATGGTTTGGGTTCCATTCATTCTTCCAGATGGGAATTCTGTGCCAGGGGAAATTTTTCCATTTACTGCTCTATAAACATCTATTTGGTATCATGTTTCTATGCTCTCTCTCTCCCTCTCTCTCTCTCTCTCTCTAATTTTTAAGAGCAAAATTATGATACATTTGTTCTTGGTTGTCCACAGCATTGAGAGGAGTGGGAGATATCGTGGGTCAGTGGTTTCTAACTCAAATAGAAATGATCCCTGGATTGGGCCCATATTAATTTAGAAAACCACAAATTAACATTATCTATGTTGTACTATATTCTTATTTATTTTATTAAACATTTCTCAGTTACATTTTAATCTGGTGTGGGCTTCACAGTGGAATTTGACACCTCTGCTGTGGATAATCCCAAACTTCAAGTTATCCTAAAGTCAGTTCTGTTTAGTTGTTAAATGCTTGGGAGTTTATTTGGGGGCTTTTAAAGGGCAGAGAAGCTAATGAATTTACCTTATTAAGGAGTGGCTTAAAACAAGTCTACATTTTCCTAGAATGCACAATTGAATGCCACAACCAACCACCTCACAGGTCATACATTTGATGGGATGATGAAT